>NW_023425438.1:27202231-27802231 GCF_014108245.1 Pipistrellus kuhlii | reverse complement strand
TACCCACTGAGACCTGTGTTTGGCCTTCCTTATGTCAAATAGATATTCTTCCAACAAAATGTACAGAATCACAATATTTTCATGACTAGATTCTGGGATACAGAAAAAGTCTTCAGTGCAAACTTTTAGGAAAGGATTGCAGTCACTTTCTTACAGATATTGTGATTTTTTTTAAAGGATAATTTTATGAAGAATGTCATAAAGTTGAAGCACTTTATTTTGTAAATAAAAATATTGCTATAAGAGAGCAAACATCAGGATACAATTTTGTAAGACCTACCTATCCCACTTAGATAAAGACTTTCCTTATAACATTAACTTCATTAACAGTGTCTCCCTAATGTGACATTTGAATGACAGAGCAAAGTTTATCTTTACCCAAATGTCTAAATCATAACCATTTCCACTTAACCTAAAACTGTGCTTCCTTAACCTAGGGCTCTGGAATCAAGGAGTTAATTAAAAAATAGCCCCCTCCCTCCAAAAAAAATAGCCCAGCCGCTGTGCCTCAGTGGTTGAGCATTGACCTATGAATCCAAAGATTCAATTCCTAATTAGGGCACATGCCAAGATTGCAGGCTCAATCCCCAGTAGGGAGCATGCACAAGGCAGCCCATTAATGATTCTCTCTCATCATTGATGTTTCCTCTCTCTCCCCCCCTCTCTGCCTTCCTCTCTTAAATCAATAAAAGTATATGTAAAATGTAATAATAATTATAACTTATGTATTTACATTTTTTGCCAAAGAAGACCTTATTGACTCCTGGGTTTTTCTTCAAAGAGTCTGTCAACTAAATAAATTGCATTAAATCATGATCAATTTTAAATATTTTGTAAATCAGATATATGTTTGTATGTGTGTTCATATGTAAAAGCCCTTTTATTTTTATTTTTTAAAATATATTTTATTGATTTTTTACAGAGAGGAAGAGAGAGGGATAGAGAGTTAGAAACATCAATGAGAGAGAATCATCCATCAGCTGCCTCCTGCACACCCCCTAGTGGGGATGTGTCCGCAACTAAGGTACATGCCCTTGACCGGAATTGAACCCGGGACCTCTCAGTCCGCAGGCCGATGCTCTATCCACTGAGCCAAACCGATTTCGGCCTGTAAAAGCCCTTTTAATGGCACACAAACCAATGAGACATAAGGGCAAAGTAAAGAAATATAGTGTCTCTGAAGATATATTGAATGCTTTGGAAAAATAAAATTGAGCTACCCCACACCACCAGCACATACACAAAGACAGTAGTATTAATTTTTGGAAAAGCCACCATGATTTTAAAACTTCTTCTTAATAAAACTGAATGATTCTGCTTTTAGATTTCTTCAGAGGCATCCATAATTTTTCATTCTACTTTAAAGAATATGAGATTGAAAGTCATAAATGCTGTATCATTGGCATATTTTATTTAAGAAAGATTATATAGAATATCAATCATTGGACCCAGATTCAAAGTTTTAACTTAAAATAAAATTATTTCTATACTAGAGGACTGGTGCATGAAAATGTGTGCATTTAAGGGGCCCCTCACCTGGGCCTGCACCCTCTTGCAGTCTGGGACCCCTCAGGGGATGTCCATCTGCCGGCTTAGGCCCACTCTCCAAGGGATGGGCCCAAGCTGGCAGTCAGACATCCTCCTGGCATCCTGGGAGCCCTTGGGAGATGTCAACCTGCCAGCTTAGGCCCATTACCCAGGGGGAGTGAGCCTAAGTTACAGTTGGACATCTTACACTGCCGAGGAGGCAGGAGAGGCTCCCGCCACTGCAGCTGTGCCTGCAGCCAACAGCAGAGCTTGTGGCTGAGCAGAGCTGCCCCTGTGGGAGCTCAGTGACCAGGAGGGGGCAGCTCTTGCATTGAGCATCTGTCCCCTGATGGTCAGTGCACATCATAGCTACCAGCTGTTCCCAGGCAATTTGCATATTAGCCTTTTATTATATAGGATATATATATTATGTTTATGACTCTTGATCTTATCACTTTTTTCAATAATTTGAACTAATACCAGTCCCCACTGAGTCAGGTAAGAAGACATTTACTAAACATATATGTATAGATATCCTGTCTTCAGTGTAGAATATCATGAGCAAATCAGGAGTATCACATTAAGCTTATTTAATTTAAATAAAAAGTAATAAGCTTGTGAGTCAAGTCAATATAGACAACTTTAACCCAGGTAAACCTACAATTTCAATTAAGTTCCTGGAAGCTCAAGCACCTCCATTAGTACCTTGGAGGCCCTGTATAATTTTATAGTAGAAAATTTCCCAACCTGGTTCTATGGATTTAGCATAACAAAAACATTATGGAAAGATATTGTATAGTTTTATTAAGCAATATACAAAAACATGCTTGTATATAAACATTATATAATATAGTACATGTTTATATAATGCACACACATGCACACACCACACACACACACACACACACACATACACTACATAAGAAAGTACAGTTGATCTTTGACAATGTGGAGAGCTGCATACTTAAAAATCCATGTATAATTTTTTACTCCCTCCAAAAGTAAGTGTTCCCTCAGTATTCAAGAGGGATTGCCTCCAAGACCCTTCACAGATACCAAACTCAGTAGATCCTCAAATCCTTTATATAAAATGGTATAGAACAATGCATAGAGACAGTGCTTCTCACCAGTGGTTTCCCATCTGCCAATCAAAAGTACTGTTTTTGACCTGCAGTTGGTTGAATCCACAAATACAAAACTTGGGGACTGACTATATATTGAAAGAAATCCACATATAAGTGGATCTGTGCAATTCAAATCCATGTTGTTCAAGGGTCAACTATATATAAACATATATATTTCCCTGGTGTATTGTTCAATTGATCATCTCTTTTTAAAGAAATCAGGAATATCTTCCATCTACAACTGGATATAGGCAGAATCTCAATTCTGGGTGAGCCACAGTTTCCCTAAGGTTTCCACGTAGTCCAAAAACTTCATGAATTAGAAAAAAAGCGAGACTTGCTATTATGGAAGGCAGTACCTAAATTAAATAGTCTGAAGTAGTGAAGAAACTAGATATTTTACACTCAAACTTAAGTCAGAAAATCAATGCATTGCTTCTTTTTACATTAATATGCTCTCAGCGGTGTTCTGTGTAAGTGTGGTCTGTCAAGCAGCCAACCACTGTTGCCTGAGAGGTCAGGACACGTTTTTCCATAAGTTAAGGGTGAGTGGTCTCTGTCTAGCCATAAAGATTGATCTCTAAGAACCTAAGAGACATCTTTGGGTTATGTTTCCTGAGAGAGAGAAAAAATCATAGTTTCACATTTGGTCTCAAAACAGACCCTTAGCAAAAATATGAACATCATTAGAACAAAGCACCAACTGCTCACATTGCTGGGAGACTTGAATTGAGCTATAGGCATGAAGCTCATACTCACAGCCTGAGAAGTGAGACCTGCAGCTCCCAGTCATCACTGGTCAAAGGGAATTTAACGTGCACTTGAAGAGCACGTCTAGGCAGAAAAAAAAAAGGGCACTTTGTTTTGTAGCCTTCATCAGCATCTGCTCCTAAATCACCCCAGTTTGTTCCTCCCTTCATAATCAAATAAGTCTTCAAACTTTCATGATGTCGCTGTTTATATCTTTTTGAATATCTAATTAACACTGTGATTTTTTTTTTGTTTTACATATATTATGGAACAATTGTTCTGTTCCAGCTTTACAAACCTACTAAGCTTAATAAATACATTTATGAGAATTACTTTGTATAGTCCTTATGCAATCAGCCATGCTGAGTATGATGGCCCAAGACGATGAAAACCCATTGACTTTTTTGTAGCAAATTAGTCTACCACCTAATCGGTGAACCCTGCTAAGCTTTTGAATTATGACGAGAACCAGCAGCTCAGTTAGAACACTCAAATGAATTATATCAATTCATAAACTTGTTCATGTCCAGATTTCATTAGCCACACATTAACAGCATTTTATGTTTATTACTGCTCTGACATAATCTATAAATAACTGAAATGCTAATCATAGTGTTCTGCCAGGCATCATCATTTAATCATAAAGAGATACATTATTATAAACTATAATAGATAATAACAAGTCTGGGTCAATAGCCACATATTAAAAGATCACAATTATATCCTATAAGGGTATGTACCTCATACATTTGGTGACACATAGGTCCATATCTAATCACTTGCAAATGTTTCCCCTC
The DNA here is from genome assembly GCF_014108245.1 of Pipistrellus kuhlii. NCBI lineage: Eukaryota > Metazoa > Chordata > Mammalia > Chiroptera > Vespertilionidae > Pipistrellus > Pipistrellus kuhlii. The sequence goes on along the minus strand of NW_023425438.1, from coordinate 27,798,033 downwards.
TGACATACTTATAGTACAAGGTGACGCAATTAAGAAAATATGCTTGTAAAACAATACAATCCTCGAATATCAAAGTAAACAGAACAAGTAACAGTGGGAGAAAATACCTTCTTGACAATGCCAATTCAATTAACACTTCATCAGTAGGTTTGTATTTTTTTTTCAAAAACAGAAAGGGAATCCATGCTCCTAATATATAAGAGGACCAAAAGAAGGAGAGAGAAAAGATGTGCAGCTTATCAAAATGTAATTAGAAAGGCTATTAAATAAAAGCTAAATTCAGTTACAACTGAGTTAAAATTGTAAAACAAAGCCTAACTACTGATTAGAGCTTCTCCGAGTCCTATTAATGGTTTTTTGCAAACTGTTGCACAGTAATCTTATATTACATTATAAAATAATTTCATGTAAGAATATCCACACTTCCTTTCAAGAGGTAAATAACTTCCCAAGTCAGCAATGCTACGGATTTCAAGTGGTCCTGCTTTTATTGTTCATGCCGTGGTGCTGTCATCACTATGGTATTTTGACTAGTTGATGACAGAGCACTGATCAGGTTTGGATATTGATTTAACCAGATGATGGGGTCATTACCTTTGTAGCTTATGAGATTCCCGTGTTTCTGCTTCAAGAAAAGATTCTGATGAAATACCCGTCTGCTACACAAATAATTTCTAAAACAGATTATCAGCAGAAAGAGTTCTGAAAGGGAATCAGGGCTGACCTAGATTTTGGGAGTCCAAAAATGTATGACAGATTATTAAACGATATGCTGAGAATTAGCCACTACCTTGTTCAACGAACTAAGCCTTAGTTGAAACAGCAGCTGAGATAAAGTCTGCCACTTGCAAGCACTTGCACCTCCGAGCTCAGGGTGAACGGAGGGAGATAAAGAAAGGAATGTAAAACACTATGGAAACCAACCTCTGGAGACTTAATATTCTGATCAGCTCACCTCCAAACATCTGGCTCTTAAATGTTCAAGCACAAAAACAAGAGAGCTAATGAAAGCAGCACATATTATCTCTCCCATCAATGTACCTCACAAACACCTGCTAAAATTAAAACAAATTGAATCTTGATTGCTGATTAAGTACCCCTTCTTTAGCTAGATATTCTGTCATTATTTGCCCTGGCGCACAATGCATAAACTGATGAATGGGGAGTGGGGGGCTATAGCAGCAAAGGTGGATAAAAGGAGATTCAAAGTAGATGAATATAAATGGTAGCAGATTAACTTTGTGTACTCTAACCCAGGAAAAAAAAAAAAAAAAGAGTCTTCAGTCCCAACCCCCACCCTAGAATTAAAGTGATAAAACGGCATTTAGAACAGAAAGGTGAGTCTGTGCATTATAATCCACCTCCTCCCTTCCAGCCAAGTTCATTGCTAGGCAGGCCTTGCTGCATTTAATTCATTCACCACAGCGTGGTGACTGAGTTTAAGAAGTACTCTTGACCTGTATTACTGACTGCTTTTATTCCGTTTCTTAGCTGCTGCAAATGCTATATATATATATTGCTTTACATACATATATATTTTGGATTTGCAAACCTTTCCAGACACAGGATGGTAATACCAAAAACAGAACCTTCCAAGGCACATTTGGTTTGTCCATAACTGAAACAAATACTTTGACGGGGGTTTAAAATAAAATAAAAAATTACACAATTTACTGCCAATAAACCAAGAGACTATTCAGTATGCACACTTCAGTTAGAATAAAAATACCCATTCGAGTTTTCATCACACATATATAAATACCTTCCTATGTGAACACTGATGACAGATGTGTGGCTAATCTACCATGTTAACTTCATTTGAGAAATTGTGGTTTTGTTCAAACTTTATTAGCTAAACTTGAATTGATCCTGATACATTTTAACTCAATATTTTGCCTGGTTCAAGTATATTTCCAGAATTCACACAACTCAACAGCTCCCCTGTATTTGCAATACATTCACATAAATTCCCTGTTAAAATAATCAACTTGCATTTGTTCCAATGTCTTTTGATTAAAACAAACAAAAAAACCTTAGTGGGGTGAGCAAGAAATTACAGTGTGTAAATCCTTCTTAACACCTTAACCTTCACAACCTGGTTTCATTCATTCCTTCCTTCATTCATTCATTCATTTGACTAACACAATAAGGTCACAACAGCACATGTGTTTGGCATATGCATTTCATCATTAATAATTACACTTTCTACAAAAAGTAGCTTCAAAATGATAGGTTACTCCAAGATCTCCTACAGGGCATTAAAACAAAGGGAAATAAATGTCCATGAACCACTTATTCTTCCTTGGCTTTTTTTCATATTGCATTCTAAATTATTTAAATATACTATTAGGCATCATATTGGAAAAAACAGATGTTTTCTAATTATGAACTGATTTTACAGTGTGATGGTGTCACATATTTAAATTACAAATACACATTTTTAGCATTCCAGCTGTGCTTTACAAGAGTTTAATTTGCTTCTTCTGATCTGTCACATTGCACCTGCCTTTTAAAAACTCTTATAAATGTAAAACATTACTCAAACACAATTATTAAGACATGTTGAAGAATTCTAAAAGTTCTGAGCAGCTTACAGAAGGTGGATTTTATATAAAGATTCAATAATGAATCTACCAAATGTGTATTTGAAGTAACATTTACAAATATTTTTAGAGGAATATTCATGTGTCTATATGTGGATGTGCAGTCATATATAGAATTCAGTTTTATTTTTATAGCATCTTTCATATTAACTACATCTTGATGCACAATCATACAACCTTGAGTTTAAAATACCTGCTGTGCATTAACAACATAATCATGAAAATTTATCATCTATTAAGAAGTTAAAGGACTTTTCTTGGATGGAAAGTAATAAGGTACTATGTCCAGAGACTTAACATTAGTTAAATTATTATTCCTTCTCTTTTTTAATGACAACTTTGTGTCGTAGTCAGATTGATCAAACACTTCAGAAAGAAAATCTAAAAGTTAAAAATTTAAGTTAATTTTAGTTATCCTTCAAAGTAAGTGACCAAAGAGTCAATAATGATGAAAGTATTTTTGCTTTTGTCTCATTATGAGGTAGGATTTTATATGAGCAATTGATTTCTGAGGGAAATATAAAGTTAAATGACATCTCAGGGTTTAAATTGTCATGCAATGTGTGTTAAAACAAATAAATTCACATATATATGTGAATGAAGATAGATTCATAGGCAAATCACCAACAACTATACAGATTTTAATATGAGGTCTTACTTATAAAAAGGAAAATGTACTATATGCTTTATTTCTGGAATTCAAAGAAATACTTCTACCTATAAAATAATTAAATTCAGAGAAATCAATATAATATATATATATTTATCAATTCTATATAAAAGGAATATTTGTTTTATACTTATTAAACATATTCAAGAGGTATTTAGTTCTTGGTATGTTCCCTACAAATAATAATTATTGTTTCAGAAATGTATAGTCATATTTAAAGTGACTATGAGGGAATAGCTCAAGAGGAACTATATCAGATATAAATTGCTCATCCAATATTAGTGTTTCAAAATAATAATGAGAAGCTTTTCCTCTTGCTATTTCAAGGAATTGACATATATGAATGATAGCACAAGGTGTTTTCCCTCCTTTTTCTATTTTCACAATAATGGGTAAAAACAAAGCCTTTATAACCTTTGAAATCTTAATTTGACTAAACAACTTATTTCTGTAAAAACTGATTTCACTGTCATCGGAATAAAACATTCAAGACAAAGCCAATAAGATTGTATTATATACAGTGTGAAACTCGTGCCCCGCCTCCTGAACTGGACCCCCCGCCTCCCCACATCCCCACCCAACCTCTGTGTGAGTAGCTAACTTTATGGTAAATTGACTTTTTTTAAAGAGAAGTCTGAAGATTAAATGAGGATGGTAAAAGTATTACGGTAATAAATTTTACTAGCAAACAAATAAAATCACATTGTAAAACCTTTCCCAAAAAAAGGCTTTAACTGCAGTGCATAATCATATATAAAAACCTAAAATGGAAATTTCTATCCATTAAAGTGTGAACAAGCTAATTCAGAATAAATGGGAGGGCATTTGGAACAATAAAGTGCTCAGCCAGCTCTCTTACTGAACAAAGACCTTATTTTAATCATAAGGTGATTGACTGCAAAGCAAAGCGTTTCTGCCAAATACAGAACTTTCCAAAGGACTCATCCATAATTTCTATTTTCCATAGGCCTGAGTGGTCTGTCACAGCCCGAGAAGGCCTATCCTGACCAGGTTTCTTTTGTGAGTTTCTTGGGTCATTTCTCCTGCTTTGGGCTCAGCTCTCTAGGTGAGTCCTGAGCAGTCCTTCTGGCTCCTAGTATCCTTCAACCTTAACTCAGCTCCTGAGGCCCAGGGAGCCACCCATATGAGCAGGACAGATACACTGCAAGTGATGTAACCCTTGGCTCTTTGATTCTGATCACCAATCCTTATTTTACCGACCACTCCCCCAATCTTTCTCTTGGTTCTGGATTGGCTTCATGTTTTCCAGCATTTACTATGGCTACACCTCTGTCAAATATCAGAGGGAAGGAGGAGGTGGGTGGGAGGGGGGGAAGAGATCAACCAAAGAACTTATATGTATATATGCATAACCCATGGACACAGACAATAGGGTGGTAGAGGCTTCGGGTGGGGGACAGGGGTGGGTTGGAAAGGGTCCATGGGAATAAAAAAGGAGACATATGTAATACTTTCAACAACAAAGATTTTAAAAAATCAAACAACAACAACAATACAAGTATGGCTTCTCAAGGTTGGAAGGCACTAAGGTGCCATTAGATGTCCAAGGAGTAAGAACAGGGAGACTAGGAGTAGCGGTCCACCTTGTGCTTTGAAAAGGAGCTCCCAACTAAAGATGTCCAATGGCAGCAACATTTAACTCTTTGTGAAATTGACAATCAATTCAATGTTTGATGTACCATAAAATGACAGTGATACACATTAGTCTAAGTAGGCAGGTCTCCTGTGTTGCAGAAACAGCTACTCTAATCTGAGCAGGGACCCAAATGTAAATGCAAAGGCTGTGTGCATAAATGAGAGAAATCTTTAGAAATTGCTCCCTGGGGACACTATAATAAAATTAAAAAATACTTAGAAATAGATAAATAATGCTACAGATCTTCAACAGAAATCACAATAGATCACACAAATAGATCTTTTTTTGTCTCAGATATAGAAGACTGAATTTTGTAATAATTTTAATTATCTATTGCATGAGTTTAGGGTTATTACAATGAAAATCTCTGCAGTTTTTTTTTAGCTTGCCCATGTGTTTTTAGAGTTTAAGGAGAAATATAAGTCCATCTCTAGATGTATGATGTGGATCTAAAGAGGCTAGAGGATATATTTACCTTGCCCAGCTAAGGCCCAGGGGAAGGAACTCTATAAATATTTATGCATGAAAAAGAGCTAAGACAATTTTGAAAACTGTTCTAATTAATGTTTTCAACAAAACAAAATTAATATTTCTAGCATTCTAACTAGTAAGAAAAAGTTGCCTCAGTAAAGTTTGATATCTTTCATATAGAAAAAATAACCCAAATTAATAGAAGGAATACAAAAAAAGCCTTTTATGGTTCCAAAGAAATAATTATAAATAAACATAATTTGCTTATGGGAAATTAATCATTCAAGGATTATTAATAGTAACAAAAAATGTGTCCCTACTTCATGATAAGTAAAATTATGACCTGTTCATATAAATAATATACAGCCTTTTAAATGTATTTTTGAATATTTAATGACTTTTATTCAGTTTATTCTTTCTATAAATGTTCATAATGTATGATAAAAGAAAAGGCAAAATGCAAAAGTATAAAAAAATCAAGGCCTGATTTTTAAAAAATAGATATAGCATTAAAAATATAAGAAAGAAATATATTAAAACATCAACAGCTATATCTGGGTTGTAGAATTACTTATTTTCCTATTTACATATTTTAAAAAATTTTCATATTTTCTACAATGAGTTTCTTTAATTCTTAGGATGAGAAAACATAGTCCTCTAAAGATTAGTTTATTCAAGGTAATAAAACCAGATTACTAAAAGGGAAAATAAATCTGGCCTTACTTCCTATTTTAGTGCTCCAAATTTCAGAGGATGTCAATTTCCATATGGCATAAAATCCTAGGAAAAATCTGATTTTCAGTCTGTGGAACCAAAATAGGAACTTTCTCTAAAAGTAATGTTTTCTACAGTCTCTCTTACACTCTTCACCTGAGACTCAAAACACCAAATTGAGCTCTTCTCAAAATGAGCAATATAAGATAATTTTAAAAAACAACACTTTTTCTCTCAATTCTTGTGCAGTAAATATAAGATTTCATTGATATAAAAAGGAAGAAAAATGTCCCTGAAGCACAAAGACATTAGAAAAATGGTAATCAAACAACTTAACAACAGGATTATTAAAAACGATGAAAACACTAATTAGGAGTACAATACTTGGGAAAGATAGTATATTTTATTACCATTTGATTCTCCATAATATTAAATAAAACAAAAACAAAGATATCTAAGAATTACAACAACGGCTTCTCTTGAAGTTTATTAACCAAGACAGCATACGTTGCCACTGAGAATTGAACTACAGATCATTTCACTCTTTAAATTGAATCACCTTTGGAAAATACCAGTGTTTAAGAAGAGAAACTGACAAGTTCCACATGTTTTTTGGAGTTTTTAGAAAAAGAATAAATTATTTGAATTATATATTCTAAATCCTTAGGGGAAAGGGGGCCACCTGAATAAAAGATTGGTAACATTTTTAAGATTTTGGTCATCTATGTTTAACTATATCCTCATTTCAAAACTTGTAGACAAGTCTTAATGCCGATGAGTTCATTTTTAGGAACATATAACTTAATGAGTTGTCAGATGTAAAATAGGAACTGAATCTTCCTTTTTTAAAAATATTTTAAAATATATATATATTTTTTTATTGATTTTAGAGAAAGGGGAAGAGAGAAATATGGATGTGAGAAACATCAATTGGTTGCCTCATGCATACATTCTGACCTGGTTTCAAACCTGCAACCTGGGCAGGTGCGTTGATTGCAAATCAAAGCAGTGACCTTTCAATGCATGGCAAGATGGTCAACCAACTAAGTCACACAAGCTAGGGTCTGAGTCTTTTTTTTTAAATATTTTTATTGATCTTAGAGAGGAAGGGAGAGGAAGGGAGAGATAGAAACATCAATGATGAGAGATAATCATTGATGAGCTGCCTCCTAAGACTCCCTACTGGGGATTGGGTCTGAAACCTGGGTATGTTCTCTGACCCAGAATTAAACTGTGACCTCCTGGAATTAAACTCAACCACTGAGAAACACAGGCCAGTCATGAGTCTTTCATTGTTAACAGATAAGAAATGCAGTGGCTTTTGGAAATTCTGGACCAATGATTTTAAGGACTGACTCAAGGTATGTATTCTCACATGCACCAGAATATTCTGGCAACCACCTCAATGAATAGTCTATGATGGGACTTCTAATTTCCATTTAGCAGAGTTCTGCACATATAGAATCCATAAAAATAAAAAAAACACAAAGCTAATGTAAACAACATTTTTAAAAATAATATGCTATGTACTATGATGGACTTACCATGTGCTATTCCATGATCTGATGTGGTTCACACAAGCAGGAAAAGCATTACATTCTGCCATTTTGCATTTGAGGTCACCAGAACTTAGCGCAATCGGCAGTTTAAAAGATGGTGCAGCTCAAGATCATAGGTAGGACTAGAACCTGAGTCTTGGGAGTCTTTCTGATATTCTTTCCACTGAATCATTTGGGTTTTCAAAGAAACAAGTTTCCAAATAAGGCCCCTCCCACTCTCCCTTGGGTAACTTTAATAAACTCAGTGTAAAACAAACAACAAATTGGCTGTTCCCAAGCAGATGATGCTGCTCAGCTGCGGTTAAGCAAGGAGGCCTCCACCATGCCCAACTTTCACAGACATCATTTACTTCCTACTTTATCGTGCTGGTGAAGGCAGTCAACCCACATCCGGTGTCTTTTATCATAACATGCGAATTGCCCTGATGGATAGAGCCAGCTCATGTGTTGAGGAGGAGGCTGTGGAACATGCTTAGGGACAGGGCCCTGCTAGTAAGTCCTCCCCAGGCAAACACCCAAAATTCATACAGAATGGAAAATGTCAATGGGGGGCCCCAACACTCGTTTGCATGTGGCAAATAGGTGACAGCTGTGCAATAAGGTCAGAATAACTACAAATGTTTGTAAAACACACACACACACACACACACAAAACACACACACAAATATGCAACTTTATGAAAATTTAATATTTAATATTTTCCTCAATATTTAGTTTTCTTTTTCTTACTAGAATTTAACAAAAAAAGAGAGAAAATGCCATTACTTTTTTTTACCAAGCACCATATAAACTTCTCCAATTCCCTTCCAATATTCCTTAATATCATGCAAATATTACTCTATTTTCTATGTCCTGAGGCAGTGGTCGACAAATTGCAGCTCAGGAGCCACCTGGGGCTACTTGAGTGTTCTAACACCACTTCTTCAAACTCGACTCACCCAGGCCGAAAACCGACTTTTGTGCATGGGCCAGAAAGTTTCAATCACACTGTACAAACGTGGTATTTTGTGGAAGAGCCACACTCAAGGGGCCAAAGAGCCGTACATGGCTCACGAGTCACGGTTTGCAGACCACTGTCCTCAGGTGATAAACTTTGGGAAACACTGGCCTGGAGGCTGCCCATTAGTCCTTATGATAGGGGAACCCTTCAGAGGAAGGACCAAGGAGATTTGTGGCACACATTCACTTATATGATTAAATACTTATTTGTGGAGCATCTACTACATGCTAACATACAACCAAGAGCAAAAGTGCTAATGTCATAGAGCTTAGCTTCTGAGTGAGGGAAATAGGGTGGTGCAAACATACATAAGGTACTGCAGGGTGGCTGTAAGTACCAAGATTGAAAACACAACAGAGTCCTGGGAGAGTGGCAGTGGCCAGGGTGCTATTTGAGACAGGGTCGGGGGGAAAGGTTTGGAGGCAGATTCACAGGGAGTGAGCACCTTCAGGCAGCAGGAGCAGAAAGCACCTAGTCCCTGAGGGGGTATTTTCTTAGTGGTTCAAAGAACAGCAAGGAAGCCAGGTAGCTGGAGCTGAGAGAACAAGGGAGGGTATACAGAGGATAAAACAGACTGTAGGGGATCCAAGCAGTCAGTTTTAGAAAACATTGTAATAATGCCTTTCAGAGCACGCTTCTGATATAGATCCTTCTAACACAGCCCCAAGAGTCCTAGCAACATGTCAGCATCCTTGCACCCCACTTTAGCCAGGCCTTTGTCTCTCCCTCCAACTGTGCGAGTGCCTCCCAATTAACCCTTCTGAGTTCATCCATCACCCGTGCAACCCCATCCCAGGTGACTAACACCCCTCCAGTGGTTCCCAGAAGATCGCATGGGAAAATGAAACCCCACACCTACAGGCCATGGCAATAGGCAGCCACCCTATGCTCTGAAGCTGTTCTGCTCCATTCCTGAGCATGCTAAGCTCTAAAGACACTAGTATTTGCAATTCCCAACCAGGCTATGCCCTCTCAAGCCTTTGGACACACAGTTGTCTGAGAATGTGATGCCCTCTCTCCATCCACCCTGAGCCCTGCTCATAGCTGTCTGCCAAATCCCCACTAATTCTTCAAGGCCCGCTGACAGACAACTCTGGGAAGCGCTCACCAATCACTTCTGAAAAATCAGTCCCTCTTCCCATAGCACTTACCCATTCACCTGCCTCTATTCTATTCTCTTCGTCTAACTTTATAGGTGGCCAGGTATGTGCCCACGTCCTGAGCCTGAAGTATGAAGACGGATAAAATGCAATCGTGTTCTGGAAGGATTTATCGTCAGAGACAGGTTGAACTAATTGCGCAGTATTACATTGTCCCCGTCTAAAACGCAGAAACGCACAGTGCTTCTGGGAAGGCTAACTGTGTGTTTTTCTTTCCGGCTAGGAAGGAGCAGGCTGTCAGGAAAGCAGCAGAGGAAGGACACCGTGTGCGCTGGATCACGGAGGCTGAATGAGACTCACAAGTGAATGAGAAAGGGCAGAACATGCCCCTGGAGGAAGCAGCCAGAGTTCAGGCGTGGAGTGTGAAAAGGGTTGGCATCTGGGGTGGAGAATGCACAGTGCAGGATGGCTGAGCTCTGGGGGGAGGAGGGGGCAGTGCCAGAGGGAACAGGAAAGAGAAGTGCCAACAGGTTCTGAATAGGCAATGGCAGTTATTAGAGGTTTGAATCCAGGAAGTGACACCATCAGGCGAGGCCTGGAGAAAAAATAACTCTGAAGGCACTGTGTGGGAGGAGGTGAAGGAACAGGAGTGGTTTGGAAGCACTTACCCGAATAACACTGAAATTAAGCCTTGAAAGCTTTTTGTATTTATTTGTTGTTTTCTTGATCTGGTAGGATTTTGAGAGCCAAGATAGTGTTTCTTTGTACATAACAGTCACTCAATGTTTGTTTCATGAAGTGAGTGAATGAATGAACGAATGGATACATATATCTCATGGGGAAGGTGTGTGTGTGTGTGTGTGTGTGATTGTGTGTGTGTGTGATTGCATGTGTGTGTGATTGCGTGTGATTGTGTGTGTGCATGTGTGTGTGTGTGAGTGTGTGTGTGTGTGTGTGTGTGTGTGTGTTAATTTGACCCAGGAGTGAAGCTTCCTAAAACTGCAATGCCAAGGTTATGTCAAAATACTTTATCTCAGCAGTGGCCCTAAATCTGGCTCTTGCTTCTAAAGTGTTTGGACAAAACAGACCCAGGGATGCCCCTACTTCCAGCCTCTGATGAGGGACCTGAACCAGGCCCTTTGGGATCTGCAGGCCCTGGCTGTTCTGCCCCCACAGACCCTTATCTCTGTGACTTCCTGCAGAATCGCTTCCTCTGTGCGGAAGTGAAATTCAAGTGACACCTGGCTCACCTCCGCAGGTTGGCCCCCAGGCTGGGCGAGTATATCTCATTGAAAAGTTCACTCTAGAGGGACTAGGAGCTTTTGGAGCCCAGAGGCCTTTGAGGGGCCCCTCTGCATTCCCCTGGTGGGTGGCTTTTGCCTGAGCCACTTCCTGAAACCACGATCCATTCTTTTAACCACTCAGGAGCCCTCTTCCCTGCATTGCACCAAATAAAAACAGTGAAGCTTTCTGCAGATGAACAAAACAACAAAACAAAACCTTATCTGCCCTTATTGTGGAATTAGGTGTTCCACATAACTAGTTGTTCAAGTAGCTTAAATACTCATTTTCTAACATACACATACACACACACACACACCCCAAATAAATAAATAAATAAATAAATTTTAAAAAAAAATTTCAATGGGATTCTCTCAAAACACATTATTTTTTGCTTATTTTTTGCTTCCTTCAATAGATGCCACAGAATTTAATTTATTTTTTTCTTGAAAAACTCAAGCTCCTGGGCATCCATTGCGGCACACAGGTATCAAGGTAAAACTAAAGGACCCAGCTTTGGGAGTCTGATAGATCAGGGGGAAATTCTGGTTTTGCCACTTTCTAGCTGTAGTGGTCTGACGGCTCACAATCTCAGCTTGAACTTGTTCATCTGTAAAATGAGAACACTGGTACCTCAATTATGGAATTAATTTAGACAATGTATGGAAAAGCACCTGACACATACTAAGTGTCCCAGAGATTATATGCATCAATATTTAAAATCATGTTTTTAAGAGTGAGGAAGGGAAAAGGAGAAATAGAAACATTGATGAGAGAAACATCAATAGCAATTGGCTGCCTTTTACATTTCCCCTTTTGAGGATGGAGCCTGCAATCCAGGCAATTGCCCTGACCTAGGATCAAACCAGTGATCTCTTGGTGCATGGGTCAAGCTCAATCACTAGCCATACTAGCCAGCCAATATTTATCAATATTAGTGCAGTTACAAATTTTTCAATTTTATGTTTTCCCAAAATATCAGCCTATCAGCTCTTATTTCTAACCATACTTATCTGCATCAAACAGATCCTTCTTTCCTCAATCCTCCTTCAAATAAGCTCTTTCTATTTTTTTTGTTATTACCAGATAATAAATGTCCCATTAATAAGCAAGAATAAAGCAACAAGTGTCTGAAACAGGAAGGCCCAGGATAATCTGATTTTTAAAAATCCGATGAAAGCCAAATAGAATGCTCAGAAGTCTAGCACGTTTACCTCCCAATTCCAAATTGTGTCCTGAATTGTTAATAGCCCCAGAAGCCCGTCTTCCATGGAATACTTGAAATATTATTATGTAAAAAGTAGAAAGACCCATAACTAGATTGCTTGAAGCAAGTTATCTGTTGATCATTATACAAAGAATTTGGGGCAAAAATATGCATTAACAATTTCAAATGAAAACTAGAACTTGAGGTGAGGAAAATGACATGAGAAACCAGAGGGAAGAACAAAGCCCTGAGACGGTGATAAAGGACTTGAGTCACTGGGTAGGTAGAGGGAAAACAGAGTTTATTGGAAGTAATTTAGTGACTACTTAAGAAATTACAATAAAGGTGACAAAAATCCCAGAATTTGTAAGGCAAATGTAAATATAAATATAAATCAATTACGGGCTTATTATTTCATTAAATTGAAGATGGAAAGGACCGATTCTTGAGTCACAATGTTTGCCTCCTGGGGTCTTAGATAGCTTTCTCCGTCAAATTAAAATAAAAAAGATAAATAAACATGAGAAATTAAGAATGTCAAAGTGTATGAAGGGAAAAGGAAAGAAGGGGGGGAAATGATGTCTCACAATTATTATCCAGGCTAAGAGAAACAAAATTACTTGATCATAAATTCAAGATAATCTGGTTTTCTTTATGAGTTCCCATTTTATTAATGAAAGGAAGGTAACACCTTATTGTACCCGGGTGAATTAAAATGCCTATTTGAAGAAGCAATCCTCCATAGGGGTCTTTAATAGAATCCTTGAATGGTTCTAGGCCCAGATAATTTAGCTGTAAAAAGGCAATATTAATATTAACCTCTCCATGTGCACAGATCTATCTTGAGGGGCAAAGGGACAGGGAAATGTTAACAGAACAAAGCAGGAACATCATTTTTTTTTTAAAAAATCTGAACTATTTCAGGGGTAAAAAAAATTTAAAATTAAAAAAAAATAAACCTTTTCTACAAAATTGCTTGCAATATGCACTGCACTGCTATCCCTTTATGCCTCCTTCCTTACAACACTGCCTAGCAATTTAGGACCTTCAGTGCTGATCAGTTTTCTGACTTTGTATTCAGGGCATATGGCTTGTGAGAAGTCTAATAGTAAAGCATTCAATTAAAAAATAGAATAGAAAACGAACTTCCAAATGTAGAAAGTCTCAACAGGAGCCATGACTACATTTCCAAATCAGAGGCAGGTGCTCCACAGGGATCCTGCAGACTATGATTTACTAAAATAAGAACAGATAATTTGAAGGAAGAGGCAAATGTTCTTTAGTTGAGCAACTGGTCAGTTTGTGAGAACTGTAGATATAACAAATGGCTCTTCTCTTCGCTTCAGCTTGGAGTTAGTTTTCATAGAAATTCCACAACACTGTACATTCATATTCTCTCTCTCCCTCTCTCCCTCTCTCCCTCTCTCCCTCTCTCCCTCTCTCTCTCTCTCTTCTATCAGCAATCTCCTGGATTACTGAAAGCCTCCTAACATCACTGTCTCTCAACCCTTTCAATCCATCCAGGAACATTACTTACTGAACTCCTATTAGAGCTGCAGTCGGTTGCTAAATATGGTCGTTCAAGATAAGGACTCAATTGACATACCCAGCATTCTAATGAACTAAATCCTCAAACATGGAGTCCTCCATATTGTATGATTTTCATTCCTCAGATTTCTCCATGCTCTTCCTACTCCAATTACGTTTCCCAACATCTAGATTTTCTTCTTTATCCCTATCTTCACATATTAAAAACCTTAAAAACCTACTAGTCCTTCAAGGCCTGATTCAAATAATGTTAAAATAATGCCACTTCTGTGATGCTTTCCCATATATATATATATATATATATATATATATATATATATATATATATATATATATATATATATATAGAGAGAGAGAGAGAGAGAGAGAGAGAGAGAGAGAGAGAGAGAGAGAGAGAGAGAGAGACCAGCGGCCAGAATGCTGGAATGACTAGAATAACTAGTCACTATGACACCCACTGCAGCCTGGCCAACCAGCCTGATCAGGAACAGGGATGGCTGGCCAATTGCCCGTGGCCCCTTCCCCTGGGTTGCCCTGGCCCTGATTGCTCTCCTCATCAGGGGCAGGGCTGGCCAACCTCCCACACCCCCTGCCCCCTGTGGTTCCCGATCTCTCTCTCTCTCTCTCTCTCTCTCTCTCTCTCTCTCTCTCTCTCTCTCTCTCACACACACACACACACACACACACACACACACACACACACGCATTGGAGGGGGAGCTGGCTGGCCAACCTTCTGCATCCTCTCCCTCCCGCTGCCTGGCCAGATCGGCTCCTATTGGGGAGGGCTGGCCAGACCCCACCTGTGCATGGATTCGTACACTGGGACTCTAGTTATCCCATAAAGAAGCAGACTCTCCTATCTCCTATAGCCTTTTTGATACTCATAAAGGTCCACTTTATACTACAATTATTTATAAAATGTATTTTATTTCCTTTCCTCCACCCCACTAAGATAAGAGCTCTTGGAAGAAACAGTTTAGCCTACTAGTCAGGGGAGGGGAGGGAGGAGGCTTTTCAGTCCAACAAAGTATAATGTTTTACTAACTAACTGAACAAACTTAAGCAAGGATCAGATTTCCTAACTGTTTGCTCAACTGTAAAACAGGTGTTAATTAAGCCTGCCTTAACTCATGCTATAAAAATGAATAACATTGTATGTAGTATTAGCATGATTCCAGGCATATACTAAGTGCTCAAAAATGAGAGCTATTATTATTATTGAAGTGGACAATGTTTAATATAAAAATGTGTGTTTGACATAGCAAATAATAGTTAGCATGCCTTGAGTATACAATGTATTCAACAAATATGTGTTGAATGAAAGAATGAATGAATGAATAAATGACTCAAAGGCTGTTTCTGATACTACTAAACATTCTCAAGAGTTAGCAGATGGTTAGAAGCCTGACTGTAGGTGGGATGAAGTCACCAATTTCCTTCTCCTTAAAAACCCATTATAAACCCAGGAGAACCAGAGGAGGAGAAATCAGCAGCTAGAATATCCAGTCCAACGGGAAGTGATGAGGTCCTCAATAATCCAGAACAATCTATCCAAAAGCATTTAAATTTGATATTGTAATGTGGTCTTGATATTTGTACTTAATTTGGGAAATTTTCGTTATTTCAGAATTCACATGCCATCTAATTGAATTGTTATAGATGACTCTCTGCTTACAAAATTTTCTCTTCCTTTTCCTCCAAAGAAAGAGCACCTCCTCCTTCCCTACACCCCTCTCCCTGAATAAGTAGAAGCTTAAAGGGAGTTATTTTTTTAATTTGGTTATTTACTAGGGTATATCTACTTTACAACCTCTCAACGTTGTGGGGAAGGTAATTGTGGCATTTTTCTAAAAGTGACCACAGCAGCATTTGAAGTCCTATATGCTCTTTCAGAATCTTCTCATTCCCCATGAAGAGGTGGAGTCTATATGTGTTTCCCTTGAACATTTTAGGCTTATGACTCCTCAGCCCAAGATGTTATATGACTGCCCAACTCAGAAGGACACAGCTACTGCCTAAGTTCTCTCTCAGCATGCTAGGAGGCAGCACAAATGACATGGAGAGGTCACACGTAGAGGTTTTGGTCAACAGACCCAGATAAGTTTCAGCCTGCAGTCAGCATCAACCCCCAGAAATGTGAGTGAGCACACTTCCCATGATCCCAGGCACCAGCAGTTGGGTCTTCTAACTGCAGACCCAGACATCATCTAATGACACTACCTCTCAATTGGAGGATGGATGACAGTTATACGATGTAAACCAGAATGGGAAATTTCTTCTTTTTCAAATAAAACAAATCATATAAAAGGGGTCAGTGTGAACCACTTCCTCTTCTCAAGGTCTATGGGACTACAGATTTGTAAGTAGGAAGGTGAGGGGAGGCCACTGTTGCTTTACAAAGAGTCTGGGAGAAATTTTCCATCCCCACATGAAAACCAGTGGAGCAGTTGCCATCTCTATACAGTTTGCAGAATAGGGTTAAATGAGAGGTTTTTTGGTTTGCTTGTTTTTTGGTGTGTTTTTTGTTTGTTTGTTTGTTTGGTTTGTGTGTTGTTTTTTATTTGTTGTTTTTTTGTGAGTGTGTGTGTTTTTTTGTTGTTTGTTTTTTGTCAACTGTCTACCTTTGTCAGTCTTAGCTGTCATCCTTATTGCCTTGAGTAGTTAAACCAAAATCTTCTATTTAGACTCTGATATACCTAATTTTTATCTGGCTTCTTTTTTAAAAATATGTTTTTATTCATTTCAGAGAGGAAGGGTGAGGGAGAGAGAAATAGAAACATCAATGGTGAGAGAGAATAATCAATTGGCTGCCTTTTGCATGTCCCCTGCTGGAGCTCAAGTCCATACCCCCTGGTCAGGAACCCTGACTGGGCATTGAACCATGACCTCCTGGTTCCTAGGTTGATGCTCAACCACTGAGCCACACAGGCTGGGCTATCTGGTTTCTTGACTTCAAAAAGAAGAGAAAAAGGATCTGTAGCCTCTTGTTTTCCCAAGCCTTCATGAAATTCATTAGGCCCCACTGACGTTTTCATTTACTCTTTGACAATATTTCTTCTTGCCCAGAAGGGGAATACTTGCTGGCTTACTATAGGATGAATACATACATAAAACCTGTAAATCACAAAGAGTCTAAATACTTGCTACAGTTTTTCAATGCTCTTGACTTGAATAGAAAGAAAGCTTTAATGGAAAGAGGAAAAAGAAACCATAATTTCAAGTAAATTAAAAGCAACCTCCAGGCAAAGGAGTATACCTGGAAAATAACTTTCTTTCTAGTATGAAATTTAGAATAGAGGAACAGAAGGGGCTCATTTCTGAAAGCAGCACCTTCCAATCGGTCATTTACCACTCACTAAAATTCCAAAGTCAGTTCATTGTCCTGTCCCATCATTAAGCCATAATATCAGGCTTTAACAAATTGAGGATTTTTTTTAATGTATTTTGTTCCTCTATGTTGGATAAAAAATAGCACTGGGTGAGAAAGGCACTCAGAAACTTAGGAGTAGAAAGAACTGCCAGGGAGCATAAGCTTAGTTTCTGGTGATGCAAATGTGCTTCAAGAAACAAGAAACGTTGCTCCTGCACAAAATCTATTTAACAATTCCTTAACAATTGAGCAATTACTCTTTTGATGTGCACTATGTAAATGAAAGTTGATTAAGCTGAACTTTGTGGCAGGTCTCCTGGTATGGAGAGAGGAGAGGGCCTGATGCCCTTGTTAATGAGACACCCGCTGTGGAAAGGAACAATATGGTGCGAAAGCTGTGTGCTAAGTTCGTGGCTACCATTAATTTGCTACACACTCCACAGGCCCAAACCATACCCAGGGAGGCTCCGAGCTCCTGAATCCCCCTCACCTTGCCATCCAACCTGAAGGTCCATTTCAAAACCTCAAATATCCACCAAGTTCTTTTGAGGACATGGGCGGGGTATTGGACTGTGTGCAAGGGAGCCAACCAGTAACCATAGAGCTGTGGTCTCTATACAGCTCACCCTGCAATAGCCTCTTGTCGATTTTGACAGAAACATTTTCAAAATTCCCCAGTGTGTGCAAAAGGCACAAGGAAGCAGTAAAAAAAAAAAAAATAAAATAAAAAAATTTCTTCCTGCTTCTTTAAACAGCCTGAAAATGTTCAGATGGTGGCTTGGAATGTGATGTGAAAAATCTTTTCTTACTAGTCAGATAACCTGTCAGCAATAATAACAACACAAGCATTGTTTGCCAGCTGCTTAACTCACTTCCTGGAAGGCCTTGACCAGATTTTCTTAACCAAATAAATGAATTAAATGGTGCACACACATTGGATCAGCAAATAATAAGATTATGTAATACTTTTTTTGTCCAAGGCTATGCATGAAGACAAAGATTTTCAGAATACATTTCTTGTGAAGTCTTGGGCTAAAAGTATCTTCCTGTGGGAGACCGAGCCATTTGGAGGCGCCCCTCTGCTTGAAGGTTCCCAGGATGAAGACAGGGCCTTGATAGGCATAAAACTCTCCACTGAGACCTCGATGTCCTACTGAGTGGAGAGCGAGATACAAAGTATGTGGCCATTTGCTGTTTCTAAGTGGAGGAATGCAGATCCAAAGTGTTTGGGTGGCAAGACAGCTTCCTTGTGAAAATGACCTTCTCCTTAAAGCTACTGTAGTAAATTAATATCAGCACAGTTAAAAACGGCATAGGAACTACTCAATACTTCTGGTGAAAATAGCTGCAGTGCCCTTCTCAGCATGGAAATGGGGAAGTCAAAGATCATTGTCTTACAAGAGTTGTACAAGCAAATTGCTGGGATAGAAACCTATTATCCCTTGATTCCTGACTCGGTCCTCTATAATAAATAATTTAGCATAGTTTCTATTTCCAGACTCTTTGTTTGTTAATAACCCCTCCAACAATCAGAAAAAGATAGTCATGTTAATGTTAGCAAGTTATCAGAACTCGACAGGAGAAAGGGTTGAAGTAAAAAATAAAGCAGTGGCTAGTGGGTTCTGTCTGAATTCCATTTATCAGTGTCCTTCATCAGCATATACAATAGAGAACTATAGAGAAGGTTGGCTGTACTAAGTCCTCATTGATCTAATCTAATCTGACTAACAAAAGTTGTGTGTTCCAAGAGCCTTATAGCTCAATAAAATAGGTATAAATCACCCACTATATCCCACCATAAAATACCTATTTTTGAAGATCAATTCAGGTATTAAAAATAAAGAAGCAGCAAGCTCCTTGCTGTAAATTATAAGTGAACATTATTTATGTGGAAGCCAAGAGAAATACAAAACAAAACAAAAACACAAAGATTCCATCGGTATGTTCTGCGCATGCACCCTAAGTACCATAAGCACCAGTAAACATTTCTGGCGGACCTCAGTGACAGAGGCAAGTCACTCAGCCTCTCCTTATGCTCCATCTTGGCCTACCTAACATATCTGCACTTCTCAGGGCGCTACTCCAGTGCTGCCTCGCCCTCAAAATTATCCTTGCCTACCTTGGTTAGAAGAGGCCTGTTCCTCACCTTTCACTTCTGAAGCAGGAATCATTAACTCATGTAACTTCATTTCAATGTGTCTTGTATGGTATTTGTGTGTGTGTGTATGTGCATCTGTTTTATCACCCAAAGCAAGGACGGGGGAGGGAGGGTTTAATGGGAGGGGAAGGGGCATAGATCTTGGAGTTAGGCACTGTGAACCTTAGGGGTAGTCTGCCTTTGCATTTCCTAAGCCAGTTGTCTGACTTCTCCTTGACTCAGTTTCCTCGCTTGAATATTAAGGGTATTCATTACACATTTTCACTGTGTGTAAAGGTATAAAGGCATCAAATGCTGAGCAGGGATACTGACACAGAGGAGGCTGTCAGTGAGTGCTGGTTTCTCTCCCTTCCTCCTAACAAGATTACAAACTCCCAGCCTGGGATCACATCTCACATATCAGCAGCAGCCTTGAAAGAGGCAGTCACTTCAAATATTTGTGGAATTCGTATTTTGAATAATAATGAGAGAAGTAAGGCCAAAATAACAAGTGCAACTAAAAGAAGCTGATATTTGGATATATGAAAGTCTTGTTTATTTCAGAAAATATGAGTACATGATTCCCTGGCGGCTGCCAGAGGAGAAGAGGGAAATGATAGTTCCATGTGAATGGAGATTCCTGTGCAAGCATTTGACCTCAATGCTGGGTGAAGGATGAGAGAGATAGAATGGCAGGAGAATCATGCATGGAGAAAGAATGGGTGAAGTGGCAATAAATACTAGCATTTGAAAGAGCTACAAAGGTAAAATAACCCATCTCTATTGTGTTTCCTTTGAAGAGGAGGCTATAATTTGGTATAAAAAATTTTTTTAAACAGCATGAGGTGCCAAAAAAATAAATAAACTCTTGGACAACTTAGTACCTTCGTGACAAGATGATATTTTCCAAAGGAAAAAAAAATGCAAAGAGTTGTATTCAGCCCCAAAATTTAGCAAGGAAGGTCTCAAGTCACTGAAAATTAAAGTCTCGTAATCATCCTATATTTTATCTAGCTGATCACTAGTACTAAATTAAGAACTATTCCCAGCTCACAGGAAAACAAATAGAAAACCTGAATGATGCATCTACTTGTACTCCTTTTGAATTTGAAAAAGGGAAGAAGAGCCAGAGCTTAGAGACTTAAGCTCATAAAATGTGGCAGTGACAATACCAAATAAAAACTACCCGTTCATGTCTGGACTCCACCTTAGAAATGCACTAGCGAACAGCTCCATATTTTACTGGTCTCTTCCATAATGGCCCTCTTCATAGATTATGTTTTGCCTCAATACCTCCCTTGTTTAAAAAAAAATTACACTGATAAGCATCCACTCAACTCACTCCTAAAGCATCCTGCATGTTAATTTCTCAACAACACAAATTTAATTCCTCTCTGCATTATTCTCCTGTGGTGCCTACCCCTCCATCTAAACAAAATGGGGATTCGTTACCATGGCAACAGAGTGTGACTTTGATCAGCTTCAATGATCATTGGCAGTCACATGCCTTTGACAGATACCAAGTCGTGAGTAAGGTTTGATTATCTAATTTTTCAATCTTTAATTCTATCAGAGGCTCCTCCCACTTGCCCAAAGAAGATGAGGGGGGAAAAAAACAACAAAGAAAAAAATAACTATCATATAGCTACACTTTTGAGACAACAGAATCAAGTTCTTGGTAAATGTAAAATCGGTGAGGTAGGAAGTACCTTGAGGATGACTTTTGTTCACCTTCTGTATAATTTGCATGTGCCCTGCCCAGCCACCAGTAATGAGACACTGTTTCCCTTTTCCTTCCATGACAGATGTAGGTGATTTTTAAGGCTGTGTGTGCAGGTGTTTTGGGGGTTGATTTGTGTGGGAAGAGGAGAGGTGGTAGCCTGTAGCTTGACAGAAGAGGAAAGATAAAAAACCTGAACAATGTGTTGAAAAAGACTACAGTCTGAGCTACACAGGACCAGCTGTTTTTGCTAATTAGAATAACAAAAATAGCACATGCTAAAATGTTTTTCTTTTTTTCTCAAAAGCAATGAATGCTCTAGGAACTATAAGGAATGAGCTTTAAAATCCACTTAAATGGAGGAACATTTTAGGAACCATATGGGGAAAGAACTGAAACGGAGAAGAGTAGGGAAATAACATTTGATTTTCGGATGAATTTTTTTTAAAGGATGATAAATTGGGGCTATTTTTCCCTTTTCTTAACATTTAACAGGAAATGTTTTCATCCTCTCTAGACTTCACAAAAATGCCACCACTTCTGTATTTTGCAGGAATGCGGTACGTAAGCCATGCCCACGACAAACCAAGGGAGGGCAGGCACCGGGGAGCGCTGCATATGCTCTATCATACATACTGCATGCCTCATCTCCATCCTCATGTTTTCTCTGAAGCAGCAGAGAGTAATTCAAAACTTTGAATACAGGGATAACATTTGTGACAACGACACCATTCTGGACATCTGCACTGTTAGAGTACTTAGAATAAAGTCACATGGCCATGGGGAAATTTCACAGAATTACAATCACAGTCATTTGCCAAGGTGTATAACTAGTTTGTTTTCAGCTGTTCTTCTCATGAATAATTATCAAGCAGGAATATCCTAAAGCTAGCACAAGCTGTCACTTAACCAAAATATTCAATATTTAACATTGAATTTAGAATTTCGCAAGTGAAAATAATTACTGTAAAAGCAAAATAATGTACAGTGTGTCTATTTGCATGCCTAAGCGCGCAGGGCTACATGTTAAAATTCAGATTCCAAAGCATCCTTATCAAATGAAAGCACGTCTCGAAAGTTGAGGAGGAAGAGAAGAGATCTAAGCACAAGTAAATCTCAGCCATTTTCAAGTACAGCTTGGTCTCCAGTGCTTTGAGGGCTGCCTCTCACTGCAAAGTGGAAAATGAAAACCAGCCTCTGCATATTGACGGTAGCTGATTACAATTGTGTTAGACTCTTTATTAGAATTTTTAAATGTTTGTAAACAAATATGGTATAATGGCTGATGATTTGTGTTTTTATAATTAATACAAGTGTATCGCTAAACATTTTAGCATTAATTTCTGGAGCCAGTATCAGTTCAATCTTAAGTATGCTCTAAAAATCTTTACCCCTCTAGTGAGAATGTAAGAAGAATGTCATTTATTGTAATGCACATCGCCACATTATTAAACCTAGCTATATATATTTCATTTCTAGTACCTCTCTAAAAATTATTTACTAAAGCTAATGGAGATTTCTTTCTCCATTTCAGAAACCAGTAAATGTATCATGAGTTTAAAATGGGTATTTAAGTCACTCGAGCAATCCTAGAGTATAATAAGAATTTTTGTTTTACTGTTTACTTACCAATTAGCAGAAAACTTCTCAGTACTACAGTTTAAGAATTGTTTTCCACTTGAATGAAAGAAATTATATTGGGGTAGAAACTCAAACATGAAATGTAAATCTGTTTGATTTATGGGTAACAGATAAAAGTTCCTTTGGGAATAAATAATATTTTCACTTTGATAACACAATTTGGTTCTCTAAAAAGAATATTAGTTTCCCAAAACTTTAGGGAAATAATTCTGTTTTGTCTTTCTTATGATTTATTTTAATGACACCTTTATGAAACAGATAAAAGAAACACTGGAACCAGGACTCACTGCAAGTATAACAAAGGTGCAAATGGCTTCCATTTTCAACTTACAAATTATCTTAAGTTTTCAGATAGTTACATGACTTTTCTGAAGCATCAAATTAATAATTCTAGTGAACGAGTGTTTGCTTGGAAATCAAAAATAGGATGAGATTTATCATGGTTTCCTCAAGATTTATGCCCAACCCCGTTTATGCTTTAGCTTTCACATCACTAGAAATGTCACAATAAGAACAATATTAGTACTGTAAAAAGACTGTTGTTTAAATAAGTAGATTTAGTTGATCACAAGCAAATGCATGAAAGATAATCTAAAGTTTCAAAAAGTTAATTAGCAAATGCTAAAAACAGAAATAGCTTAGTTTTACTTATCAATTACTTTAACCATTATAATCACACATGTACTTGTATATAATTGGCTGACCAGTCTTCAAACTCTGCACTCCTCCTTTGACCTCTTTTATCCCTTCTATTCCAGCTGCTGTTGTTTGACTTCATTTTCCCATCTTTTCTTGCCTCACTGAATGTAATGCTTCTAATATTGATCCCCCTGCCATCCATCTTTCCCCATTCCAACCCACCATCCACATACATGGGGGCCTCATAAATCTCCCAGTTTATCACTGGCCTCCTATTATTACTTTCTTGATCTCACACTATACTTTCTTATGTCATTATGCTTTTCCCTCTGCCTTAAATGCCCTGGCTTCTTTACCCAGCCTCTGCATATCTATTTATAACCCCAAGATTCATTTTTCTGTACCCATTTTCTCTGTATAGTCTTTCCTATTTCCCAAGAGGAAAAAGTGGTTTTGACTCTGGTGTACCATAGACTTTCCATTTTAACTTTGTTATAGTCCTAATCATAATACTCTGGAGCAAAAGTGATTTTTCATTCCACTAAGTAGTGAGCATATTTTTTTTAATGCACATAGTAGGTGTTGAATTTAATGGAACCCTAAATACTTGTCCCAGGGTTTGTTGGTGAGTCAGTGAAAGTGCTCCCCACAAATGCACTCCTTATTGATAACCATTAAATGTAGATAAAAGGAGACATCTGGTATAAAATGGCATCTGGCCACCATTCCCTCGAACTGCCTCCCCCAATTGTCAATAACATACATACAAAAATGGAAAATTGTAACACAGAAAACTAAGACTGACAGGAAACCCAGTGCCAGAAATATGGAAAAAATTTAGAATGATTACAAGGCTGATGCATCAAGAATGAAGAAATAGTCAGTAGCCATTCCAAGCATCACCTCATAAAACAGGAAAGTCTACCTCCTTCAAATGCAGTAGGTTTTCTTTTCCTGCTCCCATTGTCTGTTGCTCAGCTCACCTTAGAGATGTGGATCCTTTAATAAACAGGAAACAGAGAAGCATTCTTTTCAACATGGGTACTGATTTTGAGGCAGACAGAACATTATAGTTCCTTCCTGTTCATTCACATTTGTATGCCATTCAGACAGAAAAACTCTCAGCAAATAAGATGGAAAAAAAGAGAGGTAGGAGGATAATTATTTCACATTGGATCCTCCAAGATACTGTACCCACAAATGAAGTGTGGAAAAATGAAGAGTAATGCTCTCAATGAAACCCAAAGGTTATATTTTCAATTAATTCCATTATTTTTAATGGGTGATGGGAGTAGTAGCAGTTTCTACTTCAGTAAAATAAGTCCAGACTACACGAATGTCTACTGGTCACTGGAAATTAGGAAGGAAAATGAGTATACTGATCTATCCAAAAGTATGTGGAGAAAGATACAAGGAGTGAAAATGGAAAACAATGATCCCGGGGGAAAAGTGCTCATCTGAGTGAATGTAAGAGAAGTAAAACAAGGGATCTGTGGTTAAATAAGGTAAAACAAGCAAAAAAAAATCTACAAAAAATTTTAGGTATTTATTGATCTTATAGGAACCAAGAAAAAAATAGAAAACTGGTCCACATGCTCAATGTATCATAAAAAGCTAGAACAATCTTAGGTAAAAAGAAAATAAACTGAGATGAAATAATTACTAAGATTTGAATTAGAATTTGCAGCTTTGTGAATAGGAAAGTTGAGGTATAAAACATAGCCTGCAATCAAAATATGTGACCTTGACTGGTTTGGCTTAATGGATAGAACATCAGCCTGTGGACAAAAGGGTCCCTGGTTTGATTCTGGTCAAGGTCACATACTTTGGTTGCAGGCTCATCCCTGGCCCTGGACTTGGCCAGGATATGTGCACAAGGAACCAATTGATGTGTTTCTCTCACATTGATGTTTCTGTTTTTCCCTCTCTCTAAAAGATCAATGGGAGCCAAAAACCGGTTTGGCTCAGTGGATAGAGTGTTGGCCTGCGGACTGAAAGGTGCAAGGTTCGATTCTGGTCAAAGGCATGTACCTTGGTTGCGGGCACATCCCCAGTAGGGGTTGTGCAAGGGGCAGCTGATCGATGTTTCTAACTCTCTATCCCTCTCCCTTCCTCTCTGTAAAAAATCAATAAAATATATTTTTAAAAATAAATAAAAATAAATAAAAGATCAATGGAAAAGTATCCTCGAGTAAGGATTAAAATAAATAAATAAAACAAAACCAAGCGATAAGCACTAAAATAATTAAATATATATGTTAGTTCTAAATAGCAGTTGCAAATATATTTTTCAACTTGGAATGCAAATTTCAAAATATAATTCTTGTAAAATAATAGATATGAAAAAAATCTATATATATATAAAAACCTAAGTGACCTGCCAACTGGCCAACTGTTTGACCATCTGACAGGGAGCTATGACACAACTGACCATCAGGGGGCAGATGCTCAATGCAGGAGTGTGAAACCATAGGCATGGAAACATGGAACAGACTGATGAATTCCAGAGGGAAGGAGGAGAGCAGGAAGAGATTAACCAAAGATCTTATATGCATACTAGAGGCCTGGTGCACAGATTTGTTCCCCGGTGTGGTCCCTGGCCTGAGCCCCCTCACAATCTGAGACCCCTTGGGGGAATGTCAGACTGCCAGTTTCAGCCCAATCCCCACAGGTCAGGCTGAGGGACCCTACCGGTGCATGAATCCATGCACATGGCCTCTAATATATTTAATAATATCAATCCAAGTTCTTTTTATATGAACTGTCAAAAGGAGCTGGGGATAGGGGAGAAAATATAAAAGCATTATTTGTAAATAAACA
Source organism: Pipistrellus kuhlii (assembly GCF_014108245.1). NCBI lineage: Eukaryota > Metazoa > Chordata > Mammalia > Chiroptera > Vespertilionidae > Pipistrellus > Pipistrellus kuhlii. The sequence continues at coordinate 27,771,894 of NW_023425438.1, read as the reverse complement.
AAATATACTGTTTATTTCTTGACTTTAATATTTAGAGAAATAGAAGTTGAATATTTTGGAAAATGAGTAAAATAAGTACCAAGATGTCTATTTTTGTAACCATTAGAGCAGATGAAAGTGTAGTCCATTAAAACAACAGCAGCCAAAACAAAGGTAACAAAAATTATAAAAATCCAAAAATCAAAGAAATATAAAAAGGGACATAACCATAAAAAAAATATAAGACCAAATATATCACTTTTGAAAAAATTGTAAAACTACCAGGTTGAGTCAAAGACACATTTTATATGCCACTAAGATGACATCTCCAATTTAGAAGTGCATATAAATGTTAAAAATAGTCTGAGTAGAGAATTCTCAAGTAAGTACAAAGTAAATGAAAGTAGAGGTGCAATGTTATCTTCAGACAATTTAGGCTTTAAGGTAGAAAGCATATAATGAGATTTAAAGAAAAAAGGCTGTTTATATTTGTAAGAGTTATGATAATGAAAATGTAGCAGCTATGAACCTTCATGTGTCAAATAATGCAATATTCAAATATATTAAGATAAAACTGGCAGGCAAATATAAAGTGAAAAAATGAATAGAAACAAAGTTACCATGAAAGATTTAATACATCTCGGATAGATCATGAATTTGAGAAAGTAGAGAATTGGATTATCAGAATTAAAATAATGGTAACATGGAGAATTTGATTAGTATAGCTAATATTAAGATGAGTATTGAATTGTCCACTCTAAAAACAGTTTATTTACCTTTAGGAATCTATGCTATATTAAAAAAAAAAAAACTGATACGGTACCAACACATGGGCAGAGGCAAATAAATGATCAGAAATATCAAATACAGACCAAATAATCTGACTACATGTTCTTCAACATAAAAGATTCGTATCAAACCTAAAAGATTCACCAATCATTTGGAAACGTTGAGAGAAAGTGTATGAGTGAGTATGAGTGTGTGTGTGGGGGGGGAGTTGTGTGTGTGTATATGTGTATAAATATATATTCACACACATGCACAGATATGTACACACACATAAATACCTACACACATAAATATCCTGAAACATAAGTTAATGTTACTGCTTTAATATAATGTCTAAGATTTGCTTTAACATAGTTCAGAAAAAAAAAATAATTGAGGGCACATAAGTGAAACAAGAATAACAACATGTTGATAAATTGTTGAAGCTTGGTAACAAGTACATGGGGGTTGATAAAACTGTTCTCCTTATTTTGTATATGTACGAAATTTTACATAGTATTAATACTTTCAAAAAGTACCACATATATAACTTAAATGTTACTTAAAAAGCTGAAAACTGGAGGCAAATCCATATCCTAAATACCATCAATAACAAAAAATTAAGAGCTAAAAGTGAAACAAGTAAAAATGTTTAAAAAGCCAAAAATATACTAACATTAATACATAACTATAAAAGCTAGTTTTTGTAAAAATTATTAGAATATACATTCAAAAAATGCAACAAGAAAAAAGATGCAGGTATCCAAGACTTACATAAGTAGTGATAACAATGGAAAGAGAATTTAACAGTAAAATAAAAAGAAAACAAAAACATTAATAATTAATAAGTAAAGAAAAATAATGATCTAAGAAAAATCTATATAAATATTTAACAGATAGATTAGTACTGTCCAAGCATTAAAGCCATGGAAGGAATTTTTTTAAAAAGTGGCTATATTTAGTGTTACATTTCCTCTACTTTAAAATGGTCAAAAGCCTGGCCAGCATGGCTCAGTGGTTGAGTTTTGATCCATGGTTTGATTTGATCCACGGTTTGATTCCTAACCAGGTATCACACACACCTGGATTGAGGACTTAATTCCTAGAGAGGACATGCACGGGGCAGCTGATTGATGATTCCCTCTCATCATTGATGTTTCTCTCTCTCTCCCTATCCCTTCCTCTCTGAAATTAATAAAAATATATTTTTTAAAATGTTACCCATTTTTTCTTACATATGAAAAAAAAGAGCTAAATATTTTTAGTTCACTTAATGTCCTCAACAGTCCTACCCTTATGTAAGGCCCTCATCTTTAAGCAAATCTCTAATCATATGTCCCAGAGAAATAGCCTTGGACATACCATTGCCATCTATTATAGAATGCCCATCCCCCACTGACACCTCCACTTAATTATCTGAGTCCCTCTTATTCCGCAAAAATCTATTTAAATATAATCCTGTGATGCTTTTGCTGGTAAATCCACCCACACAGTGCTCCTTGCTTTTCCAAAATTTCAATGACAAAAATTGCTGGTATCTTTGCAATTTGACATGGACAAATGTCTATGGAGAAAATATCTTGATTATAATGTGAGCACATGTGAACATTCAAATATAAATGATTGGCTGATTTATCTGTTGAAATTTAGAATTTCCTACAACATTGTTTCTGCAAAATTTCCTAAAGCTATTCTGATGTTTGAGTTTTTCCCAGTACATACTCTGAAAGTGTATTTCTAAAAAGTATTGTGCAATTTCATAGACCCAAATGAACATTTAAAATGGGATAAATTACAATAAAATAGTGCGGTACTTTCTTGCCACCAGATCGCAGGAATACTATTATACTAATAAATAAAAATGGATATGATAAACTGTTTTCAATTATGCACTATTTGGAACTATATTAAGTATTCTAATAAGAGGAGAAAACAGCAATATAAAAATGCTTATGGAGAAATGCAACAGAATAAACATTTAATGAAAGGTTCAGAGGAGAAAAATGTATTCTTTCCTATTCTTTTTTATGAGAAACAAAGCATCCAATACGAGAGACCAATTCAAATGCAAAATGAGGAGGTAGAAAGAGCAAAAGACAAAGAAAGTCAACCTCTGAGGAGTTGGGGAACCCTGGACAAGTCAGACAGCCTCTCTGTGCCTCAGTTTACACATCTAATAAAACAGGGAATGTCAGACTACATGGTTTCCAAGATTGATTCATCCTCAGAAAGTCCAAACTAATTTGATAAAATGAACCATCATCCAGGTAAATGCCATAGTTCATAATTCATTTAAAAAATATTTGTCTTCTTAGCCGAAGCCGGTTTGGCTCAGTGGAAGAGCGTCGGCCTGGGGACTAACGGGTCCCGGGTTCGATTCCAGTCAAGGGCATGTATTATACATTGGTTGCGGGCACATCCCCAGTGTGGGGTGTGCAGGAGGCAGCTGGTCGATGTTTCTCTCTCATCGACGTTTCTAACTCTCTATCCCTCTCAATTCCTCTCTGTAAAATCAATAAAATATATTTTTTTAAAAAAGTTAAAAAAAAATTTGTCTTTTTAACAAAACATAATTTCAATACACATGTTATTCAGTTAAAATATTACATGTGAGCTCATCAAAACTGAATCATAGTAAAAGTTTACATTTTACCTAAATAAACAAAATATAGCAATTGTTCTTTAAAATTCAGCAAAAACTTAATTTATAAAAAAAATATACATTTTGTTGATTTTTACAGAGAGGAAGGGAGAGGGAAAAAGAGTTAGAAACATGGATGAGAGAGAAACATCCATCAGCTGCCTTCTGCATGCCTCCTACTGGGGATGGAGCCTGCAACCAAGGTATATACCCTGGACCAGAATTGAACCCAGGACCCTGCAGTCTGCAAGCTGATGCTCTATCCACTGAGCCAAACCAGCAAGGGCAGCAAAAACTTAATTTTAAAATATATGTTCCAAGTTTATCATGCTAAATGTCATTGAAATGCTCCATCTGAATTTTTCTGTTGCTATTATATACTGCTGGATAGACCCCCGCTTTCATAAAATAATACACTTTCATGTAATTTTCCCAATATGATCTTTTCGTTTGTGACATAGTTATTGAGTTAAAACACTTGGTTATGAGCATGAGCAGTTTAGCTGCTTTTTCTGTCTGTTCAAATAGGTTTGGCAGCCATATATTATATGAAGGATTAATGAACTGTATATTAAACATATGCTAAAGAAGCTTTCTTTCTTTCTTTTTTTCTTCCTTTTTTTGGTACCACAAGGTGGCTTCTTCTTTTTCTGGTACAAACCTCTGAATATTGACATAATTTGAATAGTTTCATACAACTGAACTGTTTTTTAAAAATTTAAGAACCATTTAACAGCTGTGCAAATATATGGCAACTCTGTTAGCTAATGCAGGTAGCACTGTGGATACTGATGTTCCTGGAATATTCAGAATATTGAATCTTTAACAGAATGATGAGCTGTTCACACTAAAAAGTCAATAAACATTGTCTTCTAAATGTTAAGCTCATAGAGATTAGCAGTACAAAACACATACTGTAAAGTATATGTATTTACAGGAAAACTTCCTTGGGAGTAGCCATAAATGTACACATACCAAATACATATCAATTTACTAATAATTTTAATACCCAGATTAAATAAGTAATTCATATTTATGAAATATGCACTTTTTAGTTGTAATTGTGCTAGGCACATTTACATATCTTTCATGACAAAATTCCCCAGATATACTAACTCTAACCTAGGAACATTAGCCTAGTGCTTAAAAACTTTCAATGGCTTTATAAACCATTTGGAAAGTTTGACAAAATGTAAAGTTCTAAGCCCCATCTCCTAGAAACTTCAAGTCTAAAACAGTGAAATATACATTAAAAACCTACTGATAGTGACTGGATAAAAGAAGGTGAAAGGATTAGCCAAAAACATACATGCATAACCCATGGACCAGACAACAGTGTGGTGATGGCCAGAGAAAAGGTGGCTGTGGGTAGATGAAGAGGGGGCAAAAGGGAGGAGAATGGGGACAACTATAATAGTGTTAACAATAAACACAAAAGAAAAAAAAAAGAAGTAAAATAAGAGTATGATGATCCTAAAGTAATTTTTTCTAAAACCTGCGAATATAAATAAGAAATTATGCCACATTAGAAATAAATTCTAAGATCACCCAGGAAAAAATCTCAAAAAGGTTACTAATCTAAAATTAGTTCGTGAATATATGAGACGCATTGAAATAATAACTTTGCTTCTGGTAATAATGATTCCTAATATGGACACTTGAAATTTCATATCACTGTTTCCTTCTGTTCCACATCTAGTGATGAACATTTGAAGATGAGAGTGAAGAAAGCCTTTAAGAGGGAAATAAGGAGAATCTCTAGAGTAACATTTATATTGGGCCCTACTAGTCTTGTAGCCAGGTTACGCAACAACTTGGAATTTTGTAAAGAATAAATGGGAGACATTTCCTATGGAAACACACACACACACACACACACACACACACACACACACAAACAAATAAATAAACAAATAAACAAATAAATAAATAAATAAATAAAATACAGTGATGCCGAAACCTGTTTGGCTCAGTGGATAGAGTGTCAGCCTGCAGACTGAAAGGTCCCAGGTTCGATTCTGATCAAGGTCATGTACCTTGGTTGCGGGCACATCCCCAGTAGGGGGTGTGCAAGAGGCAGCTGATCAATGATTCTCTCTCACTGATGTTTCTAGCTCTCTATCCCTCTCTCTTCCTCTCTGTAAAAAATCAATAAAATATATTTTAAAATAATACAGTGACAACTACACTAAGATCACCTAAAGCACTACGTGAGGGAGCGGTGTCATAAACTTTCTGCCTCAAATTATTCACTGGTTACAAGATTTGGTCATTGGCAGCCTCTTGTACGTGGACATATTCTGCCCTGGCACAGAAAGACCTTTGCAGTTAAAGCACTTGTAGACCAGTACTTTTTGAGTGATCATTGACTAAAGATGCAAGCACTGTCCATGAAGAAAAATATCTGTCTATAAAAAGGTGGATAATAAGATCATAGCGCCTCACTGGAAATGGTTCCCAGAAACAGGATTGTCATCCCACAGGCATGCTTCCTTGCAGGCCATTGTACATATACATTCACACATATGAAAGCCTCGGGCACTGCTGTTACATTTAACTCTGCTTCTTGAGAGAAAACCAAATAATGTGGTAGAATCACTCTGATCTATATTGAGTCTACCAGATATGAAATGCATGAATTGTCCGTTTCTAGTCTTTTCAGGCTTTTGCATACCATCTCCCCAATGTTTAGAAGGGTATAGGAAAGTCATATTTAAACAAAATCATACACTGAAAAATAATCCCTGCCTCATGCCACACAACAAATTTAATTGCAAAGCTGTGAAGAAAAAAAAAGAATGAAACAAATAATAAAAATATAACAGAAGACATATAAGCCAAAGGCAGAAAAACTACATATAATGTGGGCAACCAAAAGCATTGCATAATCCTATATAATAAAAGCCTAATATGTTAAGTGTCCAGTCAACTGGTTGGCTGTTCAACCAATCAAAGCGTAATATGCTAATGATATGCTAAGGCTGCTCAATCGCTTGCTATGACATGCACTGACCACCAACCACCAGGGAGCAGATGCTCCAACTGCCAGGTTACCTTGCTGCTGGGGTCCAGCCGATCGGGACTGAGCGAGATGAGCTGGACATGCCCTGAAGCCCTCCCAAGGTCCCTGCCTGGCTGGCAACCTTCCACATCCCTCCTTGGCCCTGATCGTGAACCAGTGGATCCATGGCCTGGCCTGCACCCTCTCGCAATGTGGGACCCCTTGGGGAACATCAGAGAGCTAGTTTCAGCCTGATGGCAGAACGACCAGTTGCTCTAATGTGCACTGACCACCAGGGGTAGATGCTCAATGCAGGAGCTGCTCCCTGGTGGTCAGTGCACTCCCACAGAGGGAGTGACACTCAGCCAGCAGCCAGGCTCACGGCTGGCGAGTGCAGGCGGTGAAAGGAGCCTCTCCCGCCACCGTGGGAGCACTAAGGATGTCCAATTGCCAGCTTAGGCCTGCTCTCTGTGGGGTATCAATTGGACAACCCCCAAGGCATCCTGGATTGTGAGTGGGTGCAAGCCAGGCTGAGGGACCCTCCTTAGTGCACAGATTTTGTGCATCAGACCTATAGTCTACAATAATAAAAACATAATATGCTAATTAGACCAGATGTCCTTCTGGACAAAGTCATGGCAGTGGGGGGCCAAGGAAGAGGTGGCCCCTGCAATGGCAGGGGACCAAGCCCTCTGCACAAATTCCATGCTCCGGGCCTCTAGTATTAAATATTGTTGGATTTGTTTACTCAAAAATAAAGACTTCAGTTTATCAAAAATGTTATAAGCAAAATGGAAAGGCAAATAAATTAGAGAAAACATTTGCAAAATATATGGTAACCAAAGTGATTATATATGTTGCTTGCAATTTTTATAGTAAAAAAAAATACAAACATCTTATTGAAAATTGGACAAAGTAGACAATTGACAAAGAACTAAAATATCAATAAACTGAAACTCATTCATAACTACAAAGCAAGGAAATTGAAAAGGTAACAACAGGGTTTTTTTTTATATTTCATATAGGAATATTTTCTACTCTAACACCTAATACTGAAATGGGGGAAGGAAGAGGTCTCTGGAATATTGCCATCATGAATGTAAACTGGTATAAATTTTCTGGGAGACAAGTTAGCAATGCATGCAAAAGTTTTAAAATGTACATATTTTTAACTAGCGAATGCATGCATAGTAATATATTAAAAAAGTAAGTGTGAAAAGAAATAATGTCCTTCAAAAACTGAAAACCTAACGGTCCAACATTTCTTTCAATTGATTATATTGCAGCTATTAAATATGAGCTACAGAAGAAATTGTTTTATGAAGTGAGGTGTTTATACTGTACAAAGAATAATGAGCTATGAGATAAAATAAAACTGTATTTGCAACTTTGGAAGAAGAAAAGACATATTAAAAAAAAGGAAAACTCTGGGGACACACATCAAAATGATAGCAGAGATAATTTGCGGATGCTTAATTACAAGTGCTTTATACATATCCATTTTCAGTTTATTTTTGTTTTCTAACATTTTCTTAATGAGTGTGATGGTTAAGTGATGTCAAATTAGCTAGCCTACAGTGCCTAGCTGTTTGGTCAGTCTAGATATCCTCTGAAGGAAGTTTTTAAATATGATTAACACTTGTAATCAGCAGGCTTTATGCAAAGCACATGACCCTCCATAACGTGGTGGGCCTCACCCAATCCATTGAAGATGTTAAGAGCAAAGCTGAGGTTTCCCACCAAAGAAAGAATTCTGCCTCAAGAGTGGAACACAGAAACCCTTGCCTGAATTTCCAGCCTGTCAGCCCATCCTACGTGGTTCAGGATCACCAACCACATGTGGGACAATTCTGAAAACAAATTTCTATTTCTTATAGTACAGGTATAAATATATATAAAGGTATAAGTTCCACACACACAGATTCAAATAACCACACATCAAAAATATTCCCCCAAAGAAGAAATGTTACATTGCTGCTCTTGTGTATTACGGATTTAAACTTATGATGGCTGCCTCTGTCCTGAACATTACAGTACACGGCTTTTTGTTGTTGTTGTTGTCATTATTCCCTAAACAACACAGTATAATAACTATTTACAGTGTATTAGATATTGTAATCAAACAAGAGATTATTTAAACTATATGGGAAGATATGTGCAGGTTATATGAAAATTTTATATCAGGAACCTGAGCATCTTGAATTTTGGTAATGGGGGGTGGGGGAGAGGGCTATAGCAGTGTGGCTGTTTGGGAACCAATCCTTTGTTACTCTGGAGAACATTGACTAATACAATGAGCATGTACTAGTTCTTTGGCATAAGAAAAAAATAAAATTAGTAAGCATATCTTTTAAATTAAATAACAAATTGGAAATGAGAGGGGGAAATAAGATAAAGCAACATAGCTTTAAAAAAAAGTCCTGTTCCTCTACTTATTATTTAAGGGTCACTGTTTATCATGCAGGGGGTACACAAAAATGTGAAGGGAAATGTTATATCAGCTCTGCATAATCACATATCGCCATCACTATGATGTGGGATGACAACATTTGTCACTTACCTGCTATTTACAGGTGAGATTTTAATAATTTATACCATATAACCATTTGCTGATAAGATAAACTGTAGTCAAGGTATTTCACTTGAAAAATAAAGAACACTTCCCATTTTGTTGCCTTTTCATATTAATATCTGCTAGTCTATCATGCTAATTAATAAATGTAGCAGGCATTGTAAGTCTCCAGTTTTTCCTCCCCTAATTTTGTTTAATTTATCAAATGGAAAATAATCTAGCAAAGAGTCATTAATTTAATTTCTCCTGAGAGGGAATCATTACTAGATATGTTAAAATTTCAACAATGTAGTTTCAAAACAGCTGTAGCCATGGAAAATTTTTATAGTTTTAATTGAACATCTGTGCATTTTAATTGATTAATTTGAAGAAAATACAGGGAAAAAGAAAGAACAGTAGGTAATATGAATTTAACAAACCACTTTTTTTGTTTTCTCTGCTTCTTAGTTAATGATTTTTTCAGAATAAACAAAGCAAGATATTATCAAACAACATTCAATAATTCCCATGGATATAAATACATTCATGATGATTTAGAAGAGTAGACGAGTATTTTGTGATAGGATTGTTTTCCATCAAAAACATGAACAAGAATACATATGTGAACACATACAGTGTTTATAAAGGTCCCTATCTCTGTGGAAAATATTGGGGCAAGTCACTAAGGAAAACATCCAAATAGTGTGAAAATTCTCTAGCACCCAGTCTACCACAACCAGGCACACATAAATAAATAGAACTGAAGAGAAATCAGTCATTTTGCAGCGCCCAAAAGATCGCCCTTTCCAGAATTTCTTTTCTCTTTTTAATGTGCACCTTCCTTATCAATTCACATGTTCTTAATATCTCACCAATTTCACTATCAAAACTTAATTATCACAGGCATGGCAGTAACCCTGGATTTTTCTCTTTCTATTTTTCTTTCCAGCATGGGGAGAAAACGTGGCTCCAGAACGATATATTTGAGATAAAAAAGAACTACGAAAAACCTGTGGCGGCACAGCAGTAAAATAGCCACACTTCTCACAGACACTGAATCACATAAAACCAGGTAGAGTTTGCTCCGAGTTATCATTGCTTTTAACTGGTACATTCTATTTTTTAAGTAAGATCTAAAGATATTTTTTATCAACAGCATTCAAAAACTAAGGGGAAGGATGAAGTAAAAGGAGGCAGATCATGAGAGAAAAGCATCCTCAAGCCATGAAACAAAAGTAAAAGTCTTCTTCGACTTAAAGAAAAAATACTAATAATTCTTTCCAATCCTCAATAAAAATAATCAATGTACTAGTAAGATTTAACAATTTATTTATAGTAATTCAGAAATTAGATCAATTTAAACTTTAGGTAAGATATTAGTCTTTGTTCTTTCTGTGTTAAAATACTTTTTAGAGGGAAATATGTCTGTGGAAACTGATCTGTTCTCTAAGAACTTTTTTTTAAAAAAATATATATGTTTTTATTGATTTTTAGAAAGAAAGGGAGGGAGAGGGATAGAGAGAAACATCAATGCGAAACATCATCCATCGGCTGCCTCCTGCACACCCCACTGGAGAATAAGCCTACAAGCTGGGTATGTGCCTAACTGGGAATCAAACCAGCAACCTCTTGGTTCCTGGGTCAATGCTCAACCACTGAGCTATACCAACCAGACTCCCTAAGAACATTTGAATCACATGAAACATTCATGTTGGAGCACATGTTTATAATACATATTGTAGTTCCTCATTTAATGTTAGAAAGTGTTTTTGAAGATTTTCCATTTAGAACATTAAGTGTGCTAATTATAGCTTAGTCTAATATAGCCATTAAGGAGGATAATAAAGATTAGATATCTGGTAATATGTCATTAACTGCCGATTCTCTACTTATGTGAATATAACAGAAGAATTTTTACTTCACAATAGTTTATCAGTATCTAGCCTGCAAGGAAGTTATTTTCTTTTATCAAGCTGGTTTCTTTGCTATGACACTACCTGTGCAAAATGTCCCTATCCTGGATAACAATTCGCATTCAGCATATTTGTAATTTCAATGCATCACTAATTCTTATCACAAATTCATAAGACATTCAAATTAGCAGGCCCTTTATTTCAAATGGGTATTGTTGTTCGGGATATATAGGTAGACAGTAAATATATTTCAAAAATAAGTATTATCTGTGATGAGAAAAAAAAATTCACCAGAATTCCTTTCAAAATGAGTACAATCTTTGTTAAAAGTAATTCTCATTGATAAATTTAGAACAGAGCTAGAGACAGGGATGACACTGAATGTGAAAGGAAGTTTTCTTAATGGAACCTGACTCTAACTCTAGTGAACGGACTGGGTATTAGTGAGTAGAAAAGAAATTGTCAAAAGACCCTAAGTTTGCATGATGTGACACCTTCCCCTGTTCTCCTCACAACATATATACACACACACATGCAACACATAAAAAGCTTACAGCTGTTTGATTTATTTATTTATTTATTTATTTTTATTTTGTGTGTGTGTGTGTGTGTGTGTGTGTGTGTGTGTGTGTGAACCAATGAAGCTCTGGGTGTTGGGTACCAATTGTCCTGAGCTGCATGAGACTTAGATTCAGGATCATGAAGACCCAGAGAGAGCAAGACAAAGGAACCCATCAAAGATAGGGTGAAGGTATTTATTATCCCCCAGGAGGTGCAGTTGATTTCCAAGAGACCAGAGACCTTACCTCACTGGGTTACATAGCTGTAGAACAAGAGCTGAATTCCAGACTTGAAGAGTACTTGGCAGGAATACTACAAAAGGGATTTAATTTTCAAAAAAGGAGTTAGCCTGTAAGACCTTTCCAAAGTGGAAAGCTTATGTTTCTATGATGATATCAACAGTTGAGAGACATGGTTAGAAAATTAGCCTTCTAATTATACTTCAATACCATAAACTAATCACTAAGTAAATCCAGATGCTTAGATCAAGGCTGACTTTACATAAAGGTACTCCATTATTTTGCCTTCTGGCTCTAGAACAAAATCTTATAAAATGCAGACACTTTCTATCTGTGCTTCATAGATATTACTATTAGGATTTCAGCCATCACACATGGCAGTTACAAAATATACTTTTATCAAACTCTAGAATGAAAGTAGGGAGTTCATAATCCTTAATGAATTTCAGTGATAAGGACCTCTAGCTCGCATTTTGGGGGCTAGAAAGCATAATGCAGCAAATCCAAATATTTACATAACAAAGACTACTGTTACTTCCTTTTTCCCTGTAGTTCCATATTTATTTTTTATAAAATGTGGACTTTTAGCAGATTACCAGAAGGTCATGACATGACAAATTATATGTATACCTAACAACAGAGCATCAAAATATCTAAAAGGAACACTGACAGAAATAGAGAAATATGCAAGGTCTTGGTTGTAGATTTTGACACTCTTATCCCAATAACTGATATAACACATAGATAAAATTCAATAAGAATATGGAATACCTTCCACAGTTGACCTAGTACACCCAACAACTGCAGAATAGTATTCTTTTTATGTATCCAGTGGACCATAAATAAATCAAAATAAATTTAAAAGGATTGAAATGTCAGAGCATATTATTTTTTATGACAATGAAATTAAAACCATTGTCATGAAAATAAGGTGGCTAAAAAAAATCCCTATTATTTGAAAATTAAATAATATACTAATCTGGCCTGTGGATGAAAGAAAAAATTATACAGAGAAATTAGCAAATATTTAAAACTAAACTAATGATAACCCTATAAAACAATAATTGTGGGATAAATCTTAGGGTTAAAAAGTAATATATAGTATTACATTTATACTAGAAATGGACAAAAAAGTATAAAATCAGTTATCTGAATTTGCTTTAAGACAAAAATTAAATTAAATTAAACCCAAGTAGAAAAAATAATAAAAGAGGAAGTCAGCAATCAATGAAATAGAAAACAAGCAATAGAAAACAGTGACAGACCCAAAATTGATTTTTTAAACATTAATAAATTTGGATTAAAACTGATTTTTTTCTGATCAATGTTTCCAACTCTCTCTCTCTCTCTCTCTCCCTTCCTCTCTGTAAAAAAATCAATAAAATATATATTTTTTTAAAACTGATTTTTTTAAAAAGAGAACACAAAATAACAACATTATAAATGAAAGTGAAGCCAGCACTACAGAAAATAAAATGTTATTAAGAAAATATTTTGTACAAATTGATGCTGGAATTCAAGAATTTAGAATAAATGGATACATTTCTTATAAAACACAATTTTCTAAAAGTGACACAAAAGAAATAGAAAATTTGCTTAGCCCCATACTATTTAAATAATTTTTATGAAACATTCTTCATAAAGAAAACTACAAACCCAGCTGATTTCACAGTTGAATTTTATCAAATATTTAAAAAAGAAATTATAACTATTTTACACAAACTAGTCCTCAGTACAGGGGCGGAAAACTCATCTCCCAGTCACTTTATGAGCCAACATAGCTTTGATATAAAAACCTGGTAAGGCTATTATCAGGAAAATAAAAACAAAAGGAAACAAGTACAGATTGAGCTTCTCATGAATAAATACAAAAATCCTTTACAAAGTATTAGCAAACTGAATCCAACAATATATACAAAAGATGATACATCATAATCAAGAGGTTATGATAATACATTGTAATTAATGTTTGGAAGGCTGGTTTCACATTTGACTATAACCTATGAAATTAATCATATTAACAGACTAAAAGAGAAAACCCATATGATCTTCCCTATAGATAAGTGTGAGGGTGCACGCGCGCACGTGTGTGTGTGTGTGTGTGTGTGTGTGTGTGTGTGTGTAGGGAGGTGGGAGGGAATGACAAAATGTAATATCTATTCATGATTTAAAAAAAGAAGCATACTCAGAAAACTAGAAAGTGAAGGGAACTACCTCAATCTGATAGAGAGTAACAGCTAAAAACTATAACAAACACCATGTACTAGTATGTATTGAACATTTTCCCTCTAAGATTGGAACAAAGGCAAGGGTTTCTGCTCTCACAACTTCATTTTACTGGAGGTCCTACACAGTGCAATAAGACAAGAGAAAGAAATAAAAGACATAAAATTGAAAAGGAATAGGTAAAATGGTCTTTTTTCAGACAACATAATTGTATACATAGAAATTTCTACAAAAAAAAAAGTAGCTAAGTTTAACAAGGTCTTAGGATACAATTTTAAAAATCAATTGTAGTTCTATATACATGCAGCAAACCCTGAAAAAAAAATCAATTTCAAAAAAGCAATGCAGTTAACAATAGCAATACAAGTGATCTCCCTGGGATTGCTTCCCAAATAAACCAGCTTCCAGAAGCCTTTGTTTCAGGCTAACACAGACAGCTAATATCAAGCAAAATACAAATGGCAGTTTACAGGGAAGCCTGGAAGTACAAATATATAGGGGGGAAAATCAGACATTACATATGATTTTGATTCTTTTCATTTTGCTCAACCACACTTTATATTCCCCCCCCCCCAAATAACAAGTCATGCTTACATAAAGAGAAAATTTTATTAAGAAAAATTGCCAAGAGATTTTTCTCATTTATGATGAGTGAGGTAATGTGCCAAATATTATTGACTAATGTGTCAAGGTTTAATTAAAATATCCAATTTAAAAATTTAAATAATTGTTAGCAATTAGGTCATTGGGGATAAGTATAAATATGTTAGGTGCTGTAATGAGGTAAGAAGTTTGTTTTAAGATCTTTTCGTAAGTTATATTAAAATAGATGATATAAAAATAGTCATCAACAAAAACATAAAGGTATCGTTACATAGCTTTTCATATGTTATTCAACACATTTATTAAGTATCAACTACATGGAACTATTATTCTAAGAGGAAAATAGATAAAAATTGTTGAGAGCCAGACCTGTTATCAATATTTCACATGCATGCTATCCTCTAGCCCCCACAAAGACAGTCTGAGCAGACGCTAACACAGTCTCCATTTCCACATGGGAAAACTGAGCCACACAGAATGAAGCAACTGGTGTGAAATCACAGAGCAGAGATGACTGGTAGCAGCCAAACCTGGTGAATCTGATCCTGGAGTCTACATCTCAACCAACATGCTGAGAGCAATGCTCAGCGGTAAACAATGTGAAAACATTTATGTTCTCATGAAGCTCCCATGTTAACAGTGGAATACAGGAAATAGGCAAACACAAAGAGAAGAATGTATTCAGTAAAGGAAAAAGGTAATGATAAGCTTTGAAGAAAATAAAATACAAGCAGCAGCGGGAGGTGGTTGCCAGGAAAGTCTCTGTGAGACGGCATTTGAGCTAAGAAGTGAGTGGCATGAAGCAGCCAGCCCTGTAAAACTCGGAGGCAAGAGTGTTCCAAATAGATAAAACATCTCTGCAAAGGCCCCGAGAAAGAGCAGCATTGATGTGTCCAGAGAACAGGAATGAGGGTGCAGAAGAGACGACTTGGAAAAAGTAGAGCCTCAAGGACAAAGGTTGGCCTTTATCCTAAGTATGATGATGGGAAGCCACTCGAGGGATTTAGGAAGAAGTTAGCACCATACTTTTATTTGTGCTTTTAAAATCCTCACAATCCTTTGCAGAGCGTGGGTTGTAAGGGAAGCAAAGGGGAAGAAGAGAGACCAGAAGGCTATCACAGTGGGATAAGTAAAAGCACCACATGTAGTGGCATAGGCAGGAAAATTAAAAAAAAAAAAAAATGGATAGAAGCAGAACAAATCGAATATGTGTCAAAGATAGACCCAGAACACTCAAATGGATTGCTTTGATAGGTGAAGAAAGAGAAGAACAACCAATATAATGACTGTTTAGCTTGAACCATTTTAGATGGTGGTAACATCAAAATAGGGATGACATGGCCCAAAGGGGAAATCAAGCTAGGTTTTAGATGCTTAGTATGTTCCTATGGTGAGATGTCAAATAGGCAGTGGACTGAAATACCATGAGAGATGGGAACTTGGCAGCCATCAGTGTAGAGATGGCATGGGCACTGTAACACATAGGGATTGAGTGGAGAAACCTAGAAAGGGGCAGACCCTGAGGAGAGAGGAAACCAGGAGTAGCCAGGTCAAAATCAGCAACAGTACTAGAGACTCAGGAAGCAGGGCTCATTAGTGAAAGGGACCATATCTTTCGTTAAACTAATAACATGCTCTTCCAAATCTTGCATACATTTAAATGACTCGCTCTTACAGAAAAGTCTAACTCAAAGGACATGAAATAAAGTTTTATAAAGTTAAACATCTTTTAGAAAATGGAGAGTGTATCTCTTAAATCATCAAATGAGCAAACCAAGATTCTTATACTAGTATATTAACTTCCTTATAACAGGATTTAATCTACACACCAAATCTTGAATGAGATTAGTTTAAGATTTGAACTCAATTTCCAATGCCATCAGAAGTAAACTCTAACATTTTGGTTCACACTGTGCTGTCTTTACTATCTAGAGTTCACATGCAAATTATCACCAGCATAGCTACTAATTAAATGCTTACTATTGTAAATGACAAAGAGGTACTGTAATAAATCTTTCAGAAAGGCTCCTCACAGGGTGACCTGGTCATAAATTCCTAACTGGGCAGGTCTTGGTGAGTAGTCATTCTCTAGGTATATAATTTCTTTAGTAAAAGTTCTATCTTTGCCTTAAGTAAGACCTGTCCATTGTTCTTGTGCATCTAGGTTAACATACCTTTCAAACACAGAGTAATCCTCTTTTCCAGACCCCTCAGAAGCATTACCACCCTCTTAAGGGAGCACATAATCTTGTTAACTATCCTGTAATTACTAGTTAATGCAATCTCTACTTTGCTCTCTCCTATCTTCATGTAATCTTCCTTAATGTCCTTCCTTAATTCCAAAAGCATAAAAGAAACTGCAAAATTGTAATTCTTTAGAACATCTGAGACCATGCTTTATGGCTGTGTCATCCATTTGGTTCAAACAAACTCATAAAAGTTCTCCATAAATTTGGGTATTCTTACATAGACACTTTGTATTAATTAATGTAATGCTCAGCAGAATCTTATAAATTAAATGCTTTTATAATGTCACTTCCTTTTTAAGATGAGGAATGTTAGGGTTACCGAAGGAGGAAGGCATGAGGCCAAAGGGGGTAACGGATTATAAATTTATTATTACATCTGCTAGCAGAAGGGCTGAGACCAAAAAGGCATCCATGGGGCAGGGTAGGGGGAGTGTGATATTTATGTCTCTTGTATGGGTCAGTCAGAGTAACGGGTTGGACCAGGTGCAGGTGGGAGCCAGGTGTAGGCAGACCCCTGGAAACTGGAAACTGGGTGAGGTGATTTACTGGAAGCTGAAGTCCGTTAATCATGAGACCTATAATGTGAATAACAGGATAACCGCTGGGAGGGGTGAGAGCCTCAGGGACAGTATAATGCAGTGCAAGAATTTGCCTAACAAGGAACTGACCTTAAGAGAGGTTTAAGTGACTTTCCCAATGTTAGGTATAATCCCACTGTGGTCACATCTAGAGACTTTTTGGTCCTTATTCTGGTGACACAGGTGTATACCTCAGGAATACACTCTTAAAACCTCATGGTAAAATTTGTGTCCCCACCCTTAATTTTCTTCTGATATAGATAGATATATATCATAGATAGATATACCAACAAGAGGAAGAGAGAGACAAGAAAAACAAACTAATAAGAAAATAATGAAAAGAAAATACAAAATAATAATCATAGCTGATAAGCATCTAAGAAAATTAATTAGGATTGGATTTTTTAGTTTCCTAGCAGTATAAGCAAAAAGGAACACACAGTGGATTACAAAATTTCCATTTATACTAATAAAAGTGTAATATGCAAATTGGTGAGGATGCCCTCACAGAAACTACTGAACAGCAAGCAGGCTGCATGGGGTGACCAGACCAGCAGGGAGGTTAGTGAGGGATAACCAGGCCAGCAGAGGGAGGCAGTGAGTGGCAACCAGGCCAGGAGCAGGGGGCAGCTGGGGGGACCAGGCTAGCAGGGGGGAGGGTTAAGGGGAGGAGTTAAGGTGATCAGGCGGGCAGGCAGGTGAGAAGTTAGGATCCAGTAGTCCTAGATTGTGAGAGGGATGTCTGACCTGCTGGTTTAGGCCCAATCCCTAGGATCGGGCTTAAACTGGCAGTTGGATATCCCCCAAGGGGTCCTGGATTGGAGAGGGTTCAGGCTGCGCTGAGAGTACATCCCTTTGCACAAATTTTGTGCACCAGGTTATCTAATAAAAGGGAACATATCAGGCAAGAGACTTTTTTGTCCCAATCCTTAAGTCCAACATTCCTTCTTATATGTGGTTACTTTAGGGAAACTAAACCCTATAATGATCAGAAACTTCAAGAGTAATTCCTCTAAATATGTATATTCATCTGGTTGTACTTAGAATTTTTCCATTTAAAATGTGGTCAACAGCTCAGCATTCTCTAGTATGAGACTTACACAGTTCATGGTCATCTCAGCCTTTTCAACAACTTTAATAGTCTCCAGTGACTTAAGAACCACAGCCTGAACTTTTACAACAATCACAGGAGCTCAGCAGAAGTAAGACTGTTGCACACTCCGTATGAATGGCCTACATCACATCTTTCTCCCAAGAGGCAGAATCTATGAGAAATAAAATCTTGTCAAAAATTTCAACCCATCGCTTGCCCCCCAGCTTCAGTTTATGTCCCTTCACAAGCAAACTGCCATGAGTTTTAACTATGAAAAACCAGTTTGTTTTTAGAAAACATCCTCGGTATCGGCTAATAGAACAGAAATGACCAGGAAGTGCGCTATTTAATATGGATTAAACGTGAATACAACTCAGAAGCTTTCTTCTTGTTGAATTAGATAATCAAAACTATTAAACAGTGTTTCAAAATGCTTTTCATAATCCCAGGACCATTAATGTCATGTTCAAATCACTGTGGATTTTTGTTGTTGTTGTTGCTTTTACTATTCAGAGGGACACAATGAGTCATTGGCACATTTCCAGTGCAAGATGCATTTGAATAATACATGACATGCCCTTTAGCTAGCATCATGATGCCAGATTTAAAACAAGGTAAGAAGTTTCCTCCATGTACACTTGCAGTGTTCAGCTGTTCATAATCTATAGCGTTAACAATTTATCATCAAACCCAGCGACTTGCTGCCAACTTATCAAAGTAGCCACTGGATGCATATGATCAAGTCTGAGCATCTGGCTCTCCTCTCTTCCTGACATTAGCACAGACAACAGAATCAGTGGACTATTGAATGCAATTACAGTAAGCGAGACAGACAATAAAGATTGATAGCGCCTTCTCTTTTTATCACACACAAAACTAGTGGGGGTTAAAGCTCTGCCTTGAGCTGCCTTCATTTAACAATGATTGAAAATATGCAATTGTGTTGGTAAAACACTGTAGCCTGTACCACTTCATTTACTGGACACATTATCAAATTAAATGAAAAGTGAACTGCCAAAAGCAATAGTTATTATATATTAATGATGAATATTTACTTAGCATTGTTCACAAATCATACAGAGAACAGAATCCTTCTTGTTATCTTTTTTGCAGGTTACAGTTGAGTAGGCTTAACATTTCTATGTTTACGTTAAATCTTCTGTCTACAAATCTCTAAATACAGACTTGCACGATTGGTTTTGTGACTATCCATGTGATTACAATGTGTAATTAATAAAATACTCTGGTTGTAGATGAATCCTAATTATGGAAGTGCCTTTCTCCCCTTTATAACAATTCTCTTTCTTGTAGCTCATTTTGTAGAAAGGCAAACTTAGCCAGGGGTATGTGTTGCGGCCAAAAGGTTAGGAACTCTAGCCTACTTGAGCTTTCAAAATATGAAATGTAAAAAAAGAAAAAAAGAAAAAGCCCAAGATACAGACAAACCACAACTTTATATTTTATGCTTTTCTCCAAAGAGTATTGCTTTAGTAGCCATCGGGGGATATAATGGGTCACCCATAATTTGACCTCCGAAATAAATACACACAGGGCAAAAAGCAAAATGGGTCAGTATAAAATTATTGAGCAGACAAGAAGGAAATGGGTCCTATTCCACCATTTTTACAGAGGAAACTGCACTGTAAGCAAATATCAATAGATCTGGGAATGCAAAAGTTAGTGTCTCATTGTTAAGTGGACAAACATTTGGTGTGCATACTGGCATGTCAGAAAGACACAAAGGCAGGCAGGCATGAGTGTTCAAAGTTATGTAGATTAATTCAAGGTTCTTTTAAAAACACGCACATCTGGCCCTCCTTTCCAATGATAGATACATGGAAAAAGACGGCACTCGGATATGAAATGCAATCCTGTCTCTTTTTTAAGAGCTCAATAACCTGAAAAGGTGATGTATCCCAAACAAAAAGACAGTAAGAAGAGGCAAAAGGAAGGAGAGGCAAAGAACCAGCCATGGGCTAAAACCATCCCACTGATTGTTCTGTAAACAATTAAATACATACTCAGAAGTGTTGAGTTTATAATTAGAGCACCCACCATATGCAGTTAACATAAATAGCAGTGTGAAGTATAGGTTAGTCAGTAAGTATGGAAAATTCACCAAAGTGATAGCATCACCACAGTAGATTGAGACTCCAGGAGCCAAAGAGGGAGTACTGACTCAGTACTCATGAAATGTAAAGGTTACAATTACGTTCTCTAGTTTTACCTTCAAGAAGATTTACATAAAGTCACTTTTCCAGGCACATTCAAATTCTAAGGTCCATGTTGCCTTTCAATCTTTTAGAGATGTATAGCCTTTTCCAGTTGTTCTCAAACCCAGCAAACCATCAAACTTATCTCAGGAGCTTTGTAAAATCCAAATCCCTGGGTCCCTATCTCTGGGATTCCTATTTAATACAAGTTGGGTGAAGCAATGGTACTCACTATGGGATATTCAGCAAGTAAAAATGTGAAAAATCAGAGAGAAAACCTATCATCAATAAAGCCATGGTCCATGATCAATCTTTTTACCCATGTACCAGTATATCGTTTTATCTGTGAACTAGTGTCCTGGTGCACGGATTCGTGCACATTGAAAAGAAATTAATTAGAAAAAATATTTTAATATCACTATTTGTGTCTTGCTAATGAAAATAGGATTCTACCAAGTCTCCTATCTACCTACTCCAGGACGTCTGTGAGGATCAAATGAGATCAGGCATGGGAAAACACTTCACAAACATTTGATTAAACTATAAAATGTTTGCACTTTGCTATAAAGCTAGTTGGGCTCCTGGGCTGAAGAAACTCCAAGGAGGCTAGTCACCACTAGGGAGAGGAAGCCAGGCATTGCTATATGACGTCATTACCTGGCGCCCACAGCACCCACTGTTTCCAGGCTGGGATGGGCATTTTGAACCATGAGGTGTTGACAGCATTGGCTGTGATTTGGTGGGGTGTCACTCTGGGGTGGTGGTGAGGCCTGATTCCCACTTGGGAGAAGCAGAGCATTGGCTTGTCAGCACCATATCCATGGTGCAGTTTATTTTTAAATGGCACATCATGGCAGCTCCTGCGTTGAGCATCTGCCCCCTGGTGGTCAGTGTATATCATAGCTACCAGTCAGATATATATAAAATTTCTCAAGTCAATAATATTTTCAATTAACTTTGGGGGGCGGGGAGTCAGTTTACAAAAATTTAAATGAAAAAAACGTACACGGTTATGGCTAAAAATCAACACACTACATAACAATGCAAGTAAGAACATGAAAGAATGCTTTTGCTAGCTCCTCAATAGCTGTACCTCAGAGTTAATCACTGTTAAATATAGATGTCTTTCTAGTCTTTACAGTTTCACCATATCAGGGGGTGGGGTTTATGGCAAGACTGTGTCCCAGCCATTTATACCCACTCAGTGAGATTTTCTCCTTCTTGGCTAACTGTGTGGTCAACACTCAGCCAGTCCTAAAATCTTTAAAGAGGAATTAGCCTCTATGTAGTGGTAGACTCAGTGTGTCCATGGTGGGAGGTGAGCTCATGATCTTCCTACATACATCACCATGCTGAGTCTCTCATCCTTTATGTATTCACTCTTAATTTATTTCTGAATGTACTTTACATAACCCAAATTGGACTATACATATTGATCTGTGTTGACTTTTTTTCCCCCACTTTATGTTATTCTGATTTATATCTAGATCTGTCTAAAACTATTTTCTTATTATTTCTAATGGCTATAACTCATTACTCTACTTTTGGAACAAGGATCTCTGGGTCTTTGGTGGATAGGAAGTGACATTAAAGCTTGCTTGTGTTTGGTACATATTTTGTGTGTCCAATTCTCTATCAAAGTCACTTTAAATTTTTTTAAAGAACCCGCTCCTTTTAGAGGTTTTAAAATCTAAAAGCAAGAAATAAGTCTATAACCAGAGAAATTTCAGATAGGTATTACATTTTGTCCAGCACCAGTGCACAGTGTAGCATTCTATAAATACCTGTGGTTATTATGATTACTAGATATAAATAATATTTATTGAGCACTGTCTTAATCAGCTAAGGATGCTATAACAAAATATCATAGACTGGAAGGCTTAATCAACAGATATATTTTTTTCTACTGTTCTGGAGGTCTAAGATCAAGATGTAGACATATTCAACTTTTGGTGAGAATCTACTTCCTAGCTTCTTAAAAACAAAGCACAACTACCTACCTTAATTGTAATAAATTAGTTTCAATCAGGTAGAATGAAAATGCAGATTGAGAATGAAGGTTGGGGAAATACATTTCTAAATAAAGGTAGCAGAAATGAATGAACTAATTATTATTCCAGAAAATATTTTGGAAAACCAGTTGCTATGGGCTGCAACGCATGCTCCAAATTCCTATATTAAAGTCCCAACCCTCTCAGAATATAATAATATTTGGAGATGAGATCTTTAAAGTGATTAAGTTAAAATAAAGACTTTAGGGTGGGCCCTAATCCAATATGACTGGTATCCTTATAAGAAGAGGAAATCTAGACACAAAGAGACAGCAAGGCACATTAGCATCAGCTGGACAACCATGTGAAGACACAAAGAGAGGCCTCTCTCCTGCAAGCCATGGAGTGAGGCCTCAGAAGAAACCAACCCTTCTAACACCTTGATCTCAGACGTCCAGCCTCAGGAACTGTGATAAAGTAAGCTTCTGTTAGTTAAGCTATCCGGCCTATAGTATTTTGTTATGGTAGCCCCAGAAAATTAATGTACCAGTATTTTTTTGTCAAAGAAACAGAGGGGACCAGAATGTGGGATTCACTGGAAATTTCACTGTCACTCATGGCTTCTACCTAAGCCACTAGTAATTCAGAGAGGGGAGGAGCGGGGGGAGAGATTGTTAGTTTAATAAAGGAATATTGTGAGAGTTTTAAGGATACAAAGAAAACCTTAGGCTTGGGGAAAATAGCTACCGTATTTTTCGGACCATAAGACACTCCGGACCATAAGACGCACCAGTTTTTAGAGAAGGGAAATGAAGAAAAAAAGATTCTGAAACAAATAGTGTCCTAAAATATTTTATGTGCATTAAAACCCAACATCCACAGTCATAAACACATGTAATCAACCCTGTAAAGTAAACAGCAGCATTTAGAACCATTTTAGAGCCGGGCAAGCACACAGAGACCACACAGAGCCGGGCAAGTAAAAAACATTTTTTTTAAAGTATATGTGTAGGCTATATTTGGACCATAAGACGCAGGGACTTTTCCCCCCCACTTCTGGGGGGGAAAAAGTGCGTCTTATGGTCCGAAAAATACGGTAAATATCCCAATTTTCATAACCAAGATCGGCAGATATTCTCTCTCTCTTTCTCTGCTTCTATAAACATGTCCATCACTATCCTTATTGTGATTGGCCTGCCTTTCCCAGAGTGGATAGGTGTGCTGATTATCTAAGAATACATCTGACTATCGAGACATGAGTCAACAAGGTGCACAGCATGAGGTTCTAACTGGAAAACATCTCCTTATGTTTAGATTATTTATTGGCCAAGCAGGACATGTAGCAAGAAATCAGCTCATCTCTGCTACTTGTGGTTTACCCGCTCACATTACCTCATCACAGCAATGTCTCCACTGCTGCCATCAGTCAATGGGCTGGGAGCAGAACCAAACCCTGACCTGAGCTGGACGGTTCTCCTGATCACAGCCCTGCTCTCCCAGGGAGTGTGGGGGCACTGCTCACACCAGGAGGTCCACCAGACTTCATTCCTGCTCACTAATCACCTTTCCTCACTTTTGTTGGGATCCTAATGACCTCCACCCTTCACAAAAGAGCTGCCTCTTTTATTCCTCTCTCCACATGAACACAAAATGGCAGGTAACACAAAGACATAAAAATAACTTAGGTGCCAAGTAAAACCTATCTGTTAGGTGGTGTATACATATATGTGTATCCCAGACTGCACGAAATGGCAGGAATTTCTCCAGGGAAGATAACCTTCAGATACCGCTACAAAGACCTTATTCCCCACACTCTGGGATTTATTTAATCTAAACACTGCTTGAGATGCCTCTCTGAGGAGGAAGGGTTCCTTCCTGGACCCATGTTTACTTGTTGGTGTGTATGTGCATGTGTTCCAAAAGAGCCAGCCTCGCAAAGGCAGCCTCTGCTGCAGGCAGCCTGAGCACAAGCTTCTGATGGCAGAACCGGGGGCTGATTGCTGTCAAAACCCAGGAAGATGACTAAGTGCACGTGGGATTTCTCCTCTTTTTGGGGGAGGAAAAGTAAGCAGAGGTTCAGTTGTTTGTCTCCTAGGGTTCCCAACCCCGAGCACTTTCCATTTCCTTTTTAAACTAAATAGTTTAGAAAATCATGTGTGTATATGTGTGTGTGTGTGTGTTTGTAGGTATGTGTGTATGTGAGTGTTTGTGTGTCTGTGTGTGTGTATGTATGAGTGTGTGTGTGTGTGTGTGTGTGTGTGTGTGTGTGTGAGAGAGAGAGAGCATACCTGCACCACGGTTAATTTCTCACAAATGGTTATATCCGTAGATATATTTTACTAAAGCCAGAGAAGCAATGCAAAGAATTAAAAATCAGTTTTGGTCAGCAGTGGGTAGTGCTGTGTAGTGGGCCGGGGAGATCATTTATAGCATTCTTCTACTCCTTCTGCTTCTTCCACTAGCTTAACTTCTACTACATCCTATTCAGGAAAAGGTACCCTATGAAACAAACCTTGAGTGTCCTATTGTGCACCTTGCCAGATTTCATTCTGAAAAATCTTGCCTTTTTGAAATAGTTTATAGGTCCCAATAAATGCATGAATTTCTCCCCTGGACAGAATTTCTTTACACAAAATTCCACAAAAGGGCTCACCCTGCCACAAAAGCAAACCTGCACACACAGGGCCCGCCCTAGAGGTAGCCTTGTTATCTTGGAGAAATCACTTTAAAAGCAAATAATTTCAATATTAACTTACTTTTCCCGCTTCTTCATCAGAGCAAGCTAAAAGGCGGTAACCTTGCCGCTACCCTGCACCTAGGCTTCCTCTGGCTCTCTCCCCTCACGGTGCCCTCCGCAGGAGGAAAGCGACCTCCTTTCCCCGACCAGCCTAGTTATTTATTGAATATGCTTGCATTCTGCTGCATTATCAGCTTAATGCATAATTCAAAATCTCTTGCATGTGGCCTGCACATCTGCCTTATCCCCTGCATTCCGAAAGAAAGATAACAGGAAGCATTTCCAATGTGGGCAAACGTAAGGATTCACATCGCCCTTCTCCCATGCCCGCCCCCCCTCACCCCTCAGAAGACTGTGCACCTTGCAGTTACCACGCAGCCCACAAAGCTGCGGCACTGAGAGAAAACAACCCCAGTGATGATCCAAAAGTTTATGCTGAGAGGGACCCGAGAGCCGCTGGGAAAAAGAGGTCCCTAAAAGTAGAAAAAAAAACACAATGATTACCTTTAGAGTCACATTCTAGACAGGGAGCCCGATATTTTCAGCCAGGCAATAGTTTCACGTCTCTGCAATTCAAAAAAAGAAAAGCGAGATTTAGAACGTTTTATTGTGTGAGGGTTTTTTCCCCTGTGGTGCATGGGGAACTGGGTCTGATAAAAGGCTAGAATGAAAAGGAAGAGGGGAAGATAGGAAAGGCTTCTGAATGTGTTGGAGGGATGAAGGAAAGAGAGAGCCCCCCCCTCAAAAAAAGGGGGGTGGGAAGGACTAAAGGGAGAGAGATGGTGAAGGATTAGGGTACACATTGATTGGAGGACAGGATGGGGAGAGGAAGACAGACTTGGAGAAGAGAGGGCTTCAAGATCAACTGTATTAGAAGGTTAATTCAGTCAAAATCAATTCAGCACAAGAGGCTCAAGTGATTTTTCCCCCCATACTGAACTGACTGGCTTCTGATTGAATTGATTAAATTAACTAGTTATTTTTAATGATGTGTGAAAAGAGGAAATGAGTGGATAAGCCCACCTGCAAATGCACAGATCCAGGTACCCTGTATGCTTTGATTTGAACATACTAACAATCTGACAAGCATAAAAAAATACAAACACATACATACACATGTAGGCACATGCATGTGTATGTGGCAATGCTGAATTCTGTCAAAAAATGCCCTGGATGTCCCCAGAACAATCACAAGCATACTATATATGTAAATACATACATGTAATATATATTCTGAGTTTTGTTCTTTCAAGATTCCAAATAAGAACTGTCTTCTTAGGAAGCAGTTTATCCCTGATGGATTCACTATGCTGTAGAAAGGCACCAGCCTCATTTGTAAGCCCCATTTTTTAAAGTAGGGTTCACCCCCCTAAGGCACTTCTGTCAAAGTCAGGACATGATACTAAAAATCACAAGGTAACCAATAGCACTTGGACTTATTACTAAATATGGAATTCTAGTCGATGCTTTTTACATGCATTTTGAGTCCACCAAGCAATAATTCCTCCTTTTTTTGTAAACATAAAGACATGAATTATTAAAAAATTAAAGACATTTAGAATAATGGTCCTCCATACGCAGTCTTTATTTCAACTTTCATCATTCATAGTTTATTGCATTGATTTTTTTCATCAGTTTACTTAGTATTAAGCTTCCACCAAACTCATCAATAAGAAATGAATTTTGTAACTTTCAAATCCACTATATTATTTTAGCTTTTATTTGCAGTGAATTTTCCTTTTCTCCATGGTATTACTGCAATAAGTCAGTCATTATTTCTTTATGTTTTTCCTTCTTTCTTTAGTATTTCATTTCCCTTTACAGTACATCTTGTGATCACAAAGAAAACAGAGACACTTATTTCTTTTAACAGTTGAAATTGCTGCCAGTGATTTAGCTGTCATTTAATTTGATTCCTCTCTTCTGTCTGTAGAGAAATATGTTTAATGTACCGGAAATTATGTTAATAAGAAAAAGCATTATCTCATTTAATGAAATAAATATACAAATATTTCAAAATAAAATAAAGAGGCAATCTTCACTGAGAAAAATGTCTCTTATGGTTTGCATAAAATAAACAAATGAGAAAACAAAATCATGACTACATTGAAACACGGACAAAAATTATGCCTACATTCAAAAGGGGAGGGGAAGCTTGGTAACTGAATTACCCATCACTTAATCAAATAACTTTTTGAAATGTATGGGGCATATATTAAAGATCGCATTGTTAATCTTACATTTCCAATTACCTCAAGAAAAATCATTTAAATTTATTTAGAATGGACAATGGCATATTGAAAAGTTTTCTTTGTAATTTTTCTGTTCTATTTCAATTGGTCTTTCAATGATTGCTATGGCTTGAATGAATAATTATCAGCAAGCTCACTAACCCATGTAACTACAAGAAAGGTTAGAATTCCTTTGATTTTGCTAATGAAAACAGTCAATGAACTCGTTCCAAAGCTTCTATATATTAAAATTTATTTAATGTACAAAAAGGTTAAATAAATATTGTTAGTGATTTGAGTAAAACTTGAAGCAATTATAAAATAAAAGTATGACCACAGTAACAGAAACACATAATTAGCAATTTAATTACTGGCATGAAGACAAGCTAAAGATGTCAATAAAAAAAATCTTTAATGACAAGCTGATTTTATTCTCTTTAGTGCAATTTGTGAGAAATATTCACCACCTGATGAGTAAAACCGCTTTTATACAAAATAGCTACCCTTCCAGAAACTGAAAAACCCAATTTGAAATATTTCTGACTTCATATCTTACATAGTGGATCATGATAGTTTCTCTGTTAGATTAGCACTTCCTCTTCTCTGAAAATACTGTATTTTGAGTCAGCAAGTAAAGACCATTATGTTTTTTAAAATGCGTTCAAGTAGCAGGTGTTCTTTGTTTCAATTTTATTCTTTTCCAGCTTCAATAATGTTTGACAGAAATGCTTCCCTATCTATGGAATTCCAAATTTCCTATCTTTTCTCATCTCCGAAATCTCAGCTCAGAAACACACCTAACCCATGGATTATTTTAAGAAGGAGATAAATGCCAACTCTAGCAGAGAGTCAGCTGTTTGGACATTCCTCCGGTCTTTCACAATTACTTTTTCTCCCCATCTCTCCATGTAGAATTATAAGTGGGAGGTAAAAGAGAGAAATGAGTAAGTTCCATTTATTGTGCTATGGCCCACTTGTATTTTTTTCATCAGAATCCCAAGTTTCAGATGTTTAAACAGTCCTGAAGTACTTATCTTAAAGTGTTCGACAAATGCGTACTACCTTCTGTGTCACTGATATTTAACCAGCAGCAGAAAACAGATATCTCAAGATAGAACCATATTGAAAGAAGTTTTCCATCTTGTGATAAAAAGTGAATCATCCTGGCTGGTGTTCAACAGCCACTTGTACAAGCCCAGTGCATGGAGTGAAATCATGAAAACCAGACTTCATGCTAAGAAGTTAGGTCTATAAATAAAACTGGAAGCATGATGAAATACACTTAAAAATAAACTCCAGCCACTAGGGACATAATAAATAACTCCTAAGAACATTGCCTTTTATAATTAATCTACTGACTCTAATCATTTTGACATACAGTTCCAACCGGATATCCTAACTAAATAGTCAAGTCTTCAGAGAAGGGTATATAATACAAACTCAGAGTTTCTAAGAAAACCAGAAATGTTCGTCAAAGCATAGTTTATGTGACTATCACTTGATAAATGTGAAGAAGGCAAGTAATTGGGAGATGACTTTTTGGAACCTTGTGGCTAATACATTAAAATCATTCATTTCTTACACATATTTGGATTAGAGGTTGTTCACTTTCATATAAAGTCCCCTTTCCCAGAAGCTTTTGATCACTGTTTATTAGATATCACCAATGGTGTCTAAGTTTCTGTCTCAGCCACAAACACAAATTTACTTGGATTTTTCAACTTTAATCATCTAGTGTTGAAATGACCTTTCCTTCTATACTTTCATGGTCCAGACACAAGTTGCCAAAAATAAGCATTTAATTTATAAATCTATATAAAAAATATCCCCTATTAGCATTGTGGAGGATGGTTAAGCAATGATACCTGCCTTTAAGAAGCTGAAAGTCTAGTTAAGAAGATGGTGTAACCAAAGGTAATGACTGCCTTACAATTCAAGTGTAGTTATGATAAATACCAAACAGATGACACAATAAGCACAAGAAGGTTCATAGAATAGAGGCAGCACAGTGCCCTTGTGGGTAGACCCCTTCACAAGTGGATACTATGGGAGAAATGTTTAAAGCTTTCAAATGCAGTATCTCATTTGAATTTACAAGCTAAATGTAAGTGAAGATAACAGAGATTAAAAGAGGTTGAATAACTTACCAAACAAAGTGTATTACAATGGGAACGCAATCATAGTTCTGTGAAGTCTTAAGTTGTAGGCATGAAGAAGACAGCATTTGAGATGAAGAAATGATCAAGGAAGTATGTCAAGAAGAGAGGAAGGGAAGACATTCATAAAACGTGCAGGATGACTGAGATGTGATTTTGCTTTTCTGGGCTTTAATTGTTCAAAGTATGACATGGTATTACTTATTGGGGAAAAGGTTAATAACTCGACCACTGTAGTTTACACGAGACAATGAAAAACAAAAAAGAATTACCCTCTTACAATAGTAACCCACTAGAAACTCTTTTTCCCAAACAAACCCCATCTGAACTTTGTAAATCATTAACTTTCATTATGTTCTCATTCACTGGAAAATATCCCTGCTCTCTGGAAAAGATGAAAACAATTTGCATCTATGTACAGTGTGAAATGAAAAAGGAAAAATAATATTTTATAATTCTGGGAAACCAAAAAACGTTTAAGTAAGTTTTCTTCTTTAACTATAACAATCAGATTTTTCTTGCACCCCAACATAAATACCACAACACTGTCTATCCTTGTATTCTTACAAACACATTGATATTATCCACTAGAGGCCCAATGCACGGAATTTGTGCAGGAGCAGGCCTTCGCAACTGCAGCAACCAGCAACAGCCTGGATCCCTCCCTCGCAGCCGCAGCAGCTGCCTCAATGCCATGGCTGCAGCCTTGGCTTCCTCTGGAAGGTCCTCTGGAAGGACCTCTCGTCTAATTAGCACATTATGCTTCTATTATTATAGATTACACTATTCAGGTACATAAATATTAGTTTTGTAGAGATTTTCTGATACTTCTCTCAAAAAAAAAAAAACTGGTCCTACTTAATAGAAAAATTATTTGCCACCAAAAAAAATTGCTTAGTGAGCTTTCAGCACATAAATTCTAAGACAGCTTTATCAGGGAGGTGAGGCAAAGAGGGGAGTGGGAAGCGGAGAGGGAGGGAGATGCAAATTTATCAGAAAATATGAAGATGTAGTATCTAAACCACAAACCTTCATGAGCAAATATGGCTTAACTTGTCTTAATATGAATCCTTTTGTTTTCTTTAAATTCATCTCTTCTAATATTCAGTCTTTCTCCATGTTTTCTGATAGCCAATCCTCTCTTCCTACCAGGCAGTATGGGAACAAATCTATGCTCAGAATGAGTATCTTGCTTGTGCAATGGGACTAGTTGATTGCCTGTAAAACTTCCTAGAGATGTCAGAGAATGTTAGAATGCAACAGTAGTGTCTCAAACTTGAGCAAGCTCAACCTGGAGAGCCTGGTGAGCATACAGGTTCCTGGGCCTCACATCTTGAATCTTGGATACAGTAAATCTGAAGATAGGCTGGGAATCCCATTAAAAAAAAAGAAAGGTTAATCCTCACTGGAAGACTTTTTTTTTTTTCTATTGATTTTAGAGAGAGTGTAAGGGAGGGGGAGAAAAGAAGAAGAAAGAGAAAAATTGATGTGAGAGAGCCACATCAATTGGTTGCCTCCCCCATAACCCGCAACTGGGGCGAGAAACTGCAACCCAGGTATTTTCCCTTGACTGAAATCAAACAGAAAACCCTTTGATTAAAGGGCTGATACTCTAAGCACCAAGCTATGCTGGACAGGGCCAGGAATCCCATTTTTGCCAGCACCATGGATGATTCTGGTGTTGGGGTCTACAGATAAGACCTTGAAAGCCATTGCTGCAATGAACTCATAGTCTTGGGGCCATTTTGCCTGTGGTACATAAAATCTTTTCTACTAAACCCCTTTTCTGAGCTAGATGATGGGATTATGATAGGTTTGACTATTTCTAAATTACATACAAGGAATTGCTAAATTCCTTGCTCTAGATATAGTGGTTCTCAACCTTTCTAATACTGTGACCCTTTAATACAGTTCCTCATGTTGTGGTGACCCCCAACCATAAAATTATTTTCATTGCTACTTCATAACTGTAATTTGCTACTGTTATGAATCGTAATGTAAATATCTGTTTTTTCCTATGGTCTTAGGCGACCCTGCTAGTGATTATCAACCTGTGGGTCATAACCCACAGGTTGAAAGCCACTGCTGTAGAGCCTAAGACCATCAGAACATCACTAGTCATCAGAAAAAAAGACATCACCTGAGTGTTATGTTACTGTCCTTGAAATATAGCCTCCAACTTGCCCTAAATAGGATCATACCATTGGGAGATCATACTTGGGTCTCAGATCAGTATTGATTTTTCAATGGTGCATTGAAAAATTAAGTCACCTTTACACAATTAGCTAAGTGTATTTGTTGCTGACATTTTCCCTATAAATAATAAAGGAACACTCAGGAAAAGATATTCCTCTTTCATTTGGGAATCAGATAATTCCTCTTCAGTATCACATAGGATACATATTTGTGCATCCATGGGGATGAGCCAAATCTCACTTTCTCTTATTTCCAGTAGTTTCTTAACATAAACGTTTGAGGCCGCTAAAACCCAAGTAGCCATGATGAAAATGAAAGAGGCAGACCTTACCACATTTAAATGTAAAGACAAATTAATATTAGATTCTTCTTCAAAACACTATCTCTGGAACAAGTAAAATTCAGCTGACACACAAAGGACTTAAATACTTGTAGGCTGCATAAAAAGAGGTGCCGTGGAGAAAGGTGCCCTTTTTTCTTTTCTTTTTTGTTTCTTTTTTTTTTTTTTTTAATTGAATGGAATCCAACAAAGCTTTGACAGACTACAGATTTAAAAGGTTGGGAATGCTTGCAGAAATTGATTCATTCACACTGTTGTGAATCATTTAGCACACACTTCAGAGAGAGTTTAGCATCTTCGTCTCTGCCTCCCACTTCCTAAGAAAGACTGTTAATCAAAATGAAGACTCAGAGATGCAGCCTTGGGGATGGGACAAAGAGATGAGAACAAACACATCACGGGGAACAGTTTTCCTTTTTTAAGGGCAGTTTGGGGTTTTCTTTTTTCTTCCGGGGTGGAATGTTTAATACAGTAGTGCCACATAAATTAACGTGTAGATTCTCAGATTGGGGTCTTTATTACAGTTATATAAAAACAAAGCAAGTCCCATATTTAGGACATGCTATTGAATGACCCTGTGTCAAAAACTCCCCATTTCACTTACACACAGTTCTCCAAACTGTAAGATTCTAAAGGAGCACATTATCAATTATCTGAATGAAATGATAAAAGTATGGCTATATGTAAAAATCTTGTGATTATAAAAGATAATTAAATGTATTTTTAATTGTTTAGAAGTCTTTTTAAGGGGTTTTTAAAAATAATATAGTTATTCAGTGGTGGACTTTAGACCAGAGCATTAGCAGCAGACCAAGTAAAAGCTAAATAAAGTTCACACACACATACACACACACACACACACACACACACACACACACCTCTAATAACTTATTAAGTCCAATAAAACTTGACAGGCTTATTTTGTGCCAGTAAATTCACTAGTATGTATTTTCAAAATAAAAGATAAAAAATTGTCAGTTAAGTAAAATATGCAAGAACTATACTGTTAATGGTTAGCATTTATAAATGACACTTTCAAAAAGTTAAAATAACAAAAAGACCCTAGTTAAAAGAACACACACAGAGTAAATCTGTATTTACTTCCGTAAAACAGAAAATAACAAATGCAGAGGTTTATAAAACCAACGCAAGATGAGCCCCAGCCATGGCTGGGATCGGAGTGAAGTGCGCTGACCACACAGCCCATCAGACTCCTCACTCACTCCGCCATGACTCTGTTCACAATGTCCACTCCCGGATATATGCCCCATCCCCAGAAAGGTCTCTTCCCACAGTGGCTGCAATTTAATTATGTAAGTATTTGATCATAGTCACTTAGGAACAATACTAAGAGGAAGGGAAAAGTGAGCAGGGGGAATTAATTTTTCAAGTGCCCGTGGTAACAGAGAACACACAACCTAAATAACAGCTCATTTAAAGGTCACTTACAATTGTTAAGATGCAAGCTGTAAGTACTAATATCCATTTTAATCTCTAACTTTGGTGGGTATAAACACAAGTAGTAAAACACATATTTACTGCTTTGTCACTTGGCCTAAAGGAGAAAATGTGATTCTTAATTCTTTATTTTAAAACACTTACTCCATGCTTTCAAAAATGTTGGTATATTTTTAATTTGACTCTTATAGCCACCATATTCCCATCACCATTTGACAGATGACGGTGAGAGAAAAGAGTGGGTGAGTAGGCTGGCTGTCCACACCTGTCTCACCAGTTGCTGTGCTAAGTCAAAGGCAGGGGACACATCCCAGGCAGTCCTGCTTTCATACGCATCCCCCTGGGTCAGAGCTGTTTCAAGCCTCAGTCAGTGCCCCATTCTCTGTGTAAGCAGATGACAGAGAGAGATTTGATGACATGGAATCTCTTTCCCTCCACCTGTAGAATTAATTTTCATTCATGTAAGAGGGCAATTGCTGAAAAAGTGATTCCTATAGATTCAGGAATAACCTGTATGTTGTTTGATTTTTAACAGTGGCTCTCAACCCTGTCAGCACAATTAGAATTACCTGGGGAGCTTTTTTTTGTTTGTTTTTAAATTCTTGCCCAGGCCCTATCCCCAGAGATGCTGACTCTAAGGTGCTGGCAGGGCTGAGACCCACTGATTTTACAGCCTGGGTACTGCATGCAGCCACAGTGTAACCACACAGCAAGGAGCTGCTTCCTGACTCATGGTATACAATGGATTTACATTCATAGGCAGTGGATTTTAATTTGTAAGCAAAAAAAAAAAAAAAAAAGGAAAGAAAGAAAGAAATAGGGTATTATATATCAAATCTGAATAATTAAATTAGCTTTTTTTTCTTCTCCCTTCCAGATATGGATTAACCTGAAGCTCAAGGCAACTGTTTTGGTACCTTGATGGAAGGAAAGTGGGAGATATGTACATAAATGAAAAGATATTATTAGCACCAATTCTTAAAACAAAAAAGTTCTCCACTTAGAAGAGGAACAAACATATTTGATAAACACATGTTAAAAAGCTAGCTTAGAATAATTTTCGAGTTGCATTTTCTCAACATCTCATTTCCAATTCACATCTACTTTTACACAGTTTAAGATCCTTGGAGGCAATGAGGTATTCTTATAAGATGGATGGATTCATCTTCCAACATATCAGGATAATGACACTGCCCATATTCAGGCGGCAACCTTTACCTAAAAAATGTCTGTAAGGGGGGGAAAAAAATTACCCTGAGATACTTGTGTCAAAACTTAATCCTTCAACTTCTCAAGTAAAAAAAGTTATTTTTTAAAAAAAGATAGTGGGCCACCATTTTCTATTAATTTTTAAAGGGAAGCATTCCAAAATTGTAATGACATTCAAAAGCATTTTAACTGCACGGATGCTTTTCAGGTTCGCAGTCATAGCACCGTGTTAATAGCAGCATTGTGAATGCCTTAAAGGGAAACCAGTAGGGCAGATATTTCATTAAAGCCTCAGATTCCCTTTTAACTTCCGCAGGAAGACTGGGTGACAGGATAATTATGTTATATAGAGATTTATTACATTCTGATACCAGGCAGCATCCCTCGGCCTATATCTGTACCTGTGACATACCTGAGGTTCCCACAGAAAGCAAGACCAGTACAAGGATGAGGAGGAGCTCAAACACAATACTTGACCTAAATACATTATGTAGCACTGGGTATCTGTTAAATAGGTCAGCCTGTATCTGTTAAATAGGCCTCTTAAAAGTTATGCAAAACTTATTTCTGCCACACAGGAGCTATGTAACCAGTCAAGCTGTATAAAAGTCAGCTTTTTAGGCAGGAATAAAATGCTTCTCATCACTGGGAAGGGGAAAAATCTCTTTGCCATACATAAAATATCTTAAATACTATACCACGCTTGTCATATGTCTTTAGGCCACAGAAAGCAATAAAAGCAATGAGGCTGATGAAATGCCTAACAATTCCAGGATTCGTTTAAGTGGATGGGAGTTCTTTGAACACTGAGATAGAAATTCTATTCTTCCAGAAAAAGCAAATGGGGTTTGGAAGGTGCACAGGTCTCAGCTACCAAACCACCAGTATGCACCCTGTCACAGGACGCAGACCAATGACAAAACATGGAAAGTTACCACACATCAGTGCTAGGTGCTTCCACCTGCACCTCCACTCCTACTTCGGACAAAGGTGCCTTGATCTTGCTCAGTGTGGCTTCATCAGCTGCCTTAAGGGTGCAGGATGTTATTTTCAAATATATTTTATTGATTTTATACAGAGAGGAAGAGAGAGAGATAGTTAGAAACATCGATGAGAAAGAATCATCGATCAGCTGCCTCTTGCACACACCCCACTGGGGATGTGCCCGCAACCAAGGTACATGCCCTTGACCAGAATTGAACCTGGGACCTTTCAGTCCACATGCCGATGCTCTATCCACTGAGCCAAACCGGTTTCGGCAAGATGTTATTTTCAAAACATCAAGTATATGGAAAGCTCACAAAACTCTTTTCATGCTCAAATCAATAATATTTTTTTATTTTTTTTAATATATCTTATAGACTCTTCACAGAGAGGAAGGGAGAGGGACAGAGAGCCAGAAACATCGATGAGAAACACCGACCAGCTGCCTTCTGCACCCCACCCCACCGCCCCCCCCCCCCCTCGCCACCGGGGATGTGCCTGCAACCAAGATACATGCCCTTGGCCGGAATCGAATCTGGGACCCCTCAGTCCGCAGACCGAAGCTCTATCCACTGAGCCAAACTGGTTTTGGCTCAAATCAATAATATTTGATGGTGCTAAAGTATCTGTCTGGTCACTAGGCACTAAAAACGTGGCTAGTGGTTCTCAAAGTGTGATCTCAGGAATCAGCAGTATCATCAACCGGGAAATTGTTTAAAAATGCAAATCATAACAACCACAGGCAGATCCAATGAATCAAAAACTCTGAGGCTAGGGCATAGTGACCTGTGTTTTAACTGGCCCTACAATTTGAGAACTCCTGCACTAAGCTATTAATTACTTACCTTGAGAGTGGACATGATAGTTTCAA
Organism: Pipistrellus kuhlii; assembly: GCF_014108245.1. Taxonomy (NCBI): domain Eukaryota; kingdom Metazoa; phylum Chordata; class Mammalia; order Chiroptera; family Vespertilionidae; genus Pipistrellus; species Pipistrellus kuhlii. The sequence continues at coordinate 27,735,106 of NW_023425438.1, read as the reverse complement.
CTTAATAAAGTAATTCTTAAAGACCCTTAACAATGAGGGATAAGAATCAAGGTAAATTAAAGAACATCCCCTAACCTCCTACTAGCCAACGTCAACCTCTTCCCTCAAGCACACACTTATAAACAGTGGGCAATGTTTATAAGTGGTCCAAAATCCTGTCCAACTTGAACTTAGTATTTCTCATGGGATGTCTCTGCTCCTAGAAAAATGAATTAAAGCCAGAGGCACAAGAAGAAGAAAAAACGTGAGGCAAATAAAAGCAAACAGCTCAGACTACTCACTAATCATATGGTTTAACCCCTAGGAATGAAAAAAATAGAGTTTAATAAGGAAGTTAATTCATAGTAAGGTGACATCCATGGAATCTTTTTTAAAAAAATCTTGAGGAGTGAACCATTACAGGTAGGCACTAGGGAATTAAAATTCCCCAAGTCCCCATAGATTTGTGAGCTTAATAATGTACTCTCAGTTCAGATGTTCGGTCCTGATCAGTAGCTCTGACATGCTAAAATAAAATTAGATGCTTCAGACTTCCCACTGAAGGGCTGAATTTTTTACCTCTCACCTCATTACCCTCCACACTCTCTTAGTAGGTTTAGTTTAATGTATGTGTGAGTTCCATTTCTGAGAGCACAAACTCTTATGATTTTGCATGATTGAAAGACATTCATTAAAGAGACAGGAAATGAAGTGTATGCAAATCTGAAGCAAGCTAATAAATTTCTGTTCCCAGTTACACACTAAACACACACACACACACACACACACACACACACACACACATACAAAACTCAGAGCAAAACAGATCCCAGCTGCTCAACTAAACTGTAATACGCTCTGGGAAACGGCACTCACCTTCGCCCATATACCTGTCTGCCAACCGTCAGGCAGAAGCAAAACCGGCATGAGGAAATGCAGTGGCAAAAGGTAAACAAGTTTCTTCATTTTTGCATTATCACCCTAGACTCCCAAGCAGGTTTTTACTACTGGCTCCTTGCTGATATCCTGAACTTCACAGAGGCTAGTCACATACTGCAGGTAGCTTTTGAGTCAAATTCACTTCCTCTGGGACAAGTGATTATTTTCTTCTTTCTGACCTAGTGAATGCAGCCATGCTCCACACACACAGTATTTCTGCCCTGAAGGCATTTATGTCCCACCACCTTACTCTGCAACGCTCATAATAATGCCAGGCAAAGTGACAAAAATAAAAAAATAAGTCTAACCACCTTTTTTTTTTTTTTTTTTTTTTTTTTTTTTGCATATCCAAAACAAAATACATACAATGCTTTCTGCTGCTGCTGCTTTTATTGCTTTGTTATTTCATCATTATTCACCACAGTTCTTTGCCTTCATTTGCAGAGTTTGGGTTTTAATGTAATGGCCATTCAATAAAAATGTTGCTTTTAAGGGTTTGCATATCATCCTATTTTCTCTTCAACCCTTCAGCAACCATATGGCAAGCAATCAGGTCTGCAATCACTAGGTCCATATTATGTAGAGCATGATTTCGGCATTATGCTATTACCCATCTGTTTCTGTGGAAAAAGACATGAACCCGTGTATAAGAGGTCAGTGGTTTCATTGCACACTGTATTCCAGAAATCTATCTCTGTTCACTTGAGATCACTTTTGTGATTTACTCCAGGTTCCAGGCCAGACTTTCTCTCCCTCTCCTTTTTTTTTTTTTTTTTTTTAAAGAAATTCAGACAATCAGCACAATCTGTCTGTCTGCCTATTGCATAAAATTATTTGTAACTGTCAGAGTAGACACTTAAACTTTCTTACTTCAAGATACTTATCCAGAAACTCTGCACTTAAAAAAAAATGTGGGTGGTGGAGAGAGGAGAAATCAATCTCACGGATTTTACATTTTTAACTATCTACACAATAAAGATGACAGAATTTTCAGGCAGAAGCAGACACAGGGGGGAAAAAAAAAGAAAATCCAGGCTCCTGCCACCAATTTGAGACTCCTAGTATTAGCCTACACTAATTTTTTGGGCTCAAGAAAATATTGCAACATATATATATATATATATATATATATATATATATATACACACACACAATATATATATATGTGTGTGTGTGTGTGTGTGTGTAAATATTGCTATATATATATATATATATATAGCAATATATAGCAATATATAGCAATATATAGCAATAAAGCAATAAATATATATATATAGCAATATATAGCAATATATAGCAATAAAGCAATAAATATATATATAGCAATATATAGCAATATATAGCAATAAAGATATATATATATATATATATATATATATATATCTTTATTTTTCCATTTCTGTATGCATGCCTGCCCTGTGGGTTCACATACATGCTCTTTCAATAGCAGACTCAATTTGAGTGTTGAATGTTAATTCAGTGGAATGCTTACTTAGATATTTCATAAAGAGAGCACTTATAATGAACTTCAGGTGCAATCGGTTATGACTATGAAAAGACTCAACTTTTGGAATTCCATCTATCCTAATAAGTCAATGACACTGTTGGGTAAAACTTGTTACAAAATACCTCCAATGTCCTCTATACTATTTCCGACTGTTATCATCCCAAAATTGATTTGGGAAGCAGGACAGCACACCAAATGATGAAGCCGGAGGCACAGAGCCTTTTGCAATATCTTTTGGGGCCATTGGGAATGGCTCAGAGCAGATGTGCTTCTCTGCTCCATCCGTTGGTTCTCAAAGTTGGCTGCATGTTGGAATCAGCTGGGGAGGGTTAAAAAAATCCCGATACCTGGGTCCAAACCCCAGAGATTCTAACTTAATTAATCTGGGTGCAGCATGGACAATTGGATTTTTAAAAGCTCCCCAAGTGTTTCTACCGTGCAGCTCAGATTGAGAACCTATCTGGTCCAATAAGACATGATTAAATAAAGATCATCTTCATTTCATCATTTAAAAATGCAATGACAGGATAGGTTGTAAATACTATAAAAATGTAAACTGCAAAATGTTCAAGGCATAAAAGGCCAAAAAAAATTACAGGCTGACAACCATCAGTTACAAAATACATGCTTTATAACAGTAACACTAGTGGTGAGATTTCTATATAGTGTTGGCCTACAGTTTTATTTACAACTTTCAGGAAACTTGAATGTCATAGAACATGTATAAACAATGTTAATTCTGGAACTTTAGTAAAATGTTGACAAATTTAATTAAACTTTTACAATTAATAAATATCATAACAATGTAATAATTGGAAAATATAAAGCCAAATTATTAGTATTTATTATGTCCCTGATAATAATTATTCATGCAAAAATTATTCAGGAAATACAAACATATGTCCCTTTCACAAATCACTCATGTGCCATAGTCAAAGTTTTGATACATCTTATATTTAAAAATCAATATTTCTTAAAACTATTAAACCTCACTAATATGTGTTTATTGCCATCAACTGTTCTCTATATTTATGTGTCTTTTATTGTTTTGTTTTGTATAAATTCAATATTTTTAGGACAAATACTTTGGAAAGAAAAACTGAATTATTCACAGGTTTTAAAAAGATAAAGTTTCAATTGCATTAATTTTTAACACAACTAGGCTACAAGTGAGAAAATCTAAAATTAAGCCTGACTCCCAGAAGTTATGATACTTCTCAATCAATGTGTATTTAATCAAGGTCCATATGATAAATGGATGGAACTTTAATGGCAATGTTCAAATATTAAAATAGGTGGGACTGCATCTAAGCACAATGAAAACACACCGCTAGGTAGCCTAACTCCATCTTCCCATGGCCATGGCCATGACGACAGCCACCCACAAGAACGCATCTTTATGCAGAAAAAAAAAAGAAAAAAAAAAAAAAAACATTTGTAGGACTATAATATTGCTGGTGGGTGTGTCTCTATCTAATTGTCTCACCACTGTGGGCTGGACATCAACACATTATGAGAGTTGGTCCATAAAGATTGATCCCAGTGGGGCATTGTACACTATTATGTAAGTTCCTCTGAATTTGTTCAATTTCACAGTCACCCCTATCTTTCCTTTAGTTGTAGCTCTCAATATTATTATTACTTAATTACTCTCTATTAGAACTCACCATCTACCATTCATACCCCAACTGCTCAAACAGCTTAATCAGAGTTTGGGTAAGAGGATGTGAACAACCCATTTTTCTAAGTGAATGCAGAAAAGCCATTGTTCATCCTTCTCAACATCACTCAGAATAGAAACAAAATGTGTTGTTTGATTAATATTGATATGTCATTATTCATTACCAAAAAAATCCTTCCTAAAAGTGATTTGAACTAAGTTACAATATAGAATATGTGTACAATAAGATGAAATTGCTTTAACTATTCAAGGAAAAGGGAAATATTAGAATTATGAAGGTTAAAACAGTTTCCATGGTTATCATAATATCTGGTCCTGTGCTTCCTGACAATCAGAGAAAGAGAGAAATATGATAATTTATATAAGTTTTATTATCATAAAGAAGAGAGCACTACAGTTCTTCAAATTAGACAAAGATTTTCCTGGAACTACATTTGGGAAGGCTGTCTCATGGGGTATTACACAGGTGGCACTGACTAGCATAATGCCCAGTGTCTTCAGTAACCTTTGTATTGCAAAAGACGAGATGTGCCCTAGATCACTGTTCATGGATCTGGTCTACCTCCCTCCCCCATGGTTTCTTTTTCTTATCCATATTTTCTCTTCACCTTTATTTCCAGTCATCTCATTATTATTTTTGCCATTGTTTTTATTATTCTCTTTAAACTATCATGATATATAATCATAATTATATATATATATATTCTATAAGTCATCTTAAATATTTTTGGAACAACAAAGTGTTGAAAAAGCAAATAAATATTGTTTAAAGAGTTAGTGAAGAAGTATTGATCAATCAGGTTTGGAATCCAATACCTAGTTAAGACTCTCACAACTCAAGGAGAGATTCCTGGTAATTTGTAGACCTCCATGATCTAAGTCTCATCCTCTAGACATAATAGACTCCAAGTTATTCCTTTTCATACTTTAATGTGCCTGTGAGTCATATGGTAAATACAAGGATTCTGACTGAGCAGCTGTAGAGTTAGGTCTGAGATTCTCCATTCCTGACAACTTCCAAAGTGATGCTAATGCTGCCAGTCTGCAGATCAAACTTTGAATGGCAAGGAAGAAATAGCTAGTGACTGAGGTTTCACTCTCTAAAGAGGGCACAGGTCTTCTACATTGATAACTAGAAGTTCACAAGCCTGGGAAGCCAAGTGGGCAGGTAGGAAGGGTTCATGTTATTGAGAAAATTGTAAAACCTAACCATATACTCTCTGCATGCAAGTGGATCACTTATCTGCGAGTGCTCTAGGCCATATGTGAAAATGGTTTTGTCTCAAATTTCACGTCTAGTCTGCCTCACTGCTAAATGGTATTAGTTGCTTACAAATTTAGTCTCTGATCGACTAAATAGTAAACATCTTGGGGGCGAGAACTATGTTTATATACCATAGTCATCCCCCTACTCCTTCCTCAGACCACCTTCTCCCAGCCAGTAGTAGTTACAGGTGTTTTAGAAATGTGTTAGTTGTAAATGAGTGGTCAATGAACAACCAAACTACAATGATATGGCCCTACCTCTGGAGAGTCACAGCAGTATCCAGAGTTGCAAATCGTTAAATCCTTATGTGAAAACATTTGAAGGATAGAGATTGAGTAAAACTAGCAGTGTATAGCTGGCAAATACCACACCATATATGAACTTCAATGTCTATGACTCTTGCTCAAAAAAGCCATCTATTCATTCATTCATTCATTCATTCATTCATCATTTATTGAGCACTTATTGCTCACAGTCTGTTGAATTTGATAAGGCCGACAAATGATGACGACCTACAAAGAATATGAATAAACTAAAAATAAACTGTTAATATGGGTCATCTGAGAAGCAGATGCCAAGATGAGATTAGAGAAGAGGTTGGGAGAACACTTAGACCATGATGTAATCTGAACAGGAGGAAGAATGGAGAGCTTCTACATTGGTCCCGGGGGCAGGCCTGACTTAGCTTGTCACCAAGCTCAGCAATTGGCTGAGCTACATAGGAGGCATGGCCTTGGAGCAAACTCAGAAGTAGGTCTCAGAACTCAGAAGCTGGGGACCTTGGTCAATTGTTACCTGGACTCAGTTGGGAACTGGATGGAACTCAACGAAAATGGTACACTGGTGAGAGGTTATTAAAAAGCTCGTGTGCATGAAAGAAACAGCATCCAAAGGGAGGAAGAAGTTGCTGCTCTCCAGTAAGGCAGAGGAACCGTTACAAAGCAGCTGAGGCTAGAAAGATGATGTATAACTGTGACATCTAAGTATATAGAGGTGGGGACTCTGGTGCTTGTGCAGTGGGACTACATCCTTCCTCAGGCATTGCCTATCTCTGGAAAGTCTCCTTGCCTGATAAGGGAGTATCTTGTGGTTACTGGAGCCACTCTGTCTGATTGGATGCAGGGCTTGAGTGGCAACCGATGGGAATTCCAATCATGTCAGGACAGGCTTAGCCTGTCTCAATTCCACATCCTATGGTTGGAGGTATGCAGGCACATCCTACTGGCTACCACGGGCACTATATAGAGGTTGATACACATAGGAAGCTACTAATGGACTTCTGACACATTTAGATGTGTTAAAAGATGTAAAGACACCTCCACATAAAACATAGTGAGAGTGAGATCATATATCAAATGTGTCTATAACATTAAATATACTTAATAAAACCATTATGTGCCTCAAGGTAAGGGAAATATATTAATATGCTATGCATTAAATGATTCTTCTAAGTCAAATTATATCATTTGAGATTCACAAGCCTCTTTTTAGATACTATAGGGATCAAGAAACATGAAAATAAACACACATACCTTAAACCAAGTTAAATACTTAACTCCAAATCTTTGTTATACCTGATTTATTCTTTAAACTACAAGTTCAGTTACAATCCTTGTGTTTATCTTATAGAAGTGGCATTTCATTTTTATTTGCATGTGGTTGAAATTGTCCAATGTAACTTTGTATTAATGTCAAATAGACTCAAAGCTGTGAAAGAATTTGAGATGCATTTTACTTTATTCATAATTTTCAGAATAAGTAGCATAGTTGCTGATAATCATTTATATATATATCTGCCAGTTTCCTCAATTGTGTCAGGGTGAATTTGAGAATATTATATACTTAATATATTAAAGTAAACCTGCAATGCATTAATTATAAATCTATAGGTTAGTGGATATCTGGTAAAAATTGGTAGTTTTATTTTTCTATTTCTCCTAAAAGTCTTTTTTTTTTTTATATGAGTTAATAATCTTTTCCTCTTTTTGGCAAAAAAATAATGTATAATTCCACACTATCTGATCACAATTTCCCAGTTCAGTGTTAAATGCACTAGGGGACCTTTTAACGTCGATTTGTTATACCAATCAAATTTTATAATCCATTTCATTTGGTTGTCTGCATCACCATTTTGTGGCCAGCCTTGGAGCAGCTTCCCCTGAAGATAGGTCTGATTGCCCAGTTTGATGTTCAAAGAGTCTGGAAGCGCACATTTCTGGCCCTTTGGATTGTCCATTCTCCTGCCCAAGGAGGTACATGGCAGGTTAGGAGGGCACTGTCATAGCTAAACTGTTTGATCCCTGCTGCTGTGTCCCAAAGATATAAAAATAAAAGATTCCTGCGGCTCCTTTATTATTCCACTTTGTCTTGTTTTAAATGTGATGGCCTGACCTTTCACACAAGCAGCAGGGAACTTTGAACTTTTCAGAATTCATTTAAAAATATTCAGCTCAGTATTTGTTAATGATATAAAATTAAGTCACCACAGAATTTACCATGGACTTACGAAGTATGAAATAATCTACAGGACTGAAAGACTCTTTTTTCTTTCCAGACCTGAGAATAACATTTCAAGAGGAAAATCTCGCAAGTAGGATTTTAAGATGTTACAGTCAGAACTGGGGAAAGCTTATGTCAAAACCCAATTCTTATGGGAAGAGGTCAAATTCCAGAATTAGGATAAATCTGACACATTTTTTGTGATTAAGTCATATGAGAATGCTTAAGGTAGGGGAGACAGAGGGAAGTTGCATGAACTGTTACATCCTTGCTATTAGTGAACGTTTTCCACATTTATACATAAGATATACACATAAATATATACATATATACATTATGCATACATATACATGTATATATGTTTATTTCATAAACAGTCACACTGGAATGAGTTCTCTTCCAACTACCTACACTCACCATAATTAAACATTTCAGAAGGTGAACTGAGGAGTCAAACAAGCAACGAGGTTATAAAGACTTCCTATTCCAATGCACCAAGTACAAACAGGACTGCTGAAATAATGGGGGCAGGCAGTGCGGGTCAGGGGGGGCAGGGGGAGAAGGTAATACTTAGGGTAATGACCCATAATAACTCCAAATAAATCACTGTTTCTTGAAAGAGAGTTTCACATTTAATTAACATTACTACATTTTTATAACTCATATTAAAATAAAACAAAATGAAAAAAAACAACAGAAAAGTTAAGCTGAAGAGATTTTCACCTACTAATCAATATGATTATAATCTAATTTGTTACATCAAATTTTCTTGTTCCATACTCATACAAAATAACCTATCAGAATGCTGCACACACACACACACACACACACACACACACAAAGTACGATGTCATATTTAGTTAAGGGCTCTTCAAATTACAACCATGTAATTCAATGAATATGTTCTTAAATTTTTAAAACAACTAACTCTTGTATGATTTTTAAAAATTGACATGGACTGATGAAATAACAACAACAATTGTATAACAATAGCAGCAACAAAACGTACCTCTTAAGAAAAATCTTCCCTGGGACTTTGACTATCTAGACATGGAGGGATGGCAATATATGGCATGTCTGTTGTCATTCCACTCTCCTACCACCATGGCATCGATAATCAATAAAGAGACTCTTGCAGCTAATCTCAGACTTATTTCAGAAGCCTCAATATAGCACCAGAAGCAGCCACTGCCAATCAATAGGATTTGGTAGGTGATTTGAAACCTATTTGCCACTGCAGACTTAAAGCTTGTATTCTTTGGAACACTTAATTTAGCACTTGTTTTGATATACCTCTTGATGTTAGTATGTTAGTGTGTGTGTGTGTGTGTGTGTGTGTGTGTGTGTGTGTGTGTGTAAGATAGAAAGTTTCATGTGCCTAAATTCATAAGAAATTCCATGAGCCAGCCCATGCTTTCACTCCTCTAGCATATCCATCCCTGGGCACTATAGCACAATGCTTGGCTCATATTTGCTAATAAATATTTATAGAGTTTTTATTAAAAGCAAAACAAAACACCAGGTCTGTTATTTACATCCTTGCCATATTTGTCTATATATTGACTTGTTAGATTACAGCAATATATTATGACCCAACTGAAATAAAAATTAAGAGGAAGACACCCAGATGTAACTGCTATGTTTGTGTGAGTGAAGAAATACTGGTCTGCAATCTCCCTTCTGCGAACTCTGAAAACAAAAAGCTCTGTAAGGTTTTTCATAACTCATGTGGCAGCAAAACCAGACCTGAACTAATTTCAAAGAGAGATTTCCAGCCTTTATGTATCCCATGCAGTGTGAATATTCATTGATTGCAATGCAGAAATGTGAATGTGTTTGATTGTAGGGTGCTGCCCGGGACCCAGCTGGAGATACTGCATAATCTGTGGTATATGCACCATATTACCTTTCTAAAATAGAAAACTTCTGAATGCAGAAACATATTTGCCCTAGGGGCTTGGGATAAGGGATTGCAGACCTGCAAAGTAGAGACTTCCTGCAACTCAGACCCTGGCCCATTTCACAAACGAGTTACATCAATTAGTCTAATTAAGCAATTTTTAAAGAAGAGATATTTGGAAGAGACAATGCTAAGCAAATCAATTTTTATGTCATATCAGATTTTTTTTTCTTATTATAAAGTGTTGAGGAGATGATGAATCTGGACTGTTGATCCCTTGACCTTAGGATCAGACTTCCCATCATTTTTTGATTAAAGGTATCTTCAATCTATGAATAGCCACTGGGAATGTCACACTCCCTCTACTGGATTTTCAGAATGAATCCAGTGTTAAAGGCTGCTCAAATCATAGTAGGATTTCATTTGGCCCATAGTATTTCTAAACATATATAACAATGCACTTTATCCCATAAGTGTCCCTGGTTAATGTTCTATGTTGAATGTCATAAGTATTCAAAGTTAGTTGAGCCCTAGGAAATGCAAAATAAGGGAAAAAAAGAATTTTAAAAAATGTGATTTCCAGTTTTTAAGATTAGAAGTTGTATGCAAATACCATACAAAGGCATTTAACAGAATCCCTTTAAGCTTGTAGAGGTATTTGCACAGCCTTGACAACTGCTTTCCTTGTTGCGTGAGTTTGCCATCTCCCAGCAATGCAGTTTATTGTCGCGTGTGCTGGGTAACAAACCTGTTTGTGCTGTCACAATGGCCAATAAAACTGAGCTGGAGACTCTTCATTTTAAACCTAAGATAAGTAACTAGATTTCATGGAAGCCTCCCCGTGTGAAGTGCCGCAGTCTTCACACAGTCTTCACTTCAGCTGCTTTTTAACTCCCAGCTACTTAGGAATCACGGGAGTGTTGGAGTGTTTAGTGACTCTGATCCTCCCATAGGTAAACTGATCTGGTGATAAAATGGAAAGGACCCAGTACTATTTGCATTTTTACTCAGTTTAGTCACAGATCACAAAATAAATGAGTAAATTGAGCAACAAGGCTTCCTATTTGCAAAACCCCAATGTTCAATGTAATCATCTGTGCTTAAATTCACAATTCCCTAAAAATGTAATAATTTCCCTGTCAACGATGGAAAATAACAGTGCCACAGCATTCATTTAAAGCCCTCTCCATGCCAAAGGCCCTGGGCTGTGTTTGAATTTGAAATTTAGGATTAAAAAAAAACAAAACAAAAACCCCACAAGATATGAATGGGATATATGGGCATCCTCCCCTCCTTAAAATATTTTGGATATTTGGGGGAAATAGGGAAGAAATTGAGAGGAAGAACCTGGTAACACAGCAGGTTACTTAGTGGCCAGTGATATAGTATCACAGATAAGCTCTCTCAAGCCTTGAGAGCATCAGGTTTAGATGCTTTGGCCAAAGTGACTGCCCAAGCAGGTTTGTTAACAAAACAAAACCTCCTTTGCTTAGAGACAGCAAGCTCATGCCAAATGCTACAAAAATTTCCAACTCACAATATTATTGCTCTCCCGTAGAAGCTGAGAGTGACTTACAAGGACACCAGCCCACATTCCCAGTTCACAGTGCAACTTTGGCCAAGGACTCTGGAGCAGAGACAATATTATACTGAGAAATATGCAAGAGTCTTCTGGTCTACACAGTGCTCCAGGTAAAGTCTCTCCTCACAGTGACCTTCCCCCAGGAAATATCTAGCTTCTCTGTCTTAAGGGGAGATAAAGATATCACTGCCACTGGGGTGTTACCTAGTATCCTGGGAAATTTAGGTTTGCAAATCCTGAAACCAGAGCCCCAGAACATCAGTTCTTTCCAATAAAGAGGGCTCTTGAGTGGAATCAAATCCAGACCTTTGTGGTCAGAGAGCCCATGCCAAGCCCTCGGACCACCTAAGTTGAGTTCTTTATGATATACATCAGCAACAAGTACAAAAGCCTTGGATTTGCCCCCAGGCTGTGCAATATCTTTATCAACATCCCTGCAGAATGAAATGCATGGCTTTGAGTCTTTTTAATAATCATATCAGGTAATCAATTAAAGGTAATGGGGGGAAAAAAGGAAGGCAAACAAAAAGGAGGGGAAAAGGCCAGTCAGTATCCAAACTATTTGACTTTGAGATGTCCAAGTTATTCTGTTTCAACCAAAGCACTGAACACCAGAAGCAAGTCAACAATGAACTTCATCAACGGAAATCCAAATATCAGGCAGAACTATTTTCTTTTCAATGCGCTTAATTTCTACCAGTGGTTGTGGGTTATCCAACACAACACAGGGAACAAGGTTGCATGATCTAATAAATATAATACAAAGGCTGTCATGAACAATAATGAGTAAATAGCTCCTGGTTTTATTGGTAACTACTTTGCTTTTAATAACCACAGGTTTAAAATATTATATACTGTTGCCTTAAAAAAAAAAAAAAAAAAAAAAAAAAAAAAGAGCTCTCAGAGTTATAAATAAATAAATAAATAAATAAATCATAGCAGCAATGTAACCCTAGGAATATATTCCTGTCCGGTGAGATTTTTTTTTTCATGTGCCATAAAAATAAAGATGAAAAACTACCATCCCCTGAGTTTGAAACACATTCTTTCAGAAAATGTAATATGACTACACATTATCGCTACTGAAGGGTGCAAGCAAAAAAAAGAAAAGAAAAAAACAAAACAAAAAAACCCTATCTGATTCATCATAACATACTCTTTCCTGATGCTAATCTCATTTCTTCACTGTGATACTCTACAACAATAGTGGTCATCTAACTACTGTTAATCCTTTTAGCAAGCACTAATAATTATGCATTAGTACAAATAACATTAAAGCCTTTTTGCAAATAATTACATATATAATGGATGTGTCTTTTAAAAGTTGTTTACAGCTAATTAACCAATGAATAATTGTTTTCTCTTCCTGAAAGAGGGAAAGCTTATCTTGGAGTCACAGTTAAAAATGCTTTTTTCCAGTTTTACAGATGTTGTTAGCAATTAAAACGGTTAAAACACTATTAAAAAGAAATTCTTGTATTAAAGGGCTTACTCATTCCAGTTGCTGCAGTTTCTCAGCTACTGCCTCTTTTTAAAAATCACTTCCAGTGTGAAAGGGCACCAGTGGCCTGAACAGAGCAAACCCCTTTCCAAAGAGTTCAGACCCTCTGGTATCGCCACACCGTGTGCTTGTTGCTATATGACTAGTTTAATTGTGGGCTGTAATAAAGGTCATAATTAATATCCCAACACAGACACTAACAAACAATTTTAAATTGCCAGCATAATCAAATGATGCAAACATCTATGAGCTACAAAAGTTCATTGCCGCAACTGACAATTTCTTAATTGTATTCAGTCATTCATGGAAATTTTATTAACATCGAACTGATGTATCCTGCCCTTACTCTGTCACAACACCAGGGATCTAATTTCATTATTTTCCACAAGATTTGCTTGACTACTGCCATGATTCTAATATTGCTTTAGTCCAGATGTTTATGCTATTTAAATTAGGAAGAAAAGGCTTTTGGGTAAACACAATTAAAGAAGTTTTTTTTTTTCAAATTTAGTTTAACAAACTTCTTTTAATTAATGCATATAGCTGCAATGTGGAGGCTTTTTCGCTGGTTTTATGCTCGTTTCCTACTGTGTGCAACATATACTGGGTGTACAGCTATAGCTAAATATAACACCTTTTAATTTTTCACTTACATCTGAGTGCTCGTTAAAGTGAAAAATATAAGTACATGACTGCACTTTTAACTTTAATCAATCTTGTGTGTGTGTATGTGCTTATGTGTGTGTGTGTGTGTGTGTGTAGACAACTTGTATGTATATAAACATCACAAATACACAGAAGCACCTATATATTCGTAAAAGACTCTGGACAAGTTCCTCTGATATTTGGTCACCTTCAGAATGCCTTTTCTTTCTTTTTTTTTTTTTTTTTAACATAACAACTGCACAGTATAGTAAGTGCATTTAACACCACCTTCCTACCCCCAATGCCCAATTTTCTCTAAACCAAATGGTATTTTCAATACATTAAGAAGCATTTTTAAAACAAACAACAGGAAAAAACAAAACAAAAAAAAGACCTCTGTTAATAGATTACTGGTGTGATTTACTTTCATGAGGGGAGCTTCTAAAACGCATATGACCATCTCATAGGAGCTGAGTTTTATTAAATAAGAGCTTTGTTCTTGTAGGCAATCATTTTCATTCTTTGATTTCTTCATTTAAATTATTATAGCAACTCAAAAATGCTGGAATGTTATTTAATGCTAGAAATCCAGTACACTTATATCACTTTTTTTTTTGGGGGGGGGGTGTTATTGGCTAAAATTGCAATGTATATCCAATGGATATTGTTGTCTATCAACTCTTAAAATAATATTATTTATAAACATCAGGTAAATTATTAAACTGACTTCCAGGGAGTGTCATTTCCTATGTAACAGTGTATGCACATGGTATAGAATGCAGCATGAACATCTCAGCCTTTCCATATATGTTTTTAACCAAATAATTACCCTTAGAATCAGGCAACTTGAAGAAACCGCGGTGTTTTCATGCGAACAAAGCCTCAGCTCTACCTTAAAATCACGTGTGAGAATGCTGGTGACAAGAATTTCAAGCTTACCTTGTTGTAATATCTTATTTCAATTCTGGTATCAGCACAATCAATTATACAACTCCAACTGACTGATGAAACTCCCCCAAGTCTATCTGAGTAAAAACAATAAAATTTCCTCTAAGATCTAGGCTGGAAATGTCTCAATATTTCACAAGCATGGGGATATTTACAAACAACTGCAACATCTGCTATCACTCTGAAATCATGCCTGCTTCCATTTATCTGGAAGAGGTTAGAATTCTCCCCATCCATAAAATCTTTCCCCACAGGAGTTTGGGAGAAGCATAATATCAGTTTATTGATGGGTTTCTCTCACTCCTATTATTTCCTTGTGACTGCATTGATTAGGACTGGCTATTTCTTGGATATCTCATAGTACTTGGGGAATCTTCCTCCTAAGAAATGCACATTGCATCAAACATTGCCTTTCATTTTTAATAACTTTGTAATGAAATTAATTCTGGTCCACTTTCTGCCCCATATAAAATTCAGGTGACAATGTAAGTTTACACATTTAGAGGCTGTTTGGGGGTTTATTTATTTATTTATTTATTTATGTATTATACTATCACTATTGTCCAGAAGGGAAGCATCTGGTTGTTCTCATTCCTACAAAATAACTACAAGAAAAGAAAAACTTACTTTCTCTAATTTTTAAAAACTTCTGTTAAATAAAATAAAATAAAATAAAATGAGGGGTGTGTGAGAGAGAGGGGGGGGGAGAGAGGGGGGGAGAGAGAGAGAGAGAGAGAGAGAGAGAGAGAGAGAGAGAGAGAGAGAGAGGAATCGAGAGAGAGAAATAGTTCATGACAGGCATAATTCATCTGGATTACTGGAAAAAATTGCCCAGGATGGGTTCTATACCTTTAAATGTTAGTTTATTTCTCTCATGAGCTCTCAATTTTAGAAAGCTACGTTTGGCAAAGTTTCCGAGTATACCGTGTCAATTTTATAAAAACTAAAAATATTGTTGAAAAAATATTATCCTATGAACATACGTAAAATTATAAATATTCAGCACATCAAGCTTTTGATATACTTTGGTGCACATGAACTGAGTAGCTGTCAAAATTACAACAGGCAACTCAAGTAATTATGCAGATTTATGCAAAACATTAACAAGAAGAATTAAATGCACAAATGAGGTGGCTACACTTGAATTGTTAAGATTATGAATAATTACCATGAATCTTTTTGCTCTTAATATAACTTGTTTTTGATAAACAAAGCCTTAATTATCAGAATACTTTTGAGAATTTTGGTGACCTTCATTAATCTTACAAAACAAGTCTCTTGCGTTCTGCATTGTAAAAGGCACATGCTCAGAATAAGTACCCGGAACCTTGGGAAAAGCATATGTTAATGGCAACTACAAACTGGCGAAGGATACCTCTGGTTTCAGGTACACGGCATTCTGCACACGTAGCCAAAATAACACTGAGCACTCGCAGCTACTGTCAGCTGGAAAAAAAACAAAACATAACACAACAACACACACACACATACACACACACACACACACACACACACATAAAACCCTCTGACACAACTGTGGAGGGAGGCAGAAGAGGCAGGACAAGCTCTGAAAAAGTATTCCAATTTTGTAAAATATTGGGTTAATTTTGAAACACAAGAAAAATAGTAACCTATTAATTCTCCCTTTCTCAGATGCAACGAGTTCAATAAATCATCTCTAAAATAACAAAGCACTGGAAAACATTCCGTCACAACTCTTTCACACGTATCTTTCAGCCACCGATTTTCCTTAGGCAAATGCCTCTCCCAAAGATGACGGAAAGTGTACCCGCCACCTTGATTACTAGGCACAGTTTTCTGAACGTGCTCCTTCCTCACTCGGCTCCGCTGGTAATTTTTACCCTGTCCTCCTTTCCTCAGATAAGCAGTGGGACCTCTTCATGTCCCCTCAGTTAATTTCAGAATTAATTTGCAACGCTGTCATCAACACTGTAACAATTCACTGATCAACAGTTGCAATTCTTCATAACACTGTCAAACTCCCAGCTGCCACCGTGGCAAGCTGCAGTGCCCCGGCTCCAGACTCCCTGCTTTGGGACTGGTGGCAGAAAAGGACTTTGGACGCATTAAGGCTTTAAAGCTACCCACAATATCTCTTCCCAGGAGAGCAAGCTGTCAGATCAATGGTGTTTTTTGTCATTAAAAAAAAGAAGGAAAAAAAAAAAAACACAAAAAAAAAACACCACTCTCCAAGAGACTCGAATTTGTTTGGGTAAATGTCAAATAGTTTTGATACATAAAAATTAACTTAAAGAGGTCACACTCCAACAGGGTACAAAATTGCACTTTAAGAATCGTGCTATCTTTATATATCATTACATGACAAAATAGACCAGGCCAAGAAGGTCTAAATATCCCAGGGACAGTACAGATTGTGCAATGACTCAGAGGAACAGACAGTAAATACTGCTAAATTATGCCCAGACGAGTTAATAATTCTCAAGCATATTTCTGAGGACCATCCTGGCTAAAACACATTACTAGCACATTGCCAAGTCCCTGCCTGCTGTCCCAGAAACTTTTAAGATTTAAAGAGAGGAACTTATTTTAAATGATTTTCTCCCCTAGGATTGTGGCCAAGTCAACAGAAAAGTAGCCGCCTGGGACAATCTGGTCCCCTGTCTGTCCCCATCTCCTCCCATGTGTGACTGTGCTATTAGAGTCACAAACTGGTGGCTCCACGCTGCAGAGGCACAGAGGGGCTGACCAACAAAAGCAAGGAAATAAAAAGCTCTTCCAAACTGAGAACAAAGAGGCTTTAGCTTTAATAATAAAAAATAAAAAAAAAGCACAACCGTAAAAATGTATTGAAGAACTTGGCCTAAATCAATCAAGTAATAACAAGATCACTCCTTCATTCTCTAAAACAAAAAAAAAGGAAAAACTGGGTATGCCCATTTATGGCAAGAAAGAATTTTCTTTGTCCCCACCCATAATTCATTAGCACTCTTCCTCACCAGCTCTCACTACTTGAGACAGTATCAGTGATGTGCTTTCCTCTTCCTACACATACACACACACACACACACACACACACACACACACACACACCACTTTCTGATGTTGGGTAGATGCTCACAGCCTTAATGAGGTGAAAATACAGGTAGAACTCCATAGTATTATGGCTACTATTTCTACTCATCACCGATGATAGGTAATGAATGCAACTTCGCCAAATGGTACTCAAGGACACAGAATCAATAGAGTAAGTATATCTAAACGTCTAGTCAGGAAGTCAACACACAGGCTCAACTGGCTACTCCTTTCGAAGCTCTAGACAAAAATGTCATCTTAGTTTTGTTTTTACATTTGTGACGTAAAACTCTATACATTTCTATCCAGTTAAGCACCACTTCTTTGTTGTATTCAAAATTATAACTTAATATCCAAAGATAGAGAAAATCTCCAGAAATTTGTAAATCTAACAGTATGGAGGAAAGTGGTTAAAGGTAGTATCTGAAATTTTCAATTTTTAAAAAAGAGAAAAACATAGAGACATAGAAAGATCTACTACTGATGGACCATAACTACTAAGGAAGTGGATTGCAGTGGTTGGGAAACTGTGGCTCTCAAGCCACATGCAGCTCACGAGCGGCAGTTTGCGGCTCTGTTGACTAATGAGTTTGCCAGCCACTGGGATAGGGGCTTAATCACAAGGAATGACAACAGCCTGTAATTATTGGAATCCAGAGTCTAGGTCAGTGGTCGGCAAACTCATTAGTCAACAGAGCAGCAAACCGTGGCTCGCGAACTGCATTGTGGCTCATGAGCCGCAGTTTGCTGATCACTGGATTGGGGTATTGCTAGATATCTTGCTTGTCTATGGTAGCTCACAAATTGCTCTATTCCACTTCTTAGGGTAGGTTTTTTCTTCTCTTCCTTCTCTTTTGTTGGTGACCCTAACTGGAAGTATCCTAAAAAAAAGATTCAGACCAGAGATTGCAGAGTAGTTTTTCAGTTTCCTATTTTCATACAAATTTTCAACTGGACTCGGTTAATAAATGAATACAGGGCCGATGTTCAAGTCACTAAAAATGATATCCAACTATACTGACTGAACTTGGAGGATGTTTCCAAAAACAATCCACTTATACACCCAACAGTCACCAATATTACGTTTTGAGTACCTGTTTCCCAACTGACATGTCAGCCTCAGAAACCCACATTCCCCAGGCATACGGATTGTTGTCATTTGATGATATTTCTCAGCTTTCTCCTCTCCACCATGGAGAGATTGCCCAGGAAGAACACAGGGTCCTTTTGTCTAGACCTCAGATTCACAAAGGATTTCAAATTTAGATTGACGTTATACATACAGTCAGAGAGAAACACTGGCCGGGTTGAAAGATGTTGTTCATCGCACAGTGTTAAGCCACGGTCCCACTATTGGACAAAGGTAATGTTCATCACAGTCTTTTCTGCTCCCAGGAGCTTCTCAGCTCCCTTGCAGCTAACAGGCCATAACTAGATCTAAAGGTTCAAACATGCACCAAATGATGGGCGTCGCTCTGGATGCTCCAGGGTCCCTCTCTCTGGCAGTACAGTGGAGCATCCATCAGCCCAGACTGCTGAATAGCTGGGTTTTCCCAGGAGATTCATCCACTCTGCAGTGGACTGTGCATGAGAAAAGAAAAAAAAAGAAAAAGAAAAAGTTGATTGTATTACAGCACTGAAATCTGAGACTTGGTTGTTGTGGTATCTGCTGTATGCGGTATCTGCTATATGCCAAATGCCCTAGCCATTGACCTTAGTATTTAGTGTTTAAAATAAATGTTGTGATTGTGATCTGCTCAATAATAGACTATTGTGGGGTTGTTGAGGGTGTTTGGTGTGTGCAGGGTGGGGGAGCTATAAAAGGCTAATGTTTACTTGTATGTACTTAAAATATACATTCTTAACAGTAACATTTGAAAGTTATAATTTAGGGTCCCTGATTTGGTGTGCCTTATTCTTCTTCTTCTTCTTTTTTTTTAATATAATTTATTTTCAACCTAAGTAGGGATCCCGGGCTCACGTCCATCTCCCTGAGGAGCTGTACTTTTAACTGAATGACCTGCAGATATAAGAAGAAAAAAAAGTGCACTAGGAAAACAAAGAGCAAGTCACTGAACTGGCTGTCACAGATCACAGTGCCTGGACTTAATTTTGAATAAAGGTTGTTCATCTCTTCGGCTTCAGAATCTTTATTAGTACGTTGGAGGTAAGAGTTGCTGTCTGTCTCATTAGCAGCACAGCGGCCAACGATTCAGAGAATATTTTTAAAATAATATTCTTATGCAGCTTCCAAATCAGAGTTAAAGAAAGTGGCTGTCAATTCCATAAACAAGACTGTAAACGTGTGTTGTGATTGACTAGGTCCATTTTCAGCATGGAAGTCAGAGTAGAGATCCAGCACAGGTTCCATAGGGCAGCTTTCAATCCCCCACAAAAAAAAAAAAACCTGCATAACTTCCTGGTGGGAAGATGTGCCAGAGAAGATGAGCTTGCCTATTCAATACCCATTCTCCCCTCTCCCACTGCAATAATCTCGTATTTATTTACAGAGGCAGTGTGCTCTGCTAACAGATCCCATTTCCCAGGCGCCTTTGCACTTACATGTGACTATGGGACTATATTTGGGCCAATGAGAAGTTAACAGAGAAGACTGTGTAATAAGCTGACAAGCTGCTGCAGACCTCTTTTTTCCTGCCCGCCTGGCTATGACAGCTGGAGGTTCAGTGGCCATCATTCTTCTGACTGGTGCTAAAAGCAGTGGAAGAAAAACATAAAAGAGGCCTGGTTCCTCATGCCCACAGACATCCATCCACCTGCCTGCCCTGTATTGCCCTCTTACAGGCTTTCTCAAGAGGAAAGACTTTCCCATCTCCGTTGCTATCAGCAGAGCACAGTTCCTAATGGATGGAGCAGTGTCCTGGGGCAGTCCCCGGGGACAGGGCTGTGAGAGTCTGGAGCTGAGCTGGCTGCATGACACTGTCAAGTTCCCATAAGCCCCTCCCAGAGGAGTCTCTGGCCAAGTCTCGGCCTTGAGCAGGAGCTTGAAGCCTTAGGAGACAACATGATATGAGTGGCTAAGAGTATGCTCTTGGAGTGTGACCATCCCTGGGTTGAAAGCCAGCCCTGTCACCGACTATCTGTGGTCTGGGTAAGCTACCAGACAACTCTGAGCTGCGGTTTCCTCATATGTGTAAAGGGAGCATGGTAACAGTTTTCCTGCAGTCACACGAGAAGAGGAGTGGGCACACTGCCTGGCACACAGGGAGCCACAAGGGACGCTCAATGATCCCCAACCTCTAGATAGAATTCCAGTTGTCCCATTGCTCTTGCACGTTTCTTTTCAGTTCCTTCAAGATTGTCATGGATTGCCAAATCCGGTTTGGCTCAGTGGATAGAGCGTTGGCCTGCAAGGTCTGACTGAAAGGTCCCAGGTTCGATTCCAGTCAAGGTCATGTACCTTGGTTACGGGCACATTCCTAGTAGGGGATGTGCAAGAGGGAGCTGATCGAAGATTCTCTCTCATTGATGTTTCTGTCTATCCCTCTCTCTTCTTCTCTGTAAAAAATCAATAAAATATATTTTTTTAAAAATATTGTCATGGATGTATAGTATCTTATAACCCAATGTTCAGCTGCACAGAGGGGACTCCACGTGTCCTAGGAGCACATGGCTCTCTGTCCACCGGGATCGGGAAGCAGGGCGCAGGCTCAGGGAGTCCTTAACATTAACCACAGGGCCCAGTGATGGAACGAGTTATGTTTATCTTGGTTAAACAGAGAGTCATTTTATCCTTAAGAATCCAGGTTCTGGAAGTTCACAGCATGATTACTTGTGAATCCAAAATAGTCATTATCTTGATCTCCAATATTTTTTTAAAATTTAATAGGAATACAGTTTATAAATGTTTCCATGCTTCTACATAGCATTCTATATGATTTAGTTATTTTTAAAGTAAAATGTGACTTTTCAATACATTTTAAATAACATCAAAATCATGAGTTCCAAGGAGGAAAACAGCAAGGAAAAGGCTCAGCCCTCCTCACATCCTATATGTCCCTCAAGAACTACTTCAAGTCCTGCTTCTGTGACAAAGTCATCAGACACAAAGCTCTCTCTGTACTGCCATACTCCCCTGGCTCTGGCTCTTATCATGCTAACCTCAAACATGGTTAGTGTGCAACACCTACATTTTGAAGGAATTGAACATGCAAATGCAATGTCCACCTTACTAGCCTTCTTACTTCCTATCTATTTTCTCCCCCACCTCTGGGATGATCAGGTTGCCCATCTGTTTAAACTCTATCAGGAGGATTTTCTCTTTGGACTTCATAAAAAAATTTTTTTTAAATAAATAATAATTACAAAAAGCTTTAGAACAATTCTTCCAAGACAAGCTGACTCCAAAGCCTAACAGAAAAAAGAAATGAAGGCAGAGCTGTCCAGAAGAGAGGCCCAGAGCACTACAGAACAGCTTTCCCATGCTCCACAGCCTTCATCCCACTTCCCCAAGGCATTCCAGAGAGCACTAGTGGGAAACCATCACTTTTAACACTCCATTTATATATCTGCTTCCCTCATGCTCATCTCCACCCCTTTCTCCCAAATATGCAAAGCAAACATGCCCCCATGCAGAACTGCCCACAGTTCCCTCTGCTTGCACTCTGTTTATTTTGTTCCCTTTCTGAAAAGTTCTGCTCTCCATCTTGCTGCCTGGTAAAAAAGCAGTCCCTGATTGAAATGCCTGCCCTTCTTCTGTGAAGTGTTCTCTGAGGAGCACAAACCACATTGGTCTCCTTTTCCTATGCTCTCCAATGTAACTTGTGTGCACATCTCTTAGCTTTCACTGTACCCAATTATAATCATATCACCTACCCATCCCCATCACTTCCACTGGATGGTATCCCTCAAGGACAAGTCCTGTTTCTTATTTATCTTTGTGCTCCAGGGGCCTATTAAGGAATCTGGAATATAGTAGGTGCTCAATAAGTCATTGTTAAGTGAGATGAGTAGATAAGCAAATTGAGCCATCGTCATACTGATCATTTCATATTATTTGCTATTTGTTTTGTTATTATACCTTCATAAGTATCCTATATAATAAAAGGGTAATATGCAAATTGACCAGGAATGACTGGTCGCTATGATATGCACTGACCATCAGAGGGCAGATGCTCAATGCAGGGCTTCCCCCTGGTGGTCAGTGTGCTTCTACAGGGGGAGTGACACTCAGCCAGAAGCTGGCTCATGGCTGGCCAGTGCTATGGCAGTGGCAGGAATCTTTCCCACCTCCACATGGGATGTCTGACTAACAGAAGGTTCCTGGCAGCCAGAGGGATGTCTGACTGCAAGCCTAAGCCCGATCCCCTGGGGAGTGGGCCTAAGCCGTTAGTTAGAAGTTGGACATACCCCAAGTGGCCCCAGACTATGAGAGCATGCAGGCTGAGCTGAGGGACACCCCCTCGCCCCAGTTACACACACACACACACAGTGCATTAATTTTTGTGCACCAGGCTTCTAGAATACTAAATAATTTGAAGACAGAGAACATTCTTATATTTTTCTTAATTTTACCACAACACAGTACTAGGAACATGGGGACACTAGTAAAATTCTTTCTAACTGAAATAAATTATATTTGAAAGAGTTGGCATTGAGTTAACAAATACATAAAGGGTGTTTAGCACATGGCAAATTGCACTAAGATCCAACAAACATTCAATGGAAACAAAACATTTGCATTCTACTTGCAGAGGCAAGACAAATATATTTTTGGTAGCAATAAATCAATTTTGAAAATAAATGTGGCATTTAAATGTCATAAAATGTAATATTTTAGAGTTTTGGGACATTGGATGCTTTTAAAGTGGCTGTGTTATTTCAGAGTTCAAGAAGCTAAAACAAAAAAAGAGCTAAGCATAGTCATATTGGTACAGTAGACTTCAGAAAAGGTGATTTCCAAGTGTTACATGGAAAGGTAAGCAAGATCTCAGGCTGGAGACTCATAAAAACAAGAGCATCTCAAGACAATTCGGAGACTTTCTGAAATGAAATTCTGACAACATAGAAGGGACAGGTTTCCAAATAAGTCATGTGGCAGCACTGGGACCCTCATGACAATGGCAAGTTCTGTGAAGGTGTAAAGGAGGGTAAAGGAGGGTAAGTCACCAATGGTGAAGCGGGGAGGAACAATATCATGTGAACAGAAAGCCTACAGTGAGCAAAGACTTGTGAGAAACCCCATGACAATGTAGTCTTTGAAAGCTATATCTAGAGCAAATAGAAAATGAAAAGCGTTAAAAAGTTTACTTAGGGAACAAAATAACTGAGCAGAGAGAGAAAGTAGGGCCAATCAACAACACTTCTTTTTTTCTTTCTCTGTCAAAGAGAGCCAATATATATATATATATATATATATATATATATATATATATATATATATATATATATATATATGGGGGGGGCACATCAAGTCTAGGAGAGATTGGAAGATGTACAGGAGAGATAGTGGTACCCAGGAGTTGTCAATAACTTTATGGCTCAATGCTCAAGACCCAGAGAACTCACAACTGATACCTGGAAAGTGCTGATGGCTCTGGAGAGAAAAAACATGTTCAACATTCAACATGAAAGAGATGGAACATGGAACTCTTGCTTAGCTTTGTCTAGCATCAATGATTTGATTTCACATGTAGATGCCATGTTTACTGAATACTTGAGTGCCTCAAAGCTGAGGAACCTGCTATGTCAGATGATGGCACAATGGCAGTCTGAAAATGCCCTGGCGTGTTGGAATAGGTTGAGTCAAGACAAATTCAATTTAATAGGGAGTAAAACTTCCCACTGGATAAAAAGAGAAATTATTACAAAAAGAGAAGGATTTGGAAAAAGTGGCCTAGAAATGAAAGCTTGACTGAAAAGTATTTAAGACTCTTAGTAAGCTGTAAGCTCCATGTGCATAAAAAAAAAAAAAAAAAAATCAAGATATTGCTGCCAAAAATGTTAATTCAATCTTAAGCAGCATGTACAGCAACAAAATCCCAATAATAAAGGTAATGGTCTCCCTCTACCATTAAAAGTGTGGTCTACCATATTTTGCTGATTTCTGAGAGCTATATCTAAGATGGTAAGTCACTCCCTGAGATAGATTCAAAACAAGAGCTATTGAAAAATGTGAGAACTCAAAATCATACACTATGAATAATGATGGAAGAAAGTAATGTGCTCTGTCTGCAGAGGGACACCTGCCTACAAGTATTTGGAAGACTCTCAGGTTACACTTATTGTGGATATTTCCTACACAGATTCAGGTTCCCTGAGTAAGAAGCATTCTTTGGCACCACTTGTCAGGAATTTCATGCCTTAGGGAAGGAATACAGGAAGCCATTCTATTTTACCAGGTAAATCCAGCGCCATCATTTTAAGGCCATATTAGAAAACAGATACCTGTTTCTAAAGAAATATTGCTCAGCAAATATCCATGTCGATCAAGTAAATCTAGTCTTAGAGCTTCTGGGAAATGAGGAGATATGTGGTTTAACTTCTCACACACTGCAGAATTCCCTTTGTGGCATTTCTAAGAGAGGTCATCTAACATCAGAGACTGGAACCCTTTGGTGATAAACATCTATTTCAGGAAACTCAACTACTTCTATTCTCCAAATGTTATGCATCTTTAGTTTCCCTGGAAATCTCCCTCCTCTACCACTTAGAAAGTCTGTCTCCACAAGAACAATCTAGAATACTACTCTCTCAGCTTCATGACATGCCTTCAAGTATTTGAAGACAGTAATTGCATGTTTAGATGTCTTTTTAATACAGAGCTTAGACTTTTGTGAGATGAATATGATTTCAACAGTGGGACAAAAGCTACCCCCCCCCAAAAAAAAAGCATTTTAAAGAAAAAAAGAAGACATATTAATGAGGAAGTTATTAAACCTTTCTCTCCACAAAAGTATTTTTTAAATAAATCTTTTAAAATACTATGTGACCCTAACCGATTTGGCTCAGTGGATAGAGCGTCAGCCTGCTGGCTCAAGGATCCCAGATTCGATTCCGGTCAAGGGCATGTACCTTGGTTGTAGGCACATCACCAGTAGGGGGTGTGCAAGAGGCAGCTGATCAATATTTCTCTCTCATCCATGTTTCTAATTCTCTATCTCTCCCCTCCTTTCTGTAAAAAAATCAATAAAATATATTTTAAAAATAAATATTATGCTGTTTTTGAAAGGAACTCTATAAATCAGCCATGTCCTCCTTTATATGAAAAATTAATTTACTAGTCTGAAGTTGACTTGTTGAGGGTTTTTTAAATCTATATTAAAATGAAGTTTTCAGCCTGTTTTTATAGATTAATCAAGATAGAATACAAAGTGATTTTGTATTCAGTGAAGTTACATTACATAAAATCTGAATCAGGTTACTGAACGGATTACTAATGAAATAAATATATATTATGTATCATAACCTGGAGTCAAAATCTGTTTATGTTTGAACTGACCCATCAGTCATGAATGAACTTCCCCAACAACTCCCCACCCTAATAATAAAGGAAAACAGTAATCAGCAGCAGCCTAGGTGCTCAGAAAATAGGCATTCTAGAAGAGTTACACTAATCTGTATCCATTTTCATGGAAGCTCAATTCATACACAATGAAAATCTAGGGTTCTGTACCTACTCTCAAAAACCCATGGGGAAGCCCTGGTCAGTTTTGTTTTGTGGGTAGAGCATCGGCCTGCAGACCTAAGGGTCCCAGGTTTGATTTCAGTCAAGGGCTTGGTTACAGGATCCTCCCTGGCCTGGGCCCTGGTCGGAGCTTGTGCTGGAGGCAACCAATTGGTGTTTCTTTGTCTTTCCCTCTCGCTTTCACTCTTCCTAAAAATTAATGGGAAAATATCCTCAGGTGAGGATTAAAAAAACAAAAACAAAAACCATGAAGAATGGGTGAATGGTTATTTCCTGTGGTTGCCTGGGTTTGGAACCACTTCTCAATTATCAGCTGCTCTCTAGTAGCAAAACTCCACCCTCTTATTTTAACAAATTCCTCATGTTTTTCTTGAGTCTTGAGTATAGAAATTGAATGTGAGGTACCACTTGGGGCCTTCCTAACAACAGTATGGCATAAGCCCCATCTTTCAAAACAGGAAATATCTACTATTTTCTAAATTTGAAGAGGTACTTATGTTATTAGATGTTCTGTAATTATGAGGAATAATTTAATATGAGAAAGGAGACTTACTTCATTTTTGTTTGTTTGCTTGTTTGCTTTGCTTGGTTTCCTGTTGGCATGAAGGGCAGAGTGAAATAACTATGGACTGCTGCTTTGTCTAAACTTTAGAACACATTCCACTTGAGAACTAAGTGAATTCATCTCTCCCAATCATTGCTGTACTTTCCTGCCCATAAACCATTAACATCCTATTGTGTATGTTTTTTAATCAGGTAGGTCCTTTATCCTCCTATTGTCAACTTTTCCACTTACCAAAAAGCCTCTTCCCAACCCCACCTTTTTCTTTTTTCTAATATATTTTATTGATTTTTACAGAGAGGAAGAGAGAGAGATAGAGAGTTAGAAACATCAATGAGAGAGAGTCATCAATCAGCTGCCTCTTGCACACACCCTACTGGGGATATGCCTGCAACCAAAGTACATGCCCTTGACCGGAATCGAACCCGGGACCTTTCAGTCCCCAAGCCGATGCTCTACCCATTGAGCCAAACCGGTTTTGGCCCAACCCCACCTTTTTTTATTGAAGATTTGCACATGGTTAAATGCACAGATCCTAAGAGTACGATTTGATTTATTTTGATAAATGCACACATATAACCACCACCCCTATCAAGTTCCATCACCGAGGAATGTCCTCTCATGTCTCCTTCCAGTCAGTCACCATCTATCCATAGTTCTGCCTTTTCTTCAGCTTCATGTCAGAGACATATGTCATCATATCAGGCTTCTATCACTCGACACAATGTTTTTTAGTTTCCTCCATATTTCTGAATGAATTATGTCTTCATATTGTTGGTTAGTATTTCATTGTATAAATATACCACAATTTCCCATTCTCCTATTCGTAGGTATTTAGATTGCTTTGGTTTGGGATAGTATGAGTAAAGCTGACATGAATTTTCACGTACAAGTCTTTTATTGTAGATGTAGTTTTTCTAGGAAGCTCCAATACACTTCTACTACTATTACTACTACTACTACTACTACTACTACTACTTACTACTTCTTCTTCTTCTTCTTCTCCTCCTCCTCCTCCCTCTTCTTCTTCTTCTCCTCCTCCCCCTCCCCCTCCTCCTCCTCCTCCTCCTCCTCTTCCTCCTCTTCTTCCTCCTCCTCCTCCTCCTCCTCCTCTCCCTCCTCTTCCTCCTTCTCCTTCTCCTCCTCCTCCTCCTCCTCCTCTCCCTCCTCTTCCTCCTCCTCCTTCTCCTCCTTCTCCTCCTCCTCCTCCTCCTCCTCCTCCTCCTCCTCCTCCTCCTCCTCCTCCTTCTCCTCCTCTTGGGATAGTTCTGGTTCAATCAAGTTTTTTACTTGAATTAAGTTACTATTACATTTTTAACCATCAGTGCTCATCAAAACAAATATTTTGACATTCCCAAGCAGTTTTCCAAAGTGGGTCTTACAGTTCCACAGAGACATCTGAGAGTTTTGCCCATCTATTATGGTATCAACCCTACCCACCCATTCACCCCAACTCCCATGTTTTTTTTAAAGGCTAGTTTCCAGTTAGAGCATATTTCTTACTTTATGTCCCTTGAAATTTTCAATCAGCTTTTATTATCTAAAAAAGTGTTCAATAAAATATTTCCAAAAGATAATAAACAATGACTCATGCTACAGATAGAATTTTAAAATTGGGTTTTCGCCGGGACCGGTTTGGCTCAATGGATAGAGCGTCAGCTTGGGGACTGAAGGGTCCTGGGCTCGATTCCGGTCAAGGGCATGTACCTTGGTTGTGGGCATATCCCCAGTAGGGGGTGTGCAAGAGGCAGCTGATCGATGACTTTCTCTCTCATCGATGTTTCTAACTCTCTATCTCTCTCCCTTTCTCTCTGTATAAAAATCAATAAAATATATTTAAAAAATAAAAAAATAAAAATAATAAAAAATAAAATTGTGTTTTCACTCTCTCTCCCTCTTCCTTCCTCTCCCCCTCTCTCTGAAATCAATAAACATATATTTAAAAAAACCACAAAAACAAAAACAAAAAAAACAAGAGATGCCCAAGTTCAATGCAGCACAGCAGACATTCTTTGCACCAACGTCACTAAATGTTTATTTTTTAAAAATATATATTTTATTGATTTTTTACAGAGAGGAAGAGAGAGGGATAGTTGAGTTAGAAACATCAATGAGAGAGAAATATCGATCAGCTGCCTCCTGCACACCCCCTATTGGGGATGTGCAAATAAGCAAGGTACATGCTCTTGACTGGAGTCCGCAGGCCAACACTTTATCCACTGAGCCAAACCGGTTTCAGCAATGATCACTATTTTTATGTGTGCTATTGCATTCAGTTTTTGAAAATGTAAAATTGACCCAACTTTTTACCATAGCACAATTATTCCCAGACAGCTTTCACCTGGAATGGCTGATAGACTGAAGAAGTTATGGCAGAAATTGCTTTCTAATCACACTTGTCCAGATGCCCAGGCACAGCACACCTGCCCTGAGAGCCCCCTTTCCAGATGCCTGTGGAGGATGACCTCACCTTGGGCTTCCTTAGTGTGCTTTTTGTACGTGTGGCTGTGCTACCACACAGGCAAAAGGGTGGATTTTTTAAAATAGATTTATATCAAAATCAATCATTTTAAAAAGTTGAAAAAAATCCACTTTTAAAATATCCTGTAACATAAAGAACCCTGGATTAGCTATAGATCAAAGAGTTTAACATTATGTTTGGATCTACAGAAAAGTGAAAAAAGAAACGCTAACATTTTCTAATAGGTAATCCTGAAGAGCCTTTTGGAGTGAGTAGGAAGGGTTTGTTTTAATCTTAGGGAAAACTGGATGGTTTGAACACTCAGTTTATCGCTTTATATAATTTTTCTAATACTGTCTTTTCACATGCATTTTCCTCTAATATCAAACATTTTATATCACCTTTGTTTGGGCCAGTTTTTATAAACAATTACTTTTACCTTGAAAAAATATGCATGGCTTTTATCTCAGGTATTCAAGCCACTTTGTAAAATTTCTATCAACAGAAGCTAAAAATATATCATTTGGTTTAGTTAATATTTGACTTTGCAGGAGTAAAAATCATCAGTCTCAAGCAGCTGTGTGCCATGTGTTAAATCTAGAGCAGGCATTAGCCTATCAGATATGCAAATATTTATATCCTCATTGGCTAAGTAAACAGTTGGGCTCTGCAGAAATGATAGGTTTGTTTTGGAATACTATTAAGTGACTCCTTTTTTATTTTTTTTTTCTAATCATAGCTTTCCTTGTGCTGAAAGTCACACTTCTGGTTTGAATTTGCCTAAAATTTCCAACATAACAATGAATAGAAATCCTTATATATCTCCAGAAAAAGAAACTAGATCAATGTGTATGGTGTTCCCCCAAAATACATATACATTTTAAATAATTATTAATTCCAATGTGTTAAATTTGGGTGGGGGGGAAAAACATTGAGCTATCAGCTGTTAAAGTGTGTATACAGTTTGGGGAATACCCAGTATATCAAAACAGAAAAGTAAGAGCAGAAATAGGAGGGGAAAAAAGTATTGCAATTTTGACCTACAGTTTTCAGATATACAAATGAAGAAGGGGATCCTTAGAAAAATATAACTTTTATTTAAAAAATGTTCAAAAGCAAATAGATTAAGAGTGTTAATGAATAAGGATTCAAGTTTTATGGTGTGTTTTTTGTTGTTGTTGTTGTTGTTGTTTTGTGTGTTTTTTTAATGTGCCATACCATATTTAAATAATCCCTTGTGTTCGAAAAATCAGAGTTTTTTTTGTTTTTTGTTTTTTCTAATATCCAATCCCAGGGTAAGTATCCAAGTACATATATCTCTGTGTGCTCTGTGTGCACCTCTGATTTTGTTTCCTCAGGATGCTATCCCATAAGTGGAACTGTTGAGTCAAACAAATCAATTGTTTTTAAAATCGTGATGCTTATTGATAATAGTTTAATTTCAATGAATACCAGTTCCTTAAATTGTGAAACCAGATAAATAAGACATACCTGGCAAGATCGTAAGGCAGGCTAGAAACAAAAGATCTCAAAAAATAATTATTCATTATAATGATTTTCTAATTTTTCCTAAAGTGCAGATTTAACCTCAGAGACTATAATCATCCATTCCCCACCTCTAAATAAGATAATTATCATCCCATCAAAGACAAAAATCATCTGATTTGAACACTATAGTCAGGATAGAAGTATTTACAACCACCAAGAGTGCCAGGCTCTTTGCACATATTTCCTCCTGTATCTCCATCTGTAATGGATTTTGTAATCTTGTGAGGCAGGTACTAAAATCACAATGTATAGGGAAAGGAATTAAGGTACAAATTGCTAGGGTAATCCATTCTACAAGGCAGCCCAGCCCCACTCAAAGCCCATGCTTCACCACAGGCTACCACATCACTCGTGCATTATTTAATGGCAAAGAGAGGTTGTTCAGGTAGGTCACAAAAGATTTTGCAGCAAAAATGCCATTTAAATTAAGTCAAGCCAAGAGGAAGAAAATTCAAAGTAAACAAACAGCAACAAGCACAATCTTATGGTGGAAAATACGTTGAGGAACTAAATAGCTGCCTTGTGCCAGCCACTGGCCCAGGTGATGGGAAGATGTAGATGGAAAATGGCTGTCAGGAAGAAGTTTAAAAGCAGGTAAGACAGACCAGCCTGGGAACGTATTGTATTAATGTGATAAATATTGCATTTGGGCTATGCCATGGGAGACAGACACTTAGCCCAATGCCAGAGAAAGGGGACACATAGGCTGAGACTTGAAAAATGAGTAATAATAAGCTGAGCAGAGAAGTATACAAGAGAAAAGCATTTCAGTACTGGAGGTCTGGAAATGCAGGAACCCAGGTGGGTTTATGAAGATAGCATGAAATGTTGCTGGAGTGCTGGCTGAGCCAGATCACAGTGCTTCTTCTGTGCTGGTGGAGGGGCTTGACTTGCATCCAAAAATGACCAGCTCTGTACAGATATTGCTTAACTCTTTGTTAGAACTATAACAGCGACAATGGTGATGATAATGGTAACTAATGCCTAATGTTTATGTTTTATATGAATACTCTAATCCTTAAAACAATGCAATGAGGTTAATACCATTATTATTATGTGCCAACCATTGTATTCATCTTCAGGGACAGAAAAGTGACAAGAATGTCATGGGTTGAGAAGGGTACATTCAAATTTGCATTTTTAATGGTCATTTTAGCAGGGATTTATAGGATGGCATTGAAAAGACTATTTGGTAGGATGAAACTGGTTATGAAGTACCTACCACAACCAGGCAAGATATTACAAAGGCTGGATTTAAGGCAGAAGTGGCAGGACTTAAGAGGAAATAGATTTGAAAGCTGCTTAAAAAGCAGGTCATGGTTACCTACTAGCTATGGAGGATTAGGTGATAGAATCTTGGATGATCATGATGGTCTGGGTGGAGGTCCTCCTTTTCTCTAAAATGAACAACACAGGAGGAAGAACAGATTTCCCAAAAGAAGGTAATCTCTTTATACTAGAAATGTGAAATCTGGAGTCATAATCTAGAGGCAACATGTCCATAGTAATGGCTACGTATGAAGTGGAAAGAGCAAAGAAAGAAGATGAACAATTGTTTAAGGAACCACTGATCAATTATATGGGAGTGCTGCTGTGTGTGGCTAGAGATCTAAAGCTGGGGAGCAAGCATGTATACTTGGAATGATACACATGTAAGTGGAAGTTGAACCTGTGAGAGGATATGAACAGCCCAAAAGCAAGAATATAAACTGAGAGGGGAGTTAAAGATAAAACTAAGAAAAGTATCTAAATATGCGGTATATATAAATAAAACAATTTTAACGAAGCTATGAGAAAAATAAGAAAAACATTTTTTTCAAAGAGCAAACACCACTTTTTTGTTGTTGTTGTTGTTTAATATATTTTATTGATTTTTTTACAGAGAGGAAAAGAGAGGGATAGAGAGTTAGAAACATCAATGAGAGAGAATCATTGATCAGCTGTCTCTTGCACACCCCCTACTGGGGATGTGCCCGCAACCAAGGTACATGCCCTTGACCAGAATTGAATCCGGGACCTTTCAGACCGCAGGTCAACGCTCTATTCATTGAGCCAAACCGGTTTTGGCCAAACCACCACTTTGTGTTGATCCAGTTATACTCTCAGCCTATTTTGTGCCCTTTCAGATCATGCCACTCAAAAGTAAAGAGCCTCAATTTGAACCAAGTGCCATTGCCCTGGCCTTAGAAGAGAGTGAAAATAACTGATGGATGTGAAGAATCAAACTCCTGATCTTCTAACCAAAAATTAGTAACCAACTCTAGACCCCCATTGTGGACTCAGCTCAAATTTCTAGTCTTAATACTCATTTCTTTCTGTTCCTTTTCATATGCAAAGCAACTAAAGATTTTAATTGACGTTTTCAAGAACAACTCATCGAATCTCACTTGAAGTCTTTAAATTGAACTGATATGTTGAAAATTAATCCTGTAGCAATTAGAGAAGCTGTTTTACACGTGACATGGAGACAAGACACTCTCAGCTTTACTTAGGCTGGGGGTGGGGGAGGGGAATTATATCATAAGTTCCTCCTTTTTTAAGAAGAGATAATGGTTAAGACCACTTGCACAATTAATTCTAATGCTATTGCTGCCTGAGAAATAATACACAGAGGCACTCCTGGCTGAGCCTTAGCCACGCTTTCTTAATATGCTATTCAACTGAGGTGAGAATGTTTAGCGTTCTTCAATTCACAAAGGAATAAACTTCTAACTTGTTGAAGGCAAAATCAAATATATAAGCATATATAAACAATACTTATGATGCTATGTAAACAATCTTTTTTTTTTCTACTTTAGAGCAGAAGTACTGTATGGAGATAGTAATCAGCTGTAATTATTGCTTTTGAAAACTCGGGCTTTAAAATCCACAAAATACTTTATAAATAAATGCAGGAAGCTTCATAAAATACATTTTCTCAATTCAACAAAGAAAAAAAATCAAACCAGTTAGGACACTCAAGTGTTATTTGCAGCAATCACGATAAGTCAATTTTGGCTTAAACCATGATTGTTATAAACACTCACAAAACATATTATTTACCAGATGGCAATCTTACTCAAGCAAACACATAAAACTTATGTTTCATTATTATCAAATAAGAATGAACTTGCCACTGGGATAACCTCCAGTAGTTAAACAAACATCTCCACAAAATGAGTGCCATGGTTTCTATCATTGGATAAGTATATAGAGTAAAGGAACTATTTTAATATTTAGCAGCTCCAGCTTATATTCAAGAACCAAAGCTCAAAACAGAATACACACACGCACAAAATGGTATAGTTTGGTCTGAGCTTGAGCTTGGACTTTCACTTTCTTAGTAAAAAAGCTACTACATCTTAATATTCAGAGAAGGAACAGTTTACAACTATGACCCAAGCTAAAAAAAAAAAATTATTATTATTATTATTATTATTATTATTATTATTATTTAATTAAATGTATTTGGGTGGCATTGGTTAATAGAATCATGGTTTCAGGTGTATATTTCTATAATACAATACCTGTATATTGCACTGTGTATCTACCACCCAAAGCCAAACCATCTGTATTAAATAATTACTAGTTAATATTATGAAATATATAAAGCAATTCTAAGACTTTCTCCTCCTTCACCAAATACAATATCAGGACCTATCATCCATGAAATGTACAATGTAAGAGTTGTACTTCATAAATTATAACATCAGAGACTAATGACAGGATGCTAAAAGTCTATTTGTGATGAACACCAAATTATCGTGTGTGTGTGTGTGTGTGTGTGTGTGTGTGTGTGTGTGTGTGTGATCCTTTTCATGACTGCAAATATTTTTTAAGATCACAAAAATTTAAAATAGTTTCAAAGCTATTTTTAAATTATATTATAACAATTAAAATGGAATGAGCACTGAGAACTTCTTTTGCTAATTTGTTTGTTCCCTGGGTCACAAGCAATACTCTCAAACAAGCTACCTGGTAAAATGAGACAGACACTCCTTGCACTTGTACAAGCATGGTGAGGGCTCAAAGGTGTTACATCACAGTGGGCCATGGAAATAATCAGAAACTGAGACCTTGGGCAGAAACATCAGGAGCTGAGGAGAGTCAATGAAAATCTTGTCTCCCTACCTTGTCAGATCCTCCAAGGCCAGAATTCAAGCGCTATGGGGTGAAATACTACAGAGCATTTATGTCCAACAGGACAATAAGAAGCCCAGATTGTCTCTCCCCAGGTGACCTCACTTGTTGCAATACCTTGTGCTGGAAATTCCTGGTTGCTCTTTACTGCGATTAGTGTCTGTGGCAGAAGTTGGTGTGAACTGTCAACGTTCTGAATGCAAACAGGTCTAACACATAGACAACTGAAAACACACATTCTGGCCTTGGAAAGTTAAATAGATATTTAAATTAGAAAATTACTCTGAAGACTTTTTTTTACAAATTGTCTTCTAAAATGAATAGCTAAGGTCCAGGACTTCCCACTGCAAAGCACCAAAGGGAAAGACAATTGCTCTCTTCAGAGGGCCAGCAGTCACTTCCCTGGCAATCATGTCACCGTGGAAGGACAGATTGCCTTTAGATTGCAACTTTCTTGAGGGTCAAGTCTCTCTCTCTATTACATTCTGAATTTCACCTAAAACACTGAGGACTTTCAAAAAATATTAGTTTGTGACACACAAAATGGGTCACTTTCACTGTTCCAAAAATGCTAATGCACTCAAGCAAGGTAGTTTCATTATTACCAAGGATCTAGAGAAAAGGCAGCTACAGGGAGAGAGAGAGAGAACCTTCTGACAGCTGTTTCTTTATGAACTGTCACTTGGTCCAAAATTGAACTATGATTCCAGAAACAAATAAAATAGTGTGTGATGTGCTTAAAACTTTTAATACCCCAATACATTGACTTGGGTGTATTTTTCTTCATAAGATCTATTATGTTCATTTCTTGCTGTTTAGAAAAAAAATAAATAAATGACCCAGGAAAGATACATGCAATACAGCCAAGCCCCAATTTTTTAAGTGACTATTACATATAATTGAAATATATATTGCTGTGAGTCTTTCTTGTTTTCACCCAAGTTAAAAGCTGGTGGAAATATGCAGAAAACTGTTAACACAATTTTAGCATCTAATAAAGATTTTCATTATTCATTGGTATTGTAAACATATTTCCTTTATATAATTAGTGTAGCTTCATTATAAAATCGTTTGGAAAACGATCTCCCATAATTCCTCTGCCCTAATACAGGCCCTCTTAGCTCTTTCACTCTTTTGGCAAGCGATGGACATGTTATAGGAAAAAGCAGCTGTTCGCCCTCACTTTCCAGCTGACCCCCAGCCACAGAGCTGCCCTCCTCCCTGCAATGGGGTGATAGAAAATTATCTTTGAGAAAAACACCAGAAGATCTGTTTTTAAATGAGCCCTCTTCATATAACTACCCAATGAGTGCAATCATTTCAATAATTCTAACTGAATTTTCTCAATTGTGAAGGCTGATATTCCTTATCAAAATGAAAAAAAAAATCATTTCATAGCTACAGAGAAGTAGAGATTGAACTTTTTTCCCCTACACACTCTACTCCCTCATGGACAGAAGGGATGCAGTGAGTAGCGCTTCTCTCTGTTAATGTGCCTTGAAATTCTGCAATACGTTCGGATAGGTTCTCCAGAAGACCACTGGGAAATATTATCTGTCCACATTTGTGCCACTAGTTCCAATATACACCCCTCAGTGCCCTGGTTAATAATGTGATATTTCCCTAAGTAATGAAAGGCATGGAGCTATGACCCTTCTAAAAGCAGAAATATAGCAGGATAATAAAAGTTCTGATCTGCCACGAAGAAAGGGTACAGTAATGTCTCCTATGCAGCAAATTCAAATGTGTGGGTGGTTCGAGAGGCCTCTGTTAGTCAGAATCTGAGTACCATCTCTGAGCTTTTTCAGGAGGATCTCTGTGGGTGTACAAACTGGCCGGTACTCTTGAAGAGTCTGCGTGTGGGAGGTTCTCTGCTCTGTCCTCTCTCCCCAAGTGAATGGGGAACAACACATGGGAATTAGAGAAAAAGAATCCAGACTCTATAATCTCACCCCTGCCACTTCATGGCAGTCTACTTTCTGTTTCCAAACCTCAATTTCCCCATCTGAGAAATGGGAACAATATTAATGCCCACTTTGTGGGTTGTCCTAGAAATCTAAGAAGACAATGTAGCTTTAAGGTTGGATAAACTCTTGAGGATGTTGCACATTTTTATTACTGAGAACATAATTATGATTAATGTTAGGGCTGTTGTTTAGAACTAGAAAAATAAAAAAATAATCCCTATTGATCTTATAACAAGCATAGAGGTATAAACTGAAAAACCAGCCACTTATAATTAAGCAACTCTGTTCTAATATTTAGAGTACAATGCAATATTATAATTCTTTACTTTTATTAACTGCCAAAATCAATTTCAGAACCCATTTTCCCAGTATTCTTGAACATAAAGGACAGAATTTTCCCCCTTAGATTCACAGATGCAGTTTCATCAACATGCATGCATTTCAAAGGCATTTTTAAAGCCAGAGTGCATGTCCTATCACTCCAACACACAAGATGGCTGCCTCCATGTGGACACAAGATGGCCACCACAAGAGGCCAACAGGGGAGGGCAGTTGCAGGGACCAGGCCTGCAGGGGAGGGCAGTTATGGTTGACCAGGCCGGCAGAGGAGGAAAGTTGGGGGCAAATAGGCTAGCAGGGGAGCAGTTAGGCATTAATCAGGCTGGCAGGGGAGTGGTTAGGGGGTAATCAAGCTAGCAGGCAGAAGTGGTTAGGGGCAATCAAGAAGGCAGGCAAGCTGAAATTGGTTTGGCTCAGTGGTAGAGCATTGGTATGCGAACGGAGGGGTCCCGGGTTCAATTCTGGTCAAGGCCATGTACGTTGGTTGTGGGCACATCTTTGGTGGGGGGTGTACAGGAGGCGGCTGGTCGATGTTTCTCTCTCATAGACGTTTCTGGCTCTCTATCTCTCTTCCTTCCACTCTGTAAAAAATCAATAAAATATATTTAAAAAGAAGAAGAAGAAGAAGAAGGAGGAGGAGGACGAGGACGAGGACGAGGACGAGGACGAGGACGAGGAGGAGGACGAGGAGGAGGACGAGGACGAGGAGGAGGACGAGGAGGAGGAGAGGACGAGAAGGAGGACGAGGAGGAGGAGGAGGAGGACGAGGAGGAGGAGGAGGAGGACGAGGAGGAGGACGAGGAGGAGGAGGAGGAGGACGAGGAGGAGGACGAGGACGAGGAGGAGGAGGAGGAGGACGAGGAGGAGGAGGAGGAGGAGGAGGAGGACGAGGAGGAGGACGAGGAGGAGGACGAGGAGGAGGACGAGGAGGAGGACGAGGAGGAGGACGAGGAGGAGGAGGAGGAGGAGGAGGAGGAGGCAGGGAAGTGAGCAATTGGGAGCCAGCAGTCCTGAATTGTGAGAGGGATGTCCCAGATTGGGGAGGGTGCAGGCTAGGCTGAGGGATACACTCCCCCTCATGCATGAATTCCATGCATTGTGCCTCTAGTAATGAATAAACTATAATCATATCTTTGTCCCAACTCAATTATAAAATCAACTCATAACTTAGAGCCCTGCAATAAATATCTATTTCCAATTTTAGGCTGGTCATTAAATGTGGGTAACACCAAGAATCTGTTAAATGAAAGAATATTAAAATTTACTTATATCACTTATAGCATATTGATTTTTTATGACAATTAATCCACATAAAGCAAGTGGTATATCTACAAAGGCAACAGCATTTCAAGAAAATTCCACTCAACTCCCATGAATTGCTGCCTGCATTCCATATTCATTTCATATTCTTCTTCTTTCTCTCTCTTTCTCTCTTTCTCTTTCTCTCTCTCTCTCTCTCTCTCTCTCTCTCTCTCTCTCTCTCTCTTTCTCTCCCTCCCTCCCTCCCTCCCTCCCTCCCTCCATGTGTGCTCATACCCTTTCTTCCGTGGCACCCTTCTTTCCCTCTTGGACTTTGGTACTCACTTCCTTTCCTTATCACCTTCCTACCTATTCAATCCTAATCTCAAAAAAAATAGAATAAATTATTCACACACAGTCATAAGGCTTCAGAAATTATAAATCCCAGGGGTAAATTCATTTTAATAGTAAAGTTTGTCAATCTAATAAAATGATCCTTTACCTAGAAACTCTTGGGGGGGGGGGGGGGGAGTCTATCTGTTTTTGAGATGTTAAGAGCTCTGTTGAACGAGTCATTATTTAGAACTCTGTTTTCCATCTGTGAAATAAGAAGATTGAATTACCTTGTGTTTCTAATACTTATCTTTTAAATATAAAACAAATGGCATTTCATATGATTTAACTCAATAGATTATAGGTTATAAACATAAATACATCAGTAGATTAGTTAGGTAGCATTTATGCTGTCAAGCAGATAGCTGTGAGAAACCAAGGAGTATTCGAGTCTATAGCAATGCTTCATTTGAAGAGATTCAGACTAAAACCGAACAAAAAGACAAACAAGCAAAACTCTTATGCCAGTCAAGCTAAATGATGCTGAGATGAGGGTTGGTAGGCCAGCAGCTTGTGAATGCCCAACTAGATGCTTATAAAGATTCCATCCAGCTGCGGCACTCTGTGATTTTGTAAAGTGCATCATGATAAGGAAGAGGAATTCTCTCCTAAATATTAACTTTGCTCTTCTGGAACCATTGAGACGTCACTGGGGAGCTATGTTAAAGGTAGTAGCTGCAACAAGCAATATGCTACCACTGCCCCATAAAGAACAGTCCTCAAACAAAAGTTAGGTTGATTAGGAAACTAGAAAGCAAGAAAAAGACGATACTATGAATGAAAAAAGGAAAGTCACTAAACTACCAGATTTCCTCCATGACAAATATCGAGGTTGTAGAATTCTAATAAACCTCCAATCCAGAAAAGACACACTTCTCATCGGGGGACATAAAAAAAAAAAAAATTGGTGGGACAACTCTGAAATGCATTACCTACCATCATTGATACAGGCAAGTTAGTCTGAATTTTAAAAATTGGAAGAACAAAGTCACAGAGGTTTTCTTCCACTAGTTAAAAAGTGTCCTTATGGATCTCAGATCCACTGTCTAAGAAGACCTCCACTTCCCTATCCTTAGCATCTACTCAGCAACAGACAGAAAATCCAAGCCACACAAGAATGCAAATACCACCATGTGATTTGGTTAAGTTAAATGCATCCTGATAATGGGTTATAGGTTTAAAAAATCAATTTTACCCACTTGAGTCAATTGTGGATATCTTAATATTGACCATGCTTACTCAACTGTCTGCCGCATGTATTATGGCTATTGCAAGGCTTACTCATAAGTGATATGTGTATCACACCCTGTCTTAAAAATATATATAGTTTGAAAAATATTTTACTTTTCTCTTCTTAATAAGGAAATGTGGCCATATTAAAATATCTGTATATATAGTATGTAAATATTTATGAGAACATTTACTGGCTATATATAGGGCAACGAGATGAGTCTTAATGGTGTATTTCTTACAATAAAAAGGTCATATACTTCAAAGTTTTACAGAGGAAAAGAAAAACACATTTCTTCTTCTTTTATCTCCTGCTTGCCTAACACTTTCCATTTCAAAACCTACATAAATCTGGTAATTTTACTTCTAAGGACATAAGCACTACAGTTATACAATACTGATAAAGTGTGGTAAATTTTGAACATGTTTTTTTCCAATGAGACAGACAAAGAAGGTACTTATAAAGCTGCATGGTAAAGTTAAAAAAGACTTGAAGTTTCTGATTCCTTGGTAACAATTCTAAGCATTACAGGATATCAAATTCCTAAACAAAATATACAGAGGTGGGCAAAAGTAGGTTTACAGTTGTTCATATGGAAAATAATACAATAATAAATAAATAATAATACAAGAATAATATGTGTTTTGTGTCCTCACAACTATAAACTTACTTTTGGCCACCTCTGCATTTGTTTGGTTCTTCTTGCTGTTAAGCCTAGGTGCTTATAAAATATGGATGTCCAGATGCCTATATACTGCAGAAATCTCTACAATCTGGCTTAATACATTTCTGGAAGACTTCTAAGATTTATGATAGTCATTCATTGCTGTCTTATAGTTTCAAGTATCATGTCTTATAAAGAAAAGCATCCAGTTACTCATAAAGATAGCACTATATAAAATAGCCATTTTTATAAGCAATACAGTGGATTTATCCAATCAGATGTGCGATTATTAATATGAAATATCTTTGATGTAACTACCATAAAATCAGTGTAGAACTTTAATGCTTCCTTTGCAGTATAGACATCTCTAGTTCCCTGGGTCTTCTCACTAATATCCAAACATGGAATAGCTTTACATACCTCACTCAAAATGTACAGTATGTAAAATGAAAAAGATAATGTTTAAGTTCTCATAGATTTGGAAACTCTCAGAATAGGAAAACATATAAGCTAGGTGAAAACACCAATGCTCACACAGACAGGAAGTACTGAGATTGTGTGAAATGAACTGTGTTGGTCTATGACAAACAGGACATTCTATGTGCCATCTAAAAGGGATAACAGCAACTTCCTTCTGGCAGGCTTGTCATTTATAAAGGTTAATACCCCATTGCCAGGTCATCTCGTTTGTTTTTTTGTTTGTTTGTTTGTTTTTAAAGGCTGGAAATCTGGACCTTAGGACTCTTCCCAACTTCTAAGTATGGGCAACTAGTTAAAAAATTATAAAACCCAAAATGGATAGATAAAAACACTTTAGAAACCAGGGCCTGCCTCTGAGCCATAGATTAACAGGCAGTGCATAAGCTAACCAGTGATCGGCAAACTCATTAGTCAACAGAGCCAAATATCAACAGCACAATGATTGAAATTTCTTTTGAGAGCCGAAAACTGACTTCTGCACATGGGCCACAAAGTTTCAATCATACTGTACGTGTGTGCCCTACATGTGGTATTTTGTGGAAAAGCCACACTCAAGGGGCCAAAAAGCCACATATGGCTCTTGAGCCGCAGTTTGCTGACCACTGAGTTAAGCAGTCCAGGATCTCTGATTTGCAGCTCTTATTACCACATTCCTACCAAGCTGTTTGAACACTTCTCCCTATGAGGAATTCAGCATTCCTCAGGGCATAGTCTATATTCTAGATAGCTTTTCCTTCTTTGGAATAAAAATGTACTTGTCATCATTGTATCTAGAGCCACCTCTCAGCATCACATGAACCTTTTTCAACATAAAAGCTTTCAAATACTTGAAAACATAAGCATGCAGTATACATTTGGATAACTAAACAAACTTACACATTTCCAAACCTATTAGGTGACACTCACAATTTAGGGATATCTTTTTAGATGTCAGACAGATTTTCCTTCCTGTGACTTAATAATAAAAATTATTACCAGAGCCTAAACCGGTTTGGCTCAGTGGATAGAGCGTCAGCTTAAGGACTGAAAGGTCCCAGGTTTGATTCCGGTCAAAGGAATGTACCTTGGTTGCGGGCACATCCCTGGTAGGGGTGTGTAGGAGGCAGCTGATCGATGATTCTCTCTCATCGATGTTTTTAACTATCTCTCTCCCTTCCTCTCTGTAAAAAATCAAAAATATATATTTAAATAAAATAAAATAATAAAATAAAAATAAAAATAAAAATAAAATAAAATTATTACCAGGAACAGCCACAGACCAAGGGTTGGGAGATATAAACCATATTGTTAAGGGAGACCTAGCCAATGGCTCAGGAAAAGGAGCTCATCAAAGGCTGATGCAATCCTCCACGCCTTCTCTGCAAGGGGATGAGCTCATGCTTTTCCTCGGGTCCGTGTATCAATGCCCGTGGACAATGGCCCTGTCCATTTCCTCCCATTTACAACTCTGAAATGCTACATCCCATTCCTCCGTCCTCAATCAATTCCTCTCGTATGTCTATCCAATTCAAAATTCCACTTCTGGTTTTCAATCCTCCATGGACCTGCAGCTGTCTACTCCACATCCTTTCACTCTCACTAATCTCTTCAAACCACCTTCCCCCCCCCCTTTTTTTTTTTCACAGAAACTTGTTCCTTTCCTTTCTAACCTTCTGAGCAGTCTCCCAATCAGTCTCCATCCCGATAACTCTCCCTTTGTTACCATTTCTCAGTTGCCATTCCCCCAAATATCATTTCACAGAGAAGCCTTTCAGTGGTAATTACTGGAGATGTTTTATAAAATAGTTGGATAATACTATTCATATGCCACCTGTATTTAGCTGTTGAAAAATCCATGTTGGAAATGAATAGCATTATACTTCCCCCCTCCCCCAGATATGTGAAAATTTGATTTTGTTAGGGGTGAGAAGTTTACCTTCTTTTCTCTTCTTGCAATGGCATCCAGTGTCAACACTGCCTACGAAGTGAGTAAAGACCCTTGAGTTACCACAGCCATATCACTTTTTTTTTTTTTAACAAGGGAAATAAGAATAAGATGAAATTTCCCTCAAGTGCTAAAAAAAAAAATAGCAGTTTATTTTAAAAAGTGTTTATACTCCTCACTAATTACTTAGGTGTGCCCACAGACCCCAGTGCAGAGCTCTCTCCCCTTCAACCATCTTCTGTATATCATTAAATTAAATTCAGAAAGAAACGCGAGTTTAAATCAGAAACATGCTTCAGCAATTGGAAATATCTTTCAACTTTCTGGCTTTTTTTTTTTTTAACAGAAGGAAAGCAAAACTAATAGTCTTCCTTAGAAGTGAAGAATATTTATACAACTGGGCATATATTCAGGATAAATATAGCATGAGTGCCCTCATCTGATTGAAGTCTTGTAGCAGAAAAAGTATCTCATCATCTCACCTATTTTACCAGATAGAAACAAAATGAAAGAAAAAATATAGATTTATTAGTTTAGAGAAAGAACTTCAAACTATTCTTCCTAGATTTAGTAATGGAATATTTTCTTATTCAGATTCTTTTCCGAATTATCTATATCCCAAAAGGAATTCACTTTCTATTTTCTTTCTCATTCTTTCAGCCAATATTTACTGAGTGCCTTCTATGTGTAAAGAACTGTAATAGACATTGGGATGAAATTAGAGAACCATACTTATATAATAGGATCTTCACAGATCAAGACATTATATTTCTTCAGGTAACTA
Source organism: Pipistrellus kuhlii (assembly GCF_014108245.1). Taxonomy (NCBI): domain Eukaryota; kingdom Metazoa; phylum Chordata; class Mammalia; order Chiroptera; family Vespertilionidae; genus Pipistrellus; species Pipistrellus kuhlii. The sequence continues at coordinate 27,691,249 of NW_023425438.1, read as the reverse complement.
AATAGATAATTGTTGGATAAAAGGGGATGGTACAATATAAGGACCTAGAAGGTTAGCAAATATTATACTTCCTTTAGAAAGTAAAAAAAAAAAAAAAAAGCAGCAATTAAGTAATATCATGTGAAAGGTAGGACATGTAAAGGGTTTCAGCAGGAAAGAACACAGGCACCATCAGGTTTTGAACTCAGAGAGTGAGCAGAAGAAATATTCAAGCTCATAGGAGAGGGAAATTTCCAATCACTTTGGACTTGAGAAAAAAATAGATAGAAATAAATGTATTAGATTTATAAAGGTATGTGAGAAAATCAGTTAGGAGGCCATGTGGTCAAGGGAAAAAGATCACGGTAGCTTTGTCTAGAGCAAAGACTCTGTAATAGAGAAGAGTACAGAGTCAAGAGAAATTTAGGAGGTAAGACCAATAGAACATGGTGAATGTTTTGAGATGGGAGGTGAGAGACAGAATGCAAGGTTACCACATGGAAAAGTGGAAGTTTTGTTTTCGGCGGGACAAATGATCAGTTCAATTTTTTAGAGACTGGGTTTGCCCATGAAACAGGTGACTAGGATGGGGAAGCATCCCACATGAGTCTGAAGGGACCTCCGTGCTAGAAATACACAACTATAAGTCCCCACTGTAGTAACTCTATCATGCAGAACATACTTAAAGCCATCAGCATAAATAAAACTTCCTGGAGGAGAAACATAGCCTGCCAAGAGAAGAGGGACAAGAACAAAGCTTTGAAACTCACAAACATTTAAAGATGAGGAAGAAAAGCGTAGGCTAATAAAGGCAATTGAGTAAAAGTAGCCAGGCTCAGACAAGAAAACCTAGGTGTGATGTCATAAACCAAGGAAAGAAAATGTTTGGTTGTTTAGGACAGAGCAATGCAATATCAAAATATGCAGAGGGGCCATAAAGAAAGGAAGACCAGGAATAAAGTTAGGCCCCTTCTGAGAGCTGAACTGGTTCAGTCCAAGAAAACCAAATAGAGTTCATTGCTGATAAGGAAATAAAGACAGTGGAGAAAAATATTTAGACATGTGACTAAACCTCACAATACTTTTACCATGCTATAGGAGTGTTCTAAGCTCTGAATCCTCCAGAAAAAACAAACAAACAAAAAAAAAAAACACCAAAACTATTTCAATACAATTTCACATACTGACATAACCTTACATTCTTCCAATTCCTTTATCACCCTTCCCATCACCTCTCCCACTCAGCAGAAAATTCTCATTCCCATCTTCCTTTTAACTTTGTGCCCACTCACTTCTCTCCCCTACCCTTTGAGCATCCTCAGCAAGAACAGACTAGGTTGGCAACCTTGTAGGCAGGGAACCTTTATAATTTGATTGTTCAGACATTTAACTCATGAGCCTCACAGTTCAAAAGACTGATGGCTGATAATTTCCTAAGAAAAGGCGACGGACTTGATTCTTTAATGTAATAGGGAGTTAAATATTAAAAAAAAAAATGTCACTGTTCACTTGTGCTACCTCAACCATAACTGTACTGCATTGAAATTGTCCTTATCTATTCAATAACTAACTGTATCTTGTCATGTAAAAGCTCTGACATGACAATTAACATCTCTGTTATTCTACAAGTAAAATTAAATCGCTCACTAGTAAAATAGAATAAAGACAACCAGAAAAGGCAGATCTGCCACCTATCTTCTTACTTCCATTCTATCCCTGTGTGCATTTTTCTCTTAACTTACAGAGAAGAAGGGAAGAAGGGGAGACTTAGACATTTGTTCCATGATGTAACAGAAGATTCACAATTTGACACCAAATTATGTGTCAAAGCAGAATCAGCCCTCTACAGTCACCCTGGTCATTGGAAGAAGACAAGTGTAGGCAAAATGTGACACACTGAGCCCAGCACGATTCACCATTTCAAAAGCCCCTCCTGTGTCCTTCCCTGTATGTCTTTGAGGATTAAGTGAAATGATGACACCAAAGCCATGATGTATTCAAGACCTACCTGTGCCAGACACTGCAACTGATGTATCATGCATATTCTCTCTACAGGTGATCAGTTGGTATTACTGTTCTCATTTTTTCAGATATGGCTAAACTAGAGAAATTATATAATTTTCCCAAGGTCAGCCAACCATTAAGCAGGTAATGGCTAAATGTCTCCAAAAGTGACAGTCTTTCCACTATATCGTTCTGCCTTCTTAAGTAAAAGTTACTTTAGTATTGAAGAATTAAATCAATGTGAATTATTAAATTATATCTATAACAACCCATGGGAGGGTTGTATAGCAACAGGGTTAGGAGAATAGATTCTGGAACCATAACCCCTGGGTTCAAATCCCAGCTTTATTTCTTACAAGCTGTGTGACTGTGTGACCTTAATATTTGGTGAGTTCAACCTCTTTTTGCCTCAATTTTGTTCATCTGTAAAATAGTGATAGCAATGTGCCAAACTTACAATTCTTGTGAAAATTAAATATATACACTAGGATATATATATATATATATATATATATATATATATATACATATGTAAATGGAGTAAGTTAATAGTAAGTACTATAAAAGTATTTTTAATAAAACCATATTATGAACTAAAATTAGTGGTCAGCATATTTGTCATACATTAAGATTTCCATAGGGTTGATCTTTGTAAAAAAAAAAAAAAAAGAAAAAGAAAAATAACACCTTTCTATTCTGCACAATTCAAATAACTATGTAGACCAGTAATTTACAACTCCAGCTGTGCATCCAAATCACTTGCAGAGCTGGGAGTGCTGGCTCCAGCTCTGAATTGGCCAACTGAGTTGGTTTGGGTAGAGCTTTGGAATATGGCTTTTAGCACTCTCCACCTGCTGCACCACCATGGCTAAGAATGGATGAAACATGGAAATATATCCACTTTCATTTTAATGGGGGGGAAAAAACACAGAGAGATTAAAATAGCATGCTCCTTTTCTTCTTTAAAAAAAATTCAAGAGTGCTAGCTACTAAAATGTTAACAGCATTTATCTCTGGGTGGTAGAAATATGGGTAATATTTACTTTCTATTTTATTTATTATAAAATCATTAAATTTTTACAATTCATTGATAGATGCATTCCATATACCTGTTTTGGTACCATGTCCATGGCATTATTTTAAGCATTAAAGGTGTGACCCAGATCAAAACACAGTCCCTGAACTTGGGGGTTTTTACAATGTTGTGGGGGAGGCAAGGAATAAATAAATAAAAGTAGAAGGTTAGCAGCTGACATATGCAAGAAAGGAAATTAAGCAGAGAAAGGTGATTGTTATAATACTTCATATAGTCAAGGAAGACTTCTCAGAAGGGCGATATTTGAACAAAGACCTGCATGAAACAAAGGACCCAGCCATGACCATCAGAGAGAGAAGAATATTCTAGGCAGAGAGAATAATAATGCCGAGACCTTGAGTGCTGTAAGCACACATTTTGTTTATAATCAGGTTAAAAATGGCAAGGTTACTTCATTTGGGTGGAACAGAAAAATAATTTTGCAAGGCCACAGACGGTTCCCTGGCCCTGGACTTCCATCATCATACTGGCCTCGGTGACACTCTGAATATCAACTGTGAAAGGAAAGGTGGAGCTGAGCTTCCGCCCTGGGTTTTACAGCACTGGTTGCAAAAGCAAATGGTACAAAGGACTAGGGTTGTTTCCTATACTCACCAATATCTGAGGACAACATGAGTCAGCACCATTCCCTGCCCATGTCAGTAAAATGCCGCTGGATGTCTGCACGATGCCCGATGACTGAGTGATGTGGAGAGTGTCAGAGAAGCGTGAAACATATTGTGGCCATTGTGTAAGCAATCTCAATAGAAATGCTGCATGTCTAGAGTTATTAGAGACGGCTGAAGTACAGAGTGCCAGGAAGGCCCCAAAGGCTGCATGCTGCAGGTGACTGAGAAAGAGCGGGAACAAAGATAGACTCAGTGGGTTCCAGAGGCCATAAGCTACGAGGTTATGAAGAAGGTAAAAGCTGTCCTTGTTTGGCCACCTTTAGATCCCTTTCATCTAAATATAATTTTTATTTAGAAAAAGCAAAGTAAGTTCCTCAGTTGTGCAAAGCCTGGCAGGAACACAATTTGAGGCATTTTCCATTTCTAGAAGTGGGGACCTCTCAAAGGAGTGAAAGGAGAGTCATATGGATGCAATGATATCCCAGACATCAGGGATCAGGGTACCCAAGACAGAAACACAGTCAAGTTAGACCTTGACTTGGGAATCCAGGAAGTAGTCACCGAGGCCCCTCCCCCCATCCTTTAAGGCCTGTGGGGTTTCGCGTTGACGTCTCTTGGCACATCTGACCAATCCCACTTCTGAGCTGCTTCCCCAGTTCCTGACTGCCCAGCCATTCATGACCCCAGTGTGCACGTGATATCAGGAAAGCAATCCCAGCATAAATTCTATATGACCTTGACCTTTCATCTCAAGGGTCCATCAAAGACTGCAAACTCTCTGTGTTCCTGCTTCCAGTTCTCTTAGGGGAGAATGTCTGATGGATGTAACCAGGCTTGTTGTAGATCCCAGGTCAGGAGGCCACCTGTTTTTCAATCAGTAGCAGAGCTTGGGCCCCTCATAGGGGCATGTGGGTGTGGCAGTTAAAGAATCCTGCCTCCCCCTGATTAGAACAGGAACCTGCCTTTCAGGAAAGTGTGCAAAGATCCACTGGGCCGACCAGGTATTGCTGGGAAAGGTAATAACTGCGTCTTTTATGTCATCAGTTGCCATCTGCTCTGGTCCAAAGGGGTGCAGATCTGCCAGTAAGGGGTTTTGAGGGACAGATTCCGGGGATTCAAGGGACTTCTATGGAGAAGTTAAACAAACAATCCCAAACTATTAAAAAGTTCCCTCACCAGAGTTTAAACCAAATTTCCTCTATCCAGATGGCTTCCAAGGCCAAGAGGGAGGGGAGTCCTGCTGCCTTTTTATGTTGGTCTTGATTGTTGCTAATGATCCCCAGCTGTAAGGCTCCCACACGTCTTTAACCTCTCTCTGGTTGGCCTCCCATCTCTGCGTCTCTCGCAGGGAAAATGGAACACTAAACACAGCACCCATTCCCCAGCAGAGCGTGCGCGGCACCAGTCAGCGAGGTCAGCCTCCCAAAGGACCTCCAGTTTTGCTCAGTTAGCATTGCCAGGACCCTTCATCCATCCGGGGAGAAGCCAGCCTCAGCATTCTCACTCCTGGAGGCGATGTGGAGCCATGCCAGCTGCCAGCAGGAGACCCAGGGCATGTGGTCACCTGTGGCCCGTGCCAAGAGGCTGCTTCTTCTGCGGGCCTAGGGGTAACTGCCAGGAGAGGCATACATTGCAGGAATGAGCTATGCATCAGGGATTCTGATTCTGAAAGGGACTCTTTGCCATGTGAATTTTCTTCCCAGGAGTGTGCAGCTAGAGTAGCAATCAGATGTTCATGGCATTCTCTGACTCGCACATTCAGAATACTTTCCTTGAGTTGGCTATGGATTGCAGATCCTTGTAGGGGCAGGGTACATAGAGGAGCTGTACTGAGGAGCTCAGAGTCTGGTCAGCAACACATTGGTCCTCACTGCTCTATAAGGGAGGGGCACAAGTAGGTTTACAGTTGTGAGTACACAAAACACAGTTTATTCTTGTATTATTATTTATTAATTATTGTATTATTTTCCATATGAATGACTATAAACCTACTTTTGCACAACCCTCTATATGTAAGGTATGCATAGTGCTAATGTAACAGGGAGGGGGAGCGCTCTGCTCAGGCCAGGGGCATTTGGAGGATAAAGAGGGCAACTCCCTGGGAAGACTTCCCTGAGGAGGTGTCATATCACATGTGCTCCAACCAGGTTATATGTGAATGAACAGAGAAACAGATGGAGAGGAGACTTCCAAGCAGGAAGAGCATATAGGCAAAGATGCATAGACATGAGGGAATATGGCACATAAAAGTAACTGCAATTCTTTCTTAGGACATATATGAGGACCTGATAAGAAGGAATCAAGAAAAGCAGTGAGGCACTCCATGTTGTATGCTGCAATAGGGAGTGCCTTGTTTATCCTGGTATAAAATCCACTTTCAAGATCCTCCCTCTGACTGCCCTAGTCAGCACTCATCATTGACCTTTCTTTTCTTTTCTTTTAAATATATTTTATTGATTTTGTACAGAGAGGAAGGGAGAGAGATAGAGAGTTAGAAACATCGATGAGAGAGAGTCATTGATCAGCTGCCTCTTGCACACCCCCTACTGGGGATATGCCCGCAACCAAGATACATGCCCTTGACCGGAATCGAACCCGGGACCCTTCAGTCCCCAAGCCAACGCTCTATCTATTGAGCCAAACCGGTCTTGGCCATCATTGACCTTTCTGACTATCACTATACCATAGACTAGTTAGTGAAACTTATAGACTACTTAATTAGGGCCAATTGAGTACTATTTTTTAACTGTTGTATAATTTGGCTCTTCCTAACTGTAATACCAGAACCAAGGCAGCAGGGAACCCTTTGGTCTTGTTTTCCTGCTTCAACAAATACTTGTTGAAATTAATTGAAAATGTCCTGAGACATTATTGTCCCACTAGCCATGATTAACAGTAGTCTAACCATCTTTTTTGAAAATATTGCCTTTTTCATCCCCCTACACACACATACACACACACACACACACACACACACTTTACAGTACACCCACCAAGTTTGCTCAGTAGCATTCCAACTGTCTATCCCAGGGGGCCAAACCGAGTCCAAACAACATGCCCCAAGTCCAGGTGAGTCCCCTACTCTAGGATTTTAAAAATGGGTCCAATAAAGAAAGTTCAATTTTCAGCCAAATAATCAAGTTGCCTTTATTCTTTCATCTTGTTCTAGGCCAGAAGAACTAAGACACTCCTGGTGCCTTTATTATGGTCTTAAAGAGGAAAAGGAGAGATTTTAATCTTAACCCTGAAGACCCAGCCAAGAGACAGCAGCCACGGTGACATCCAAACCATGAGGGTAAAAAGGCAGGGTTATGAGCAGGCAGTGGTGGTATTTCATTCCATCCAGGACATCAAACGGTCGTACTACTTGACAAACCCTCACACACCTGACCCTGTTCTTCTCTCTTCCGTGCCCAACACGTTGGTTCTTCTCCCCTGGTTTCTCCCTCCTGAGATCACTCCAGTGTTCTAGTTAACAGGGCTCTGCTCCCCATCTTGTGTTAGATCCACAAATATCACTTTAAGTGAAAACAAAAGAAAAACAGGAAATCACTGGCTATAGATACTGCTGTAATGTGTAATTAATCTATCCTACTTTGGATGCTGCTTTTGTTTAAACTCTTGTCTTAGTTGAGCCCTCTATAAAGAGGAAAATGGGTTTTATGTCTATCTGATTCCAATGTCCTATTCTTCCTTCTTTATCACACAGAAAATCCAAAGGAAGACTGTAAGACTCATTGAAAAAATATAGTAAGTTTGCTCTATATTTCTGTCAAAACATCCAGCATTGATACCAAAAGGAAAAAGGAATCAAGGCAAGAAAGGGAATTAAGCTATTAATATTTCAAAAATATATTGCATGCCAGCATTTTACACATAAGCGAATTTGCTTCCTTGTAACATCTCTAGGAGGAAGGTCTAATACCCATTATAAGGATGAGAACACTGAGACCTATCTGACCTCCACAGCCTGCTCCTTTTCCTGGACCACATGGCAAATAAAAGCAGTTCCCATCCCCATATAAATATATAACTCCTTTGAGAAGGTATTTATTACAAGCCCATTGTACCAACCCCTCTGTCAGAGGCCACAGAAACAAAGTGTGGTGACACAGAAGGTAGGGGGGTCCTGGCTTCCAGGCTTGAGGAAACAAGACCATTTGTATACAAAAGCCAGCACACATAAAATAAAAGAGCAGGAGTGCCATTTTGAGTCACACATCAGATCAGCCTGCCGACACTTATAAAAATTCTGTCCAGAGAGTTGTTGAGATTTCCCTCAAATGCCAAAAGTCAGTCTGTTAAAAAAAAAAAAAAATCAGCCCCCTGGGATAGATCTACAATCCCTCCCTGACTCCTTGTCATGTTTCCTCAGTTTACTTCCAGTCAAAATGCACATGTCCCCCCTAAGCTCCTAGGGCTGGGGGTCAGCCCAGCTAATGAAAATCAAGCTGTCTTTTTTTTCCCCCCCGACATCCACAATGGTCAGATAACAAAATGCAGGTTCTGATCCTGGCATGTTTATTGTGGATGATGATGTCTAAACGGAGGGCCGACAGCTTCATTTTCTCGAAGCTGGGAAGGGCCTGCTGGGGAATTGGGGAGGAAATAAAAAATACTTTTGATTTTGATTCATAGGAAAACAGTTGGATAAACATGACATGACATGGATGTCAGAGTGCATAATGCAACTGCATGAACCCAGATGGGACTGGAGAATGTACAGGCATGGATAGAATACATGTAGCAGAGATCCGGGCTGGGCTATATCACCCTCTGTATTCTTACAATACTGGGAAATATTAGAATGGAGTGTTGACTAAAAGGCAAAGTTCTTGACAATAAAGAGCAATCTTGCCGAAACTGGTTTAGCTCAGTGGATACAGCGTCGGTCTGAGGACTGGAAGGTCCCAGGTTTGATGCCAATAAAGGGCATGTACATTGGTTGCTGGCATGTCCCCGGTAGGGGGTATACAGGAGGCAGCTGGTCAATGTTTCTCTCTCATTGATGTTTCTAGCTATCTCTCTCCTTCTCTGTGAAAAATCAATAAAATATATATTTTAAAATAATAAATAAAAAATAAAAATAAAGAGCAATCTTGTACACTTCACTATGTGTTTGTAAAAGAAAGCAAGAAGAAGAAAACCTAAACATTCCTGGGTGACGTTGGCTCTAAGGGTGCATGCTAAGGACAGGAAGTGCTCATCATAAATGATGAGGGGCTGAAAGAGAAATACAGCACATTTTGGAGAAAGTGACAACTTAGCTAAAACATGAATGTACCGGAATACGCTGGGTGAGTCACTGAAACTATTCTAGGCCCAGTTTTCTTTAGATACGAATGGTCCTTAGTCGCCATCACCTCTTGAACACTCCTTAGCTCAGGTGGTTTATTGCAGGCAACCAAACCAGTGTCAGTCTTAGTTCTTGCTGCTGGAGGAGTTGGATCCCCTCTTCCCAGTTTATTATGAAAAATTTTCTGAGCAAGTTTGGGACTACAGAAGGATATACTAGATATCACAGGGTAGAGCCAAAGTCTCTTCTCTATAGAGCACATGTGTCAAACACAAGGCCCAGGGGGCCAAATCTGTCCCGCCAGGCCTTGCAATGTGGCCCGCACCGCGCTGTCATCACTGCACTCCACTGCGTTTCCATCACAATGACAGTTTATGACTGTTCAGTAAACCATTCGGCCCGCGATTTAGGCTGGATTTTAGATTTTGGCCCCTTCTCTGATTGAGTTCGACACCCCTATATAGAGCTTCTTAGAGCAGTGCTTTTATTTAGTCAGTATGTTATAGATTGCAAACACGTTGACATCCTGATAAAAGGATTCTCATTCATGTAAAATGCCAGATACAATTTCAGGAGACTCAGGGATTCCTGGAAACTAAGCAAACTCATGAATTACAGGTCTAGAAGCAGTTAAAAATTCACTGGATTCCCTGGGAACCACCAGCTAAAAGCTTCTTCCTAGCCATATATGCCAGTGCTGAATTCACTTCCATGTTCTACATAACCATGCCCTAGCACAGCTTTGTTTGGCAATCCCTAATAAACATTGAGAATGAGAAAGGCTCCTTTCCACCTCTATTGTTGAAGTCTTGTGTTTCTGCTGGCTACAGCCTTTACCTTTCATGGGGAAATATACATTTTATGAGAGGTTTCAAATACTCTCAACCCCACAGGTGACTATTTTCCTGTGCTTGTTCCCTCTCTGCTCTCCATTCTCTTTGTTCTTTATTCTCTGAGCAGACATCCTGGTCCCACATGGCTTCATCTTACTCCCCTTGCTTGTGCAGCAGTTCTAACCACTGACCAGAAGCTTTGGTAAATATGGAGAAGGAAGGAAGGAAGGAAGGAAGGAAGGAAGGAAGGAAGGAAGGAAGGAAGGAAGGAAGGAAGGAAGGAAGGAAGGAAGGAAGGAAGGAAGGAAGAAGGAAGAAAGAAAGAAAGAAAGAAAGAAAGAAAGAAAGAAAGAAAGAAAGAAAGAAAGAAAGAAAGAAAGAAAGAGGGTCACAGCTCCCCTGCAGGAGGGGAGGCTCTCCCTCAAGAATCCATGAACTTGTGGCCTGTGAGATTTTTGAGTCGACCTAAATCAGTGTTGCCTGGGTTCCAAGACAGCGTTTATTGCTGGAAGGAAGTGTTGGCTTAATTTGTGGACAAGATCAGCTGGCTCAGGGTCAGAGACACTAGCTCCCCCAGTGGAGGGTCAATACGGAAGGGTATGAAATTAACCCCCTTTGTTGAATGGTTTTCCTGCAGTTGTGGCTCAGGGTTCAGGATGTGCCTTTCATTAGGGGATGAAGTATGACCCTTCAAGTCTAGTCACTTCAAAATGAGGTTCAGCCCGGCCGTGGTTGCTCAGAGGTTGTGCTGACCTATAAACCAAGTGGTCATGGTTCCAATGCAGGTCAGGGCACGTGCCCCGGTTGTGGGCTCCATTCCCCAACGTGCAGGAGGCAGCTGATCAATGATTCTCTCTCATCATTGATGTTTCTATGTCTCTCCCCTTCTCTCTTCCTCTCTGAAATCAATAAAATATATATTTTTTAAAATAATGAAGCCCAGTACTTGCTAATGGATTAAGCAAGGCACATGCTACAGTAGAGAGTTTTCTAACTAGAATCTAAACAACCTCGGACTCCTCACTATGGTTAACTCAGGGGCTGGGAGATGACCTACAGGCACACATTTCAGTGAGTCTTTTTAGAAATCTGCTCTGCAAGGTATGGCCACGGGACTGCAGCTTATTAGAAAAGTAGAAGTTGAGCCCCGCCCTAGATCTGCTGAAATCAGAATCTACATTTTGAAAAAGATACTGGATAACTCCTATGCATGTTCATAGTTAAAAAGTACTTTAAAGAACCTGAAGAGGCAATATGCGTTTCAGAGAACTCTCTAGCAACCCAAACTAAGTTATTTTCTCCTTTGATGAATGAAACCAAATTTAACTGGTGTGCTTCAGTGGCGAGACTATAGTTTTCAGAACATATTAGAGCCAGAAGAAATGCGACAGCTTGATGTTCCTTCTAAACACTGGAGAAGACATTTTTAGGTGCATGGGTGCAGGCAGTGTGGAATCCGGCTTGTCTCAGCAGCACAGAGAAGACAGGAAGGCTCTGAACCGCATGGAGAGGAATAAAGCCACAGCGGATCACTCCGCAGCCCAGCAACTTGTGGACTGGAACTCGTTGAGAGCTTATGATTCAACGACTTGTGATTTTCAACCCACTTTAGGTTTCTTCTAATTAGTGTCTCTGCAGTTTGCAGGTGTGATTGACAGTGATGGAGCTCCGTGATAGAGCACCCTTCTCTCCATTCATCACAAGGCCCATAGATTATAGCAGATCTAATAGAGAGTCAGACATGATATGTTGTCCATGGCACTGTCACTTGTGATAAATGAATTACACAAGTCTCGGCGTTTTAGAGACTCCAGTGAAGTGTCAGATCTAACAAAGCCATTAAAAACTTAGAGAAAGGGGCAAAAAGAAATATATTAAGCACTGCTCTGATACAAGGCTGATACAGAAAGCAAAAAAAAAAAAATCACAATTGTCAAGTTACCACGTTTATATTTTTTTAAAAAATACTGTAAAATGTGCATTCCAATTACAAAAATCCCTCTGAAATGTCTGGGAAATCTTCACTTACCACATAATAATGTCAGCCATAAGAATCAGTAAAATTTTCAGCCAACCTAGTAGTTCAGAATGCTTTCACAAGTCCTTTCACTGTTGATAGCATCACATTTATGTGAGCATCCCTAAATTAATTCATATTCAGACATCTTTATTTATAATTGCAAGTTCTCTTCTGGTCAGTGGGCAAAAATAAGCAAGAGTCAGAGAAACTATTCATCAGACACTGGTTTTCAAAGCCAAAGCCGCAGATAACCTTAGGGAGAACAACACTAAGGTGCAGAATAGACATGCAACATAACAAGTGTGAACTTTACGAAAAACAAAAAACAAAAAACACCAGGCTAAATGACAGCTCCAGACTCACAACTGGACACTATCGAAAAGGACAGCATTGGTCAAATGCCAACTACTCAAGCTACCCAAGGTTTCTGTACTCTGCACTTATTTGACGGGTCAATGGTCTCTCACGCAGACTTGCTAGGGCATTGTACACATGAACAGAAACACAAAATAGAGTTGCGTTTCTAGTGCTGTTTCACTATGTATGTCCTGAATGCCTGAACACCTATCATTTATTTACTATATTATATATTTGTGATATAGCAGAATGCTGAGATTAATTTAAATGTATTAGTTGCCAAGTGCCTAAGATAAGACCAAAACTAGAGTTCTCCTTATGTTTTGTGTATATTAGGGGTTCCTTTTACTATTTTTAATTCTTTTTTATTCTTAAATTATTTTATACTAGTCAATGCATGAGGTTTATTCTGAGGAGCATTTGCCTTAATAAAGATCATCTCTTATCTGCTTGCTGATACACATATATTCAATTTTCTGTTGTCAAGGTTATGATACAGTTTAAGAAACAAAATAGTAGCCAACATTTCTGTAAGCAATTAACACCGTCCTCACTCTAAGTCTTAAGAAAATCTTTAAAATGGACACACTGAGGTGCAACAAAGTGTTTGTTGTCAATGTTCCAGGTCTTTTAGATTCAAATGCTTAGCAGTATCCTTTTTCCTTGAAGCAAACTGAATGGAATTTGTTTTTTAAAAAAATCAGCATAATATGCTTCCAGTGGTTGATGCTGTAATAAAAAATAATAATATTTCAATTGATGCTGCTTCACTCAATATTAAGATATTTGGTAAGTTTGAAGAATTATTAAAGAAGCACTACATACCTCTTATTCAATGGGGTGCCCAAGAAAGACCTATAGAAATCCAACTGTTAATACTGAACCCCAGGAGACCACTGGAATATTAAGTGTAAAAAATATATGAAGCACCTCAATCCAATATTAACATTTACCCATCCTCTTGCTGTTTTTGCTAAGGAAGGTCAAAGCAAAATCTGGTCTTTTCAAAGCTTATCAAATGTTCCTCATTAATGATGGATTCTAACACAAATAGTCTCCATTCATTGAGAAATATATTGAATTCATCTCTTTGGTTAGGATTCCATTCTTCTGTTCTCCATCAATTAGACATGAAAATTTCACCTTTCTGAGTTTTAGCAGTGGTAGCTTCTCAAGACATTAATTTAAATATGATACTGGGTAAACTGAACTATCAGAAAAACCTTCAGAAAATGCTAGTGTCTCAGTAAGTCAGAAAATCAAAAGAAAAAACTGTAAAAATTGGACTCTCTAGCTACATCAGAGTTGCTGCTAGTGACCCAACCCAGGATAAGACAGCAAATCCAGAACGGGGAACTCCAAAATATTTCACTACATCTTTCTTCCACAAAACTATCAATCCTAAGCTAGTTATTGGCTTCGAGAACAATGTGTTCTGGAATCACTAGCCACTTTCTGGATTGCTAGTTATTCGTTCAACAGTGTTAGACACTCTTCTAAGTGCTGGGGTAGATGCCAGGTATTAGTTTCAAAAACACATAATTTAGCAAGGCGATGTGGGAATTAGCAAGTGACAAGTATTATAAAATAAAATAAAAAAATGTAAAGTTAGTAAAGAGGGAAACACAGTTTTACCAGACACAAAGAAGGTGGAAGAGCACCCTCAGCAGAAGGAATAGAAGCATACAGGAGCCCAAAAGTTATGAAATATTCAGAGAATGGCAAGCCGTTTCACTGGTCTGGAGCACCGTGTGTGTGTTGGAGACAGGAGAGGGAGACATGAGGCTAGATGTGAAGGCCGGGACAGAGAGGAGCTGAGCAAGGATTTTGCACAGAGGAGCTATGTGATACCATTGGTGTTATGTATACCAGAGGTGTGTTCAATATGGTTTTCTTCCCTTTTGAATGTGGACTAGTGATTTGTTTCAGTTGTTGCATGCTGCATTGATTTAAAGTAGTGGAGCCCACGTAGGTTGTGTTCAGTAAGATGTTAATAATTATAATAAACAACAACAAACAAAAAAACACAGAATGATAGACTTTTAGAAATGGCGAACATTTCAGATAGTATCTCTCTATTTTCCTAAATGAAAAAAAACAACAACAACAAAAAAACCACTAAGAACTAAAGAGACGAAGTCACTTGCAGAAGGTCAATATGGAAATTGCTACCAGGAAAGAGATTACTATCCAGCCCCTGCATGTGCAGTTCTATAACATTTCCTACGAGGTAAATACACTTCCTCTCTTTCACAGTTTCCCAGCATTAATTCTGGTCCTTTACAAAGCTTTACATTCTGAATGGCTTCTGTCTAAAATAGACACGTTTGAAAAATGTATTTTTTAAAAACTGAAAATTATTAGGAGTGCTCATTTCTATGGGGGGGGGGAAACTCATAGATTGGAATATTTGTTAGTCAGTGGCTCCATTTATCAAAAGATAATTTGGATTTTTTTGATTTTATGTGCAAAGAAAAGGAACAGCCTTGCCAGCACACTGTAGGCCATGAAGCCTTTGCCGAAGCAAGGAGGCATCAAGCAAGTCGATATACTTGAGACAAGAAAGGTCTTTTACATGGCACCACTCAGATTTCAAAAACCTTTACACTCCAGCACGATAATGAGGCAGGACTTCCTCCACTTGCAATCAACACTTTCACAAATGTTTTGCTTATATTGCCTTTTGCCTCTATAGATCATGGGCTAGGTGAGAAGAGTTTTGGAGATGTCCACTAGGACTGTGTGTATATACTACTAGGACGTTTCTGCCTAGAGTGCTCAGGAAGAACTGCCTGTGTATAACCTAGTGGACAATCTGTTGAGAATATCAGAAATGTAATACTAATACATAGTGCGCCCAACAGTGTCTAATCAGCTTGACATTCTGTTTCTGGACTCAACCTGGCAAGGTATCGAAGTATTGAAGCACCACATGCCTCTCTTTGTTCTTGTCCCCAAAACCTACAACACTCCCCCACTAGGCCCTACCCCCAATGTAAGATAACCCCCAATTTAACCCTGCTAACTGCCAATTGCTGACAACTAGTATATGGGAGCTAAAACCCACAAAAGGAGCTCAGGACATCTTGAAATGAGTTTCAGAATATGCTATCTTTTTAGGGTAATGTTACATAATCCCAATAGCTACTGTGCAAAATATAGCTCAAATCCTCTTTCCCTAAATTCCTTCTCTTGAGCTTTGAGGACTCCCTCCAGGTTAAATTCTGGAGTTTGTTAAGACATCTGTTTTCTTGAATCTTGTTACAAAGTCCCTTTATCACTTCACTCACTCTGGCCGCCTCCACTATAGCTTTCAGTTGTAGAAGTTTAATGAGATCAGACTTGGGTGAAAACCAAAAATGCAGTAAAGGCTTTTTATCTTCCATTATTACATACCTAACTAGAGGCCCGATACATGGAATTCATGCATAGGGGTTGGGGGATGAGGGGTGTCCCTCAGCCCAGCCTTCACCCTCTACAATCTGGGACCCCTCAAGGGATGTCCAACTGCCCATTTAGGCCTGATCCCACCAGGCAGTCGGACATCCCCCTCACAATCCAGGACTGCTGGCTCCCAACTGCTCACCTGCCTGCCAGTCTGATCAACCCCTAACCACTTTCCTGCCAGCCTGGTTACCCGTAACAGCCCTCCCTTGCTAGCCTGGTCACCACTAATTGCCCTTCCTGTTGGTCTGGTCCTCCCCCCAACTTCCCTCCCCTGCAGGCCTGGTCACTCCCAACTGCCATCCCCTGCTGACTATCTTGTGTCCACATGGGGGCAGCCATGTTTGACCACATGGAGGCAGCCATCTCATGTGTTGAGTGATGTTCAATTTGCATATTACTCTTTTATTAGATAAGTTATGGCATTGTCCAACCTGTTGTTTCTTACAAAAAACACACACATAAAATAAAATAAAAATTCTGATAGACTGCTAAGGAAAAAGAAAACTGGTAATCTAGATCAGTGATTTCCAACTGCAAGAATTTTCAATACCTGACTATTTTGTCAGAGGAACTGACCTCTTTTCCCTTAGCTTATCCAATAAAAAAATGACAACAGTCAACACAACAGCCATTGGGTATGAAGGAAGCAGAAGTATATCTGTATTTTTGTCAGATAGGCAAAAAAATGTGTTTTATGGTGTGCCACAGAATTTTAGTAATTAGTTTATGTGTGCCATGAGATGGAAAAGGTTGAAAATCACTGATCTAGATAATGCAAAATGGTAGGTTCTAAAATATATGCAATGGCAATGATGATCCTAAAAGCTACTACTTCTTGAGTCATTTCTGTGTGCCAGTACTATGCTAAGCCCTTTCCAAATACTGTTTCACAAAGCACTTACAGTAGCCCTGTGAGTGAGTTCTTACCGTCCTCATTTTTTCAGAAAAGGAGCCAAAGCTCGGTGCTATTCAGTAACTGACTCATGGCATAGAGCAGGGTAAGTGGCATTTTAGCGGGTTTCTCTGACTGCAAAGTCTGTGTGTATAATCTTTACACCAAGACCAGGCACTTTTAACCTTGGGCTCCTAATATCTCAGCGCTCCTGTTATACGGAAGCTGGCATTCCATATCCCATCAATTTTGTGGATGCTACTGTTTGTTTCAAAGAGTGTCATCACCCAGTTTTATAGGTATATGATGGGTCCATAGAAAGGCCACTTAATAACCATTTGTTAGGACGGGTGACAACAATGGCCTGGCAGATCAGTGGCTCAGGGAAAGAAAGTGCTCAGCATCACCTGTTCTCTCCTCTCATAGTGAAGAAAGTTTTGATAATAAGAAAGAGTACTCCAAGCAGAAAATATAAGAAATCTCTCCATTTAGGAAATTATTTTAGGACACCTGGATCTTTTTTTTTTAATGTGGATTAACTTCTGTTAAGTATTCTGCCTCCTTCATTGGATGACACTGCTTCCTGGAGTCTCTTCTAGACCACGCAGATCCGTGGTCAGCAAACTGTGGTTCTCGAGCCACATGCGGTTCTTTGGCCCCTTGAGTGTGGCTCTTTCACAAAATACCACGGCCTGGGCGAGTCTATTTTGAAAAAGTGGCGTTAGAAGAAGTTTCAGTTTAAAAAGTGTGGCTCTCAGAAGAAATTTCAATCGTTGTACTGTTGATATTTGGCTCTGTTGACTAATGAGTTTGCCGACCACTGACCCAGATGAATCACAGATTCTTAGGAGACAGATCCTGAACAGCAAGAATCAGGCCTATGCTTTGCAAACCTCACTGGAGAGGCCAAGGATCTTGTGTGTAGGGCAGAAGTGTTTGAATCTGTACCAAACTATCCCTTTGAAAGTTCATGGAACTCACGTGATTTTTTTTCTCTTAACAACTGCGGCATTGCACTTTTAGTTAGTTCCTTCTAGGGGTTTGACAGAACAGGTATTAGTTATTACTCCTGCTGTGATGTTCCTCTCCCCTGCCCAGTACATCATTATCTGCCTCATTATCTGCTCTGTACAACATTATCTGTCTGCCTCAATCATCCCATCCATAAAATGGGGTTAATAATATTGGCCCTCATTTGCCTTGAACAAATACTGCTAGGGAAAATGAGAATATAAATTAAATTGCTTGCTGCTTTTTGGAAGAAAGTTGCCTTAGAAACACAAGCTTATTATTTTTCCGTAAAAAAAGCAAAATATATTAGGGTTTGAACAATGTTGCTAGCTGTTATTCTGCTCTTTCTTAACCCTCAGCAGAAGGACTACATTAGTTCCAGTCCCTAGGTGAACCTTTTATTCCATTTTCCACTGGAAAGGAAAAAAAAAGTTACTTTGCAAAGAAAGGAAAGAAAGAGAAAAAAATGTAGTATTCCCAAACCTCATTTACGGAACATTCTGTTCTCCAAATTACAGCACAGCAAGCAGGCAAGTGGGAACTTTTAGATTCCTGCATCCAAGCCGGTTCCACACAGCACCCACTAATACAAAATGGCTTTAATTACTTTAATATAAATCCTGGAAATGTGCAGATGGATTGTAATAATTATGCAAAACTGCGATGGTCCTTTATAGAAACACAGATCTTGCTAGCTTAAAAGAGAATGAAAGGAACACAAGTTCAACACAATATGTCAGGAAGCATATCTCCTAAGAAGTCCTGTATTTCAAATACCAAGCTGTACATTTCATCTGATGTGGCAGTTGTTATGGAAACGATGCTTTTTGATTGAATAGCAGAATAAATACCTACCTAAAACCAGCATGATGGGCGAGTGAATAAATTAAGAACTCCCCAAGACAACAATTACTTAGAGTTCTTCCTTGAGATAAATTTGAAAATTGTATAGACATGATGCAATCTATTATGAGTTTAAATATTTTTGAACTGAATCCTCTTCCTTATCTCAACAGTTAAACCGGCTGCACTATGTGTGTGAGTGTCACTATGTTTATCCACCAAACATACTCGCTCACACCCTTGTACACTGAAGGTTTAGTGAATATGGTCTAATGTTTTCTCAAAAATATATTTTTTTTTCAAATAGCATTTCTTCATTGCCTTCTAAATTAGTATAGGAGACGCCTTGGGAAACAAATGTTGAGTTATTATCATTGTCATTTTTAAATCAAGTGGGTCATACATAAATGTGCAAAAATCCCCAGGCATGAGAGAAAGGTCAGTCAAACAGGGCTTTCATATTTTCATGAGTCTGATATTAGACTGTTGCTGATTCCTACCAATATTAACAACCTTTCATAAATCATAAAGCAAATACGTCTATCTTTCCGTGTAGACATAATTCACCCATTTGCTGACTTAATTAAAGACTTCCAGTATAAAGTATGAAAATAAACATATTGAGGCTTGTTTTCCTCTTTCACATTTTACATGGAATGATACGCCACGAAAAAAGTGTGAGTGCAACAGGCACCCATATCACAAACTTCTCCATAATGGGCATGCATTTGCCCATTGGATCAACATCTTTCAATTTATTAGCATGACAAAGGACACAATTATTTTGGATATGCCTGAATGCAATTTTCATTAACTTTGCAATGATTTATTAACAAAAGTGTCAGGAATGTAATAAAAGCAGCAGGACTCCTCAAAATGCCAAAATAAAAAAATAAAAAAAATGAAGAAGACAGCCGAATTTCCCAACATGCCTTACGGCATCAGGTCAATAAGGTTGCCTGATTCCATCAAAAGCATCACCATGGTGAGTGAACTCTGCAATTAACAAAGAGTAAGCACAAAAAAATGCTAATATCTCATTTGAATGTAATTATGCACAGATTACTGTTCACTGGAACAAGAAAAGGGATTTTAATTGTCATCCAAAGTTACATGCAAACCCTGGATTCTAGTTAAGGGTTTTGGGGGGTTGGTTTTTTTTTGTTTTGTTTTGTTTTTTTAGTTCATGTGAGAATAAAGCATGCAGTTCACAAATTCTTATGTTCAGGGACATTATACACAGAATTACCTTTGTTTAAAAAATACAACTTGCAAAGTTTTAAAATAGCATCATTCCATGTATGTTGGCAAGGTTAGTTTGTAATAAGTTACACCATTGCTTGCATTTTAATACTATTTTATCTCATTTACATGTTTAAATTTGTTCCTGTAATAAAATTCATTAGTATGTTTATCATAACCACATAATGAATATAGCCCTTATGTAAAATAAAAAATTGAAAGTACATTAGAGACATTACAAGCTGTTTGAAATTACTGTGCTTTGCATATTATACCTTATTAATTAAATTATAAATTATTTATTTATGTATTTCTCTAATCAGGGGCAAGCACTAGAACAATATTATATTAGTATAAGAAACACAATACAACTCAAAGCTAATTCACACATGGACCAATTTTATGTAGACTCATGCAGATCCATTTTGCCATGGGTAGCGAATGCCACTCCCCCTGCTGTGCATCAAGGGATGTGAAATCACTGTTTAAAGGAGAGCAGAGGGTAAAGGGATTAGAAATGTTTCTTGTGCAAGTTAAAAACTTCACTTGTTAGTATAATATCTCCCTTTGTCTTCTCATTTTATTAGTATAATTAGATTGGCTATGCAGATGGAAGCAAAGAGGACTCTTTAAAGGAATTGATTCTGTGTCTTATTAGGAGCCCGTGGACAAGGAAAAAGTAATATTTTCTATTCTTTTTTCTTTTGGTTTACTTTGTCACTAATAATGGCGAATATGAATAGGAGAGAGTGAGGATGAGGAAAAAAAAGGAAAGAAAAAATATATTGGAAAATGAACCCAATATTTAGGGGAACAGCACTAAGTTCATTTTTCCTTATTCATCTTTTTTTAAAATATATTTTATTGATTTTTTTACAGAGAAGAAGGGAAAGGGATAGAGTTAAAAACATCAATGAGAGAGAAACACCAATCAGCTGCCTCCTGCACACCCCCAACTGGGATGTGACTGCAACCATGGTACACGCTCTTGACTGGAATCAAACCTCGAACCCTTCATTCTGCAGGCCGACACTCTATCCACTGAGCCAAACTAGTCAGGGCCTTATTCATCTTTTTAAGTAATTTTTATAACCATATGCAGAATGCCTGTGCTATCTTTCTCGTTATGTTAATGATTTACAGATCTTTTTTTTAATTAGTTTTCTAAATCCAGATTTGAGTACACTACCTGGATTATGGGTTCAGCCTATGTCTATACACAGGACAAGATTTGATTATTTTGATAAGCAATTACTCTGTCTACATTGTCAAATGTGATAATCCTTGGATAAGGCCTTCAGCCATTACAGCTGGCGAGTTGAAATGGGGGAGGGGAGGAACGGTCACTAGACTGCATAGTATGGGAAGTACAAAGATTTGAGAGTCAAAGTGGTTCAGGTTTTTAATCAAAGCAGTCTTCCCTTTTTCCAAGTAGGAAAAATCCTAAATCATAGTTATTCTGATGATTAAATAAGATTAATATTCCAAAAGGGTTCAGCATAGCTAAATAGTTGGTGTTCAACAAATGTTAATTCCAGGATTATTTTTGTGCAGAACCACAATAGAACAACATACCAGAATCTCCTTCTCAGAATTCCCATAAGCCTACATGCCATGCTGGGATTCATTTTTAATAGAGGTCAGCATCTGATACAGAGAAAAGCAAGCTAAAATTGAGAATGGTAATATTCAAAGCTACTGATAAAAGGGACCAACACATGTTACTTATAAATATCTCCCTAAATAATAAAAATAACCTTACTCACTTAATCAGTTTTAAGTTCTGCAACTGTCTTCCATGTCACAGTTTCCACAATTTGGTAAACACCAAGAGAGAGAGTAGGTAGAAGAAGCCGGTAGCATGAAGAGAACTTGCAGGAAACACAGAGGTTCCTTATAGTGAGTGTTTTGGGTTGCAAATTTAACAGGGTCTTTTTCAGATTGCTAAGTGCAATACATCTGTATTCACTTCTTGGAATCCCAGCTAAACCTAATTTCTGACCTACCCCCACTATTAGATGGAGCCACATCATTGAGTTCTGGCTAGGTAGGCAGATATCTGGATAGACTGAAGTGATATATGCTATTTCTAGACCTGGCATCTGAAAACTCCTACCAATATGTCACGCTGGATTTTTTTTTTTTTTTTTTTTTTTTTTTTGTCCTTTACCCTCTCTGTCTGGATAGAAATGAACCAGCCAAGGTCACTGATTTTCCAAAGACAAGGCCATGGGATGGAAGAAACCTAGGTCCCTAAATGACTGTGTGAAGTAAAGCACCCCATGGTAATTAGACTGTCAAGAAGGAGAAACAAAACGTTGTTGTGTTATGCCACTGAGAATTTAGACTTCTTGTTACAATCATCCTGACTAGAACTTGGTCATAAGGAAAGGTGAGTAGTTCTTATTTTTATGAGAAAGATCCTTTTATTAGAAATATAATTCTAGATATAATTTTATTTGTGTCAGAAAAAATGACCTAAATTATAATGATTTTTAATTTTAAATAAAATTTGACAAAGATAATTATAGTCCTGCAAGATTCTTTCAACAAAAGAGTTTTCTCTAGTACTACAGGCATTTTCTTTTTTTATATATATACATGCTTCATTTCCTGATTATTTTTATTGAGATGTAGTTAACATATAACACTAAGTATACAACATATTGCTTTGATACATTCATACATGCAATAGGACTACCACTTTAGAGCTAGCTAACACCTAGCATTACAGTTTTTTCCAATAAATGATTACTAAAACACATGACTACATATTGTGCTTTCAATCAGTGCTCTTTCTAGAACTACAAGACAGGAAAATTAACCCTTGAGAAAGAAATATACCAATACATATAGATGTTCATTATTGTTGAGTGAAATTAGATTCACTCAGCAAAAGGTTTCATCAAAAACACAGTCTCTAAGCAGAGCATTTCTGCTTTCCTGAGGGCGAATTTCCAGCCAAAATGTTTTATTAGCAAACAATCAAGAAGTCCAATCTTTGTTGTGCTACTTCTAAACGTGGAGCTGTTAGTGGGCAACATGGGTGGATCAAGGCACTCACTGCACAAAGAGCTCTGAAATCAATAAGTAAAACAGAAATAAAAATATGTGATGGATCTCCTCTGCCGTGGAACAATGTGGGATGACACATGAAAAGACAATGTCAATAGGAAAAAGAAACAAAATTGAATTTCATTACATTTCCTAATTCATTTAATAGGTAAAGACTCTCCAAATGGTCTAATATTCTATCAGTTGCTATTTTAATCAGCACATTTAAAAAAAAAACTAAAAAATGAATCATTCTTGCCCTGGCTCACTGGCTCCATTGATTGGAGCGTCATCCTGTGCACCCAAGGGTTGTGGGTTGATCCTGTCAGGACGCATATGGGAGGCAACCAATTGGTGTTTCTCTTACATCTCTCTCTCTTCCTCTCCCCTCTCTCCTCTCTCCTCTCACCTCTCCCCTCTCTCCTGTTCCTGTCCCTGTCCCTATCAAAATAAAACACATCCTTGGGTGAGGATTAAAAATATTAAATATATCTATATCAGTCACTACTGTCAATATTTGGCATAGTATAAATCATCTTTCGTAATCTGTGTGCTTTTTCTCAATGTTTATTTAAGTGCCTAAATAGCCTTTATTGGCTATCAGCCTATTAGCATGAGGCTGGATGTTCTTCAAGGGGAAGCTTGTTTACATAATAGCAACACACAATTTAGATGGCCTATTAATAAATACTTGTGAAAATAAGTATTATGATATCCTCACTAGAAAGACAGCAAATACAAAGGCAGCTTATTTTAATTGAAGGTAAGCTCTAAAAGTATTTCAAACCAAGAAGCAGACATTATAGCCAGTAGACACACAGGATGGAGCAAAAGTAGGTTTACAGCTATGAGTAGGCAAACACAGAATTTATTGTGATCTGGTCTCATGATTACCTCCCTGACGATCTTCCTCCCTCTTCCACTCCCTCCTCTCCTGTCACATTAGCCTTCTTTGTGGTCTCTTCACCCACTCCAGCAAAGCCCCTGCCTCAGGACTTTTGCACCTACTGCTTCTCCCGCTTTGAACACTCTTCTCAGTAAGACCTTTGTTCAAATGTTATCTTTTCCGATGATCTTATTTTCATTTGCCATCTTTCCACTTCTTGCCCCATCATTCTCCACCCTCTTCTTTTTGGGGCCTATTTTTCTCCATATCACACATCACATTTGTAATTTTTTTTTTTCTTTCTTGTCTGTCATCTTCCCCCATTAAAATGTAAGCTATATGAAGGATTTTTTGTTGTTGTTGTTGTTGTTCTCCGCTTTATTTCCAGAGCCAAGAAACACCAAATGTTGAGAAGAGTATATTATCTTATTCAATTCTAATGGGCTCTTTGAGTTAGGAGATATCAGCATTCTCAATGAATAAACACACACACACACACACACACACACACACACACACACACAAAAAAAAAAAAAAAAAAAAAAAAAAAAACCTGAAGCTCCCCCAAAATAAGGAATTGTCCATGTAGCAAAGGGAGGAAGAGGCAGTTGGATGAAAGAAGTCTTGATCTGTATTTGGAGACATCTTGTTGCTTCCATCCTACCACCTGCTTTTACATAAGAAAAATTACACCTTATTTACTTAAAGTTTATTGGGCCCTAAAGCATGAGATAAGTATTCTATTGTTGTTTGGTTTTATTTCCCCCCTTCCATTTCACTGAGTTTCTTGAACTTATCAGAGTTATAAAAACTATTATATATAAAAATTCAATAGCATTATATCAAATTTGTTTTTGCTTTTATTTACATCAAATTTCCTTCAAAGTTGACACATTATCTAACTAGGAATAAAATCACTGATGTGAACCAACTTCCTAGAGTATATCTGAAATGTATAAAATGTTTCCTTTGATTTCATGCACTAAAAAAAATATAGTATGAAAAATAAATTTTAGGAACTAATCATAATTTAGATTATTTTCCTAATTTCTCTATACTGATCATTCATTTTTCACCTAACAGAAATATTAAGAGAGAGAGAGAAAGAGAAAAGGGGATAAAGGTCAAGAGGGTTATACTTCACAAATGGGTAATAGTCATTCTTATTCAAACCTATCTCTAAATTTTAGAGAAATTTTAAACAGTTCTTCAAATAGATTTGGGGACCTTTGTAGACTGTAATTCAATTCAGAGAACCACTTTTAAACTGATAAGAACAGATACTACACTTGATCTTAGCCAAAAGGCCGAGAAGTGAACAGAGAATAATTTTAGTTGAGACTACATGAAATTCAGACTCGATTCCCATAGAAAAGAATAAACTGTTTTGTTGAACTAATTTAGTTTCCAGATAAAACTCACACCAAAGGTGCACGTCCTCTGTGGGTATTTATCTTAAGCCACCTTGAATACCTAGGGATTTCCACAATTCTTTGTGATGCTGAAATTAGCATCCCTTCATTAACTTATTGGATATTATTCTACGGAAAGACTTCCCCCACCAAGTTTAGAAATAAAAATTCCTCAAGCACAGATGTTTAAACAAATTTAAAGGTAATTTCAAATAAAAAAGATATAGAAGTAACATACCCTCTGTTCTTATAAAAGTTTAGTATATATGGAAAATCATACTGCAATGAATATGTTTAAGTAGGGAGAAGGAATCTGAAGCCACACACTTTTCTCTTATAAAAGCCAGTTGCTTCTAAATGGATAAAATGTAGATGTTTTAAAAAGCTTTAAAAATATAAACAAATGTCTTAGCCAAATTCCAAGTCAAAATAATGACTGGCGTTATGATTCCTAAAATTTCAAAACAATTTTTCAATTCTAAAAAAAATAGACATACAAAGATATTAATTCTGATTCATCACTGTTTACCTCCTCATCATTTTACACTCCTGCTATACAAAGTGTAAAGCTTGGAGCAACCACTTCTGCATCCCCACCCCAAACCTGCTGAGTCAGACTCTGCATTTTACAAGGGTCCCTGAGAGATTCAGATAGCCAGTAAAGTTAAGGAGCATTTATGTATACTTTTTAATAAGAATTAAACTAACTTTGGGCAACCAAAAAAATGGGCATAAACATAAGCTATTATAGAACTGGTATATTTGGAGAAGGAGAAGAGACTGTATTTCAGGGTTCTATCTTTCTTGCTTCTTACTGTATTTTGTGTAGGGGTAAATGCTAATAGAAACCTATATGCGACACCTATGGCGTCTTGAAGATTCTTAAACATTTACTCAACTAGCCTGAAAGCAGAGAGGTGTTTTTTGTTTGTCTTTTTCTTTATTTTCTTAGAGAGAGAAGAAAGAGAGGGAGAGAGAGAGACATCTTATGTGAGAGAAACATCTATCAGCTGCCTCCCATATGCACTCAGACCGGAGATGGAACCCACAACCTGAGTATGTATCCTGACCAGGGATGGAATCTACAACCTGGGAATGTGCCCGGATCAAGAATTAAATCTACAACCCTTCAGTGCATGGGGCCTTGTTTCAACCAACTGAGCCACACTGTTCAGGATTGAAAGCAGAGGTTTTTTTTGGTTTTTTTTTCATCTCTACCAAGAGGACCCTCATTATCACCTGAATAAAAATAATTTCATTCTGAAGTCTAACATTTAAATGATATAAGATTCCAATTTAATTAGGACACAATGTGAAGCCAGCTCAACTAAAAAGCAGGAACAATTTTCTAAAGGATTTAAATTACAAACTTGTGATAGACTTTGACAGATGACATATTTACTTTTCATAGGAGCTAAATGTGAGCTAAAAACACAGCAAATTTGAAATTAATGAGTCTAATGACAATATAGTTTTAAAGAACACTTTCTCTTTCAAGGGAAATAGATCTATGAAGCCCAACAATTAGTTAAAATGGTAAAATCCAATACACTATCAAAGCTTAGTAGCCTGGGAATCTGACCTTTCTTCAGAAATTGAAGATGCTCTAATCAGAATTAGTCAGGTGCACAGTGGGGTCAAGCGCCATCCTGAAGTTTCGCTAAATAGCTCCTCTCTAGTCTCTGATCACAGGGGCTTCAGATCCCAGGCTCTGACATCTCAGTGACTTCGGTAAGTGTGGTTAGGCAGCTGCCACTTATTTCATTCTCCATGCATCAAGTTTTGCATGCCTTAGCTAAGGGCCTTTTGGTAAAATGTTCAATCTAATAAATTCATGATCTAGCATTTTATCTTCTTTATCATAGTTTTCATCTCCTTAAGACAGAATTCACATACAACTATAGAAACAGTGGAAAATGAGAATATAAGTGTCCACATGTTTGAAGACATCACAGTGAACTAATGACTAATTACTGTGCAATTGAATACTAATGGAGAGACTCATGAAATCAACATGAACAGGAAATGAACTCAATATGACCAATGGTTCCACAATTAAAATCAAATAAATTCCTAGTAATAGAAAGATTTAAAATATATTACTACAACCAGTCAATTATTCTTCAGGTTACACTTTACAAAAAAAAAAAAAGCAAAATGCTAGAGAGAAGTATCTACCTAGATATCGTCTGAAAAGTTAATGTGCCTCTGAAATGTGAATTACAGTACTGTAATTATCTTCAAATTAAAGTAGTATGTAAAACTAGTTCAATAGCAAGTCACTTATTAAAAGCAAATCAGATAAACATGAATTTCAGGAAGGAAACGAGAGGTTAACTTTTTGGGACTCCCTTAATTAATTGTCACTCCAAATGTTTAACTCTTTATGTCTCGGCAGTCCTGTCAGAAAACTTTCCACAGAAAGCAAGCATGGTCATTGAGAAAAAGACAACAAAGAAAGCCAACCAACCAACAACACATTTTGAACAAAAGCCTTTACCTTTAAGTCTGAAAGGCTAATGGCAACTATAAAATTGATTAATTAACTTTACCACCCCTGATAAGCAAATGCATGCATATTTCCTTTAGTTCTATTTCATTTACTTCCTTTTCCACAGCCTAATGGTTGAGAGAGGCGGATTGAAATAAACTGCAATATTTTTCTCTTGAAAAGTCTATTCACTTATCAGCTGTGTATCTAATCAAGGACCTAATAAGTCCATAATGGTACATTTGCTTCCCAGGAGAAACCACTGTTTCTCATCATTGCAGAAAATACCCCCTTGTAAGGTGCAACCAAGAGCCACAGACTCGCTGCAACAGTCTAATAATTTGATTGGAGCCCTCAGGCAGGGATAACTTAAATTACAATTAGAGAGCCCTCACACTGGTGCTAACATCTGTGTACTGAACCACTGTATCCTGATTAAAGGTTTTTAAAAGAGAACTAAGTACTCCCCCACATTAGAGACGAGTCTCATTCGAATGGCTCTAGTGGTTGGTATGGAATTCTTCAACATTTCCCGCCGAGCTTTCTGCTCGCGAGTCCAGAGAACGCACACCCTGGGTGCTAACTGTCTCAGATGTGTCCAAGGCGTGCTCAGATGTATGTGGGCAGAAGAGCAGGGCCCTGGGAAGGGAAAGCGCTGCTCATTACATCACTCATCCTGTGTCTGCTTTCCCGACTGTGGCTACGTTGACCTGCTTTTGGTATTGTTTTTCTGCTAAAACAGTGATGCTAGGGAGAGGGACAAAACTCAGGAAAATTGCCATGGGGGCACCAACTAATGAAAGCTGAAATGAAGGAGGACATGCACACAGCATCCTCAGTGTCCTGCCTTGTCATGAAATGAATCATTCATGCAAAGAGCACAGAGCCCGAAGAAAACACAGCCACAAGCTCTCTCCCCACAGCCTAGCCACTCCTCTCCTGTCCCTCCTCTTCATCGGGGCCTTTTTCAACATCAGGGCCTTTTTCAAGCACATGGCTGCAGCAGATGTCCCTGAGAGAATGTTTTATCTCCCCCCTCCCCTCTCCTGCATCCAGGCTCAAACACCTGGGCTCTGACATGATGTCCGGTGGAAGCTATTTTCTTTTTTCCTTTTTTTAAACTTTCCTTTTTATTTGGTTTGCATACAAGGCTAATAACGAGGTTTAAAAAACTATACACAATCAGTGTACAATTACACTCATCGGGAGCCTGACATGTAATTTCTGATAAACCCACAGAACTGCGCACAGCGAAAGGAACCACGGAGAGCACACAATGTGTGGGGTCATCAGAACACAATGCCAACACAATCTCTGCGTCATGTCTCATTGCATAGTATTAATCAGTGCAAACATTGTTTGGGAAATGAGAGGGGAAGAGAAAGAGCAGTTTTCCCAGCTGCTAGTGCTTTGCCATCAAATCTGACAGTTGGTTCCATCCAATATAAGAGACTTTGGTAATAAAGCTTAGGACCAATGAATGACGCTTGAGGAGTCGCCTTAAACTGTTCAAAATGAAATCAAATAACGGATTCTGGCATATAATCCTTACTCT
Organism: Pipistrellus kuhlii; assembly: GCF_014108245.1. Lineage (NCBI taxonomy): Eukaryota > Metazoa > Chordata > Mammalia > Chiroptera > Vespertilionidae > Pipistrellus > Pipistrellus kuhlii. Next base: position 27,662,223 of record NW_023425438.1, on the reverse strand, counting down.
CCTGGTAATGTCACATCAGACGTTTCTTTAGCCATGTGCATATTTTCATAAGTTTAAGGAAATGTATTAGCATCTTTAACAGCTACACTAAGGTAGGTATTAAGTATGCACATTATCTAAATGATCAGTGTTCTAGGCTAGTTCGTTCACTATAATTTTTATTTATTTCAAATTTTGATGTGGGAACATCATAATTTTCTTGTTGACGGTTATAGGGAAAGGATACGATAAGGTTTCACTAGGAAAGAATTATCCGGGACCGTCAGGTGACAGCCCAGGTCACTGGGGAGCACAATGCAATCCTATTGTCAATACTATTGATATGTCTTAGGAAAAGTGAGTCTGGGCAATACAAAAATGTCACAAGCGTTGTTTTACCTTCTTTTTAATAGAGCGTAGCATGACCCGTATGGAAGGGGTTGACTACTTCAATTAGGCTTATGCTATTTTCAATAGGACTTCCAATCAGTGCATTTAGCTGGAAAGCAATTCCTGACTTTATTAGTACTGTTGTCATCCTTAAAATGCATTCTATTTATTTTTTTAATTCACCAGGAGGGGCAAAAGGGAAGAAGGGAGCAATAAAATTTAAAAAAAGAGCCAGTAACATGCCCTTTGGGACCAATACTAAAGGGAGAAGAATCACAGGAGAAGAGGGGACGGGAGATGAAAATGAAGGACGTACCTTATTAACCCATCATAATTAAGAAGTAATAGGTATTCATAAACAGGCCCATGCCCAAAGGCCTGACGATGTCTACAGCAGCAAGGGCAAATGCTTTCTAAAAGGTAATAATCAACAAATAATCTACAGTGAAAAGCAAGCCGGGCCCCATAAGAATGAAAAGGCAACGATCTGTCTTCTCACAAGGCTCAGTTCCATGCGGCAGAGCAAAACTGAAACTAAGGAAAAGAAAAACCTGCAACCCCTTTTCAAGTGAACATACATCCTGGCAAACACAGGGGTAAAAAGCATTTGATAACAGAGTGGCTTGTTCCCTGTCACCTATGGCTTATATTATGGGGTGGTCTCCGGGTGTGACCCCTGAGCTGACAATTACTACCAGAGATGCAAGGGAATCGGAACCTAATGATGAAACTGACCCCACGCTATTCATTTCAGTACAAAACGGGCATTAATTGGATAGATTTCCCCCTAGCTCCTGTGCTTTAAGTTAGCTAGGCCTAGGAGTACTGAGGAGACAAGTCTGAAGAGGAGAAATACATTTGGTCCTTGGACACCCCCTAGTGTCTATGTGAGCATGAAAACATCTTGCAGGTGATCTTCCTTTCCTGCTCTCCTCTAAGGAAAAGGACCAGAGAAGCTCCTAGAGAGGAACTGAGAATCTCGGGTCAGCAATCAAGGTGTCAGACTCAAACAGCTTTTGAATGCTTTCTAGAAATTCTGTTGCCACTACTTTGTCTCAATGTGGCTGAGTTTGTCTCAAGAAAATGTGGGAAAGTATGGTAAATTATGGGAGCGGTCTATAATTAGTTGAGGTTGAGAGAGAGAGAGAGAGAGAGAGAGAGAGAGAGAGAGAGAGAGAGAGAGGAGAGAGAGAGAGAGAGAGAGAGAGAGAGAGAGAGAGAGAGAGAGAGAGATGAATTTTACAGTTAATATTCAGCATGCAAAATGAAGAAGAGAAATGGAGGGAAAATCTATTTCAGAGAATATATGGTAGTTTGTCTTTATATAGATAACTTGTGAGTGTTGGAATAAGCGCTGTGATGTATTTATGTTTACCAATGCGACTGGATGTGAATACTGAATACGGTCTAGGAAGACTGCTTGCCACATCTCTCAGTCAGCGGTTCTTTAAGCAATATTTCATTTGTGTGATGAAGATATAATTTAAAAGTGGCTTGGAAAAAAGTTGTAGTGTAAGTGCCTTTGAAAGTGCCCGTACAAATTGCATGTGATTCCCTATCCATCCAGGTAAATTAATTTTTTGGTGTCCCAGAGTTACCTGTGCACTAGACTTTCTCAGTTAAAACATTGTTAAGCCACAGCCAGTTTAGCTCAGTGGATAGAGTGTTGGCTCATGGACTGAATGATCCTGAGTTCTATTCCAGTCAAGGCCATGTACCTGTTTGTAGACTTGACCCTCAGTCCTGGTCAGGTGCACGGAGGAGGCTACCAATCCACGTGTGTCTCTCAGATCGATGTTTCTCTCTCTCCCCTCCCTTCCACTCCCACTAAAATTCAATGGAAAAAATATCCTCCAGTGAAGATTAACAAAACAAACAAAAAGCACTGTTAAGATTATGAAGTCCTGCCGAAACCGGTTTGGCTCAGTGGTAGAGCATCGGTCTGCGGACTGAAGGGTCCCAGGTTCGATTCCGGTCAGGGGCACTTACATTGGTTGCGGGCGCATCCCCGGTAGGGGGTGTGCAGGAGGCAGCTGATGGATGATTCTCTCTCATTGATGTTTCTAACTCTCTATCCCTCTCTCCTCCTCTCTGAAAAAAATCAATATAATATATTTTTTTAAAAAAAGATTATTAAGTGTTACTACCAGTTTTATCCAGTTATCTCAAAAGTGTAAATATGCAAGAACGTCATCGCTCTATGTGGCTATTGTAAATATCCAAATCTGCCCAGGGTGCACAACTGTAGGGGGGGGGGGGGGGGGGGAATCAATCCCTATCTGTGATGTACTGAAACTTCAAGAGACATTTTATATTTTTCTAGGGGTTTTTTTTGTTTGTTTGTTTGTTTTAGCATAATACTGCCCGCCAGCTGTTCTGGGGAAGCACTCCTTTCCATTAAATATTGAAGCATATATTATGGCAATATAGAGCACTTTTTCTTGCTGCATCTGGGAGCGTTGTGTTTGAAATCTATACAAGACCTGAATTGTCACAGATTCACAGAATGTTAACATGTAAGGGTCCTAATTCATACCCTTATTTAAGGAATGGGAAGCTCTAAGTTATTTCATGACTTGCTCAGAGCGGAAGGCTAGAGCAGGAACCCGAATGTCCCACACACAGCCATTTTTGGTCACTGAGATTTGCCTAAACTTGCAAAGTGGGAGCTTTATAAATGTGCACCAGTCCTCGGGGTCAGGAGAAGAGAAGCCAGAGGGCAGTGTCTCTAGCCTTCCTGTTAGGGACACACTCCCTGGAAGTCGAAGGTGTCCTGGAAGGCAGTTAACCAGATTCAAGGGCTCTTGTGCCCTTGATTTTTATCCGCAACTCTCACAGGAGAACTGCACTGCAGACAGAGGGGAGAGGGGAGAGGGGAGAGGGGAGAGGGGAGAGGGGAGAGGGGAGAGGGGAGAGGGGAGAGGGGGCAGGGGAGAGGGGAGAGGGGACAGGGGACAGGGGACAGGGGACAGGGGACAGGGGACAGGGGAGAGGGGAGAGGGGAGACAAACACAGAGCAAAATGTCAGAAACATTTCGCCCGACCCCCAAGTGTGTGAATGAAACCGTTTTGTTCCTTCCCCAGCGGGAAAGGGTACCGGTGGAAACGCCAAACAAAGATAGCTGCTTGCTTCCATACAAAATAAACTTACTTTTACAAAGGGAGTCTTGGCATACGCTAACCAAACCTATATAATTCTCTTGATCTTTCATCTCCATGCCAATGTCTATTTCACAGATTACGGCCTCAGCCCCTGACAAATCTGCTTAGTGAATTCTTGGCTGGCAAATCTGGCAGCACCAAGGCTGTCTGAAATACATTCAAAAGGCTAAACATTTTCATAATAGCTACTTTACAGAGCCTAGTAGGTTTCCCTTTAGGAGACCAATTAGACTATTTTTTTTAAAGTGACAGTGTTAATTTTTATGATTACACACAGAACGGAGATCTTGATTTAATACACGGGGCTTTTCTTCTAAAGCTTTGCAAGAGCATCGGCCACTTTGCCAACAGACGGGTGTTGCAGCAGGGGTGATTATAGTAATTTTTCACGTAATTTGGAGTCACCATTTGGTTGCCATCTTTCACATGCTTGTTGACTCATCATATAATCCTTTATAATGGGGGTTTGTTGTGTGTCACGGGAACGTGCCAAGAGCAGCCAGGAAATAAGAAACAGAGGACACCCCCCTCCCCTCTCCCCCTCTCCCCCTCTCCGGGCTGGTGGGGACCATGAGGGTTTTTCACATCTGCTCAGTTCTTTAGATTGCAGTTAATTTTACTTAATAGCAGTGACCAAACACTGAGAGAAGGGTTTGAAGGATTTGGAGGAATCTGTGTTTTCTCTCAAGCAATGAAGTCTTAAAAAAAAAAAAAAAAAAAGACTATTCCACACCACAAGGGCACAGTTTTAAAAAGATAAGAAGGTACTCATTAGAATTATCAAAGTCGCTTTCCAGAAATTCAAGAATTTAAGCCCAAAGCAAATGCAGCATGCTGTTCCTCAGGTTCACTTATCACAATTTCACTTTTGATCTCTCCTTTTGAGTCCCAGCAGCAAAGTGCTTTAATGGAACGGATGCACGAACAGAGGTGACATGTGAATATTTGATGTTACATGAAATGATGGGCATGGCTCGGGGCTGGAAGGTATGACACCTGAGTCCTTGGCCCAGACTTGTCCTCTTTGGAAAGTCCTATGAACCTAACGCAAGCCTCAAACAGCTTAACATTGGAATTGAAGGGGAGGGCCACTATGATTACCAAGTCTCCCCCCAAAAAAGGTCAAAATAAATAAGAATGAGTCTGGAAATATTTTGTGAGTTAAAGCACTAAAATATCAGGCTGTACAGTCTGACCTGGGATGATGATGGTTTCTGTCCACATGTGACCTTCCATGAACTAGTTGAATTGGCAGAGCCATCTATAATGGCTTTCCATCTGATGTCACGTGCATAATTTCTTTGGAATTTTCTAAAAATATTACACTACACTGCTCATGTTCATGAAAAGTATCTGTTGAAAAGTCTCCTCACCGTTTGCTTCAACCAGGTTGAGAGGAGTCACTTATTTAAACCTAGCAGTGGCTGCTTTTTCTTCAACACGCCACCATTATTGACAATCGTGCTGCCTGAATTGCATTTCAGCTGAATCCAATTCTCGAATATTGATTTGACAAGGAACCTGGATTTGCCTTTTAATTTAGTTATCGAAGTCCTATTTATAATTCAAGTACAATATTAAATATGTCCAATCTTATTTAGTTCCTAAGATCTGAGATAAAGGTTATTTGCCTACTAACCACATGTTACAAATTAGCTATGAGTTAGCCCTAGGTTAGATATCTTCAACAAATGCTATACATTTACGTATTATACTTTAAATAAACACAAGACACAACTATTGATGAAAACCTAACAATGCAAATGAACAGTTTACTTGATCAAGTTTAACTCCATGACACCAAAAATAACAACAAGATTATCCTACTGTAAGCTAGAAAAGAGTAGGTGTGTATTATGCACTTTTAGACTGTTACTTGACCATAATTATTTCTGTCATTTTATGTCACATAATAATGCTTTCAAAATAGAAGCTAGTTGAACACTAGACCATCAAAGAAGACAGTTGGTAAAATTCAAATATAGTTTCCACTAATAATTACTTCAGATAACTAAAAGTAAAGGCAGGGATTCATTAGACAATATCCTCTGGTAATAAAAACTGTAAATAATCAAACAGACAACTTGATGCTTTCTAGGTAACCCAAATCAGTAGGATACTTAAATTACAGAGTGTCCATACATATCCAATCACACAAGAATTAATAAGTAAATTATTGATTAGTAAATAAACAAGCTTTCAGAATCAAGATGGTGAGTTAATTTCATAAACTACAATAAACTTGTAATTTACACAAGAGGGAAATAATTCCTTTCTGAAGTTTAGTTATGCTATTTATAGATCAGGAGGACATTTCACAAATAATAGCTTTTATCCTAATACCAGTATTTATGACTGTAAAATCCACAACGTGCAAAATCATAAAACTAACATACGGGTGATAGGTCATTTTTTTCCTCAACAGAGGAAAATATTTTCTCAACTAATTCATGTTAGAATATTCAATCTGGAAGACTCCTCTGCCTTTCATGGCTTCCTCTCATTGGACACACACATTTCTTTCTGATGAATTACTCGTATCCAGGCAAATGACGCTGATCAAATTATGGAGCAAAAATAAGTAAATTATGCACTCTTTGTCATATTCTTTTATGATAGAACTAACAACTTATTTCATTCCATTAATAAATTCGGTCTGGCAATGTTTTTTTTATCTCTTTCTCTTTGTGGTTTTTTTTTTTTTTTTAAGTTAGAAAAAGAGGGAGGTACATGAAGACAAGAGCATATTAGGATTGATGTAGCTTCTTGTTTTCCTCTTGAGTTTAAAATCATAAACTATTCACTAATGTGAATTCTTGGGAGCAGCCTGTCAGATCCATTGTGATAATTAATATAATGGCATACTGTAAATGCCACTGTTGCTAAGGCCGTTATCTTGGTGATTGCTGTTGTTCCTGACAATGCTATTAATAACATTACTATGCTGATAATGATACTAATAAACAATGTTAAGCACAAACAATACAATAGACTTTGTGCTATACATACATACTAGAATACTGGGAAAAGGGTGTATTTCCTGGCTAAGAGCTGATCATCTAAATTGCAAGTGACACCCACAGTACTTGTCTTCAGAGCTTCTATATATTGGATGTGAGTGGGTGAGGTTTTGCAAAAGAAGAGCAGGGGAACTGGTTTTACATAATAGCTCTTCGTAGTACAAATTGGAAGTTAGAGGATTGTGTAAAGATTTGAAGAGGATCTGTGGTAAGATTAGACTGATGTGATTCAAAAAGTTAGTGAGAAGCTAGATTTAAAATGTTGGGATATCCAAGAAATATACATTACAGCAGTGACAAAGCAACAACTGGACAACTTTATTTTCATAATCTTTTTCTTATTATAAGTGCAAATCACTCAATGGTAAGAAAAAAAATGTGGGCAGCACAGAACAGCATAAAGAAAAAATTAAGAAGCATGTGTAATACTATCACTGAGTAGGTATTAAATTCCGAGTCACTTATTTTATAATGAGAAAAATCCTAATTAGATAAACTGGATAAGTGTTTCTCAAATATTACATCATAACCTATTAGAGGAAGATGCAATCAATTTTTGGTTTATGATCAACATCCTTCTTTTAACAAGAGGATGGGAATTTAACAGCAATGAAACTTTCATCCAGATATACGATGTATACAGGTATAGGGCATAATGTAAAATTAATCTCTACGTGTTAGTCACAGACAAACAGTTTCACTTACTAACAGTCTCCAATTGTCAAGATTTTAGTTGATTTATTTAAAAAGGGGGAAGGAATTGGTATGAAGTCCTAAAAAAAATAATGACACAATAAACTTAATCTTGGTAGCAAATATCTTTAAAATACTACTTTATTATGATACTGGTGGAGATATCAATTGGCTTCACCTGGTTACATTCATATATGCTGAATGCCACTGAGCAAAAGCAGACACAGTTGTTAACCTTATGGAGCTCACAAACTAGGTATTAATCAAATAACCATGCAAATACTTGTACAATTTCAGTTGTGAGAAATACCATGGTGCTCCGAGAATCCATAATAAGGGAATGTAATCTAATTTAATGTAAAGGAGAATCCAGGGAAGGCTGCCCTGAAAAAGGTAGCATCGCTGCTTTTTACAGGGTAAGTATAAGGTGAAAAGGAGACATTCCAGACAGAGAGGACAGCACGTTCAAATGTCTGGTCCTGGGAGCACAAAGGCCAAAACGGTCACACACTTTAGACCTGCTCACGAGGACATTATCACAGGTGCTCTATAACCTGGATTTAGCATATATGTATGCCCAGTGGAGACATCATCTTTCATTGATGATGACCTTCTGCTTTTTATTTTGTTGTGTTTTTGTTTTGTTTTTTTAAACTGGGTTGATAGTTCGTATGTAAATTATATAGCTTCTAAAAAGGCTTAAAATGTAAGTGGACATCATGAGGGTTAATGCTTATCTTTATATACAAGTGACCAGGCATATACCCCTGGTAATGACTTCTTCATGAAACACCAGCACATTTCTCATGATCATAACAGGCCATTCATGTCTCTGCAAAGGTGAAAATGAGCTAAAAAACTTTTAAATGCATCTTCTCTGTGTTTAAAAGGCACACTAATAGAAACTGATTAGCTGTAATTTTGAATTTTAAAAACTGTAGGACAGAGGAACATTTTAGTCTCTTCTAGTCTAAAACCTTCTACTCTAAAATCACTTGGCAACTTGTTAGGTATTTAGCATTAGGAACCTTTAATTTAAAAGAAAGCCAGATTGTCCCGGCTGGTAAGGCTCAGTTGGTTAGGCATTGTCTCATGTACCAAGAGGTCTCAGGTCCAATTCTTAGTCAGGGCATATGATCAGGTTGTGGGCTTGATCCCCAGTAGGGGGCATGCAGGAGGCAGTCAATGTTTCTCTCCTCCTTTCCTCTCTCTCTAAAAACTCAATAAAAACATATTTTAAAAATAAAATTAAATAAAAGAAACCCAAGCACATTCAAAACACAAACACATTTTGAGACAACGCTCAGTCTCTTCAAGTATCTCTCTATATAAAAGCCTAAGCAACTTTCGACCATTCAACCAGTAACTATGACATGCACTGACCACCAGGGGGCAGACAGTCTGACTAGTAGGTTAGCTTGCTGCTGGGGTCCGGCCCATTAGGACTGGGTGAGACCAGCTGGACATACCTTGGAGCCCTCCCACGATTCGTCTCTGGCCCTGATCATGCACCAATAGGGTCTCTTGGCCTGGCCTGTATCCTCTCACAATCCGGGACCCTTCAGGGGATGTTGGAGAGCTGGTTTTGGCCCGATCCCCAGAGACCAGGCCGAGGGACCCCACCAGTGCACAAATCCATGCACCTGGCCTCAAGCAAATATATAACAGAGTAGAAAAAAAAAATCAAATTGGGATAAGTAAATTTCATTTTGTCATGAAAACTATGTAGCAATATTTTATCAGGTTATTTCAGTAGGTAATTCTCTCTCCAGTGTTAGCTCCCAGAAGCACTGTTCCACATATGGCCTGCAAATTCATTCATTCATTCATTTAACATGAATTAGAAACATGTAATTATAATTAAAATATTTATTGAATTATCTAGGTATAAAAGAAATTCCTCTGATCCACTTCCTACATGATGAGAGAAATAATTTTGTAAACCTTATTATTATATTCTCTGCTTCAGTGGTATTCCTCTGAATGCCATTAGATAAAAACCTAAGTCTACATCATGGCTTTTGACAAAGCTTTACAAACTCAAGTCCTCGCATATCTTCCAACCTCTTCTCACCAGCCATCAGCTCCCCCTTGGGGCCTTAACATAGGCCAGTTCCTCACAGAGAATAGAATCGCCTCCATTCTACATCCATTTGTGTAATATTCCTCATTCTTTACATCTTCACTTAGATGTCCCAACAGAAACACCAATGGAAATTAAGTCCTCCTGTGAGAACACCCTGCACTGTTTTTCATAGTATTTATTATAATTTATAACCATGTATATGTTTCAATATTTTGAAAAATATATTATTTTTCTCTATTAGACTTTATGTCCCCAAAAGGCTAAGGTCTATCTGATTTCTTCACTACTATGTTTCTAGGGCTTAGCTAAATAAATACAGAATACTTTTGTTTCAATCTAGATCCACCACTCATTATTTAGCCTGGCACAAGTCACTGAACCTTTCTGAACTTGAGTTTCTGATCTAAAATACTACCAGCATATTATATACATATTATATTATATTATGTTATATTATATTACATGTTTCACATTATATTTAAATTTTTACAATACCATTGCCTAGAACAGAATAGGGCTTAATAACTGAATAATCTTCTTTCCTGATCCTCTATGCACATGTAAAAATGTTGCAACACTCTTTCCAAAATAAAGCAATGATTCACAAGTCTGGCATTTACCAGCTACTAGTTTACTTTTCCCTTCCTACTCCCCAATTAAGAGAAAGCTCATTTTGAGGTTTAATGGAGAGTATCGCAGGTTCATCAGAGTTCAATTCAGCAGTCTGGAGTGAATCTGTAATAATCCATGACCACAGACCTGTTTGTATTTTTCCACTAATAAAACTCAAGAATGGCTATGTTTAAATGGAATTTTGCAGGTCATTAATCCATTCTAAGGACTGACTCTTTTGGCTGTTTAATTGGGAAACAGTGGTGATAGGCACAGAGTAAAAATCTGGATTTACCTAGGAGATAATAAGTAAATGACAGACTGTTTAGATTTAATTTTTACTTCAAAAGAACCTCTGAATGACTTAAACTAAAACATGCTAAAGGCCACTGTCACTTTTCCAAATCAGACAGCATCGGGGTAAGATTTGCAATGACTTCATAAAATGCTGAACTCTGATGGACTAGAAATAGTCCTTCTGATTTAAAACTGAAGAAAAAAAGTTTCATAAGACTGCCCTTAGTTGTCGTGAACTAGCCACAGTCCTCTATTCTGCTGCCTCAACCCTCTTGCAAATGATTGGTTAAAACACAAGCAAGTGCCACAATTCTGACCAAGGAAACCTGAGGGGATGTCCGCAGGGGGCGGATTCAGCAGAGTTTTTTCCCTCTTTACTAGTACACACACACAAAAAGAGACATCCCCTTTTTCTGCCCCTGGAGGTTTCAAGTGTAAGGTATCTGGTATATGGCAGCTGTGTGGGGTATGCAGGACACACATTTAACAAATATACTTAACATGTATTTTGCATATACATTTTACATGTCTGTATGGCATATATATATATATATACACACACACACACACACACACACACACACACACACACACACACACATATATATATATGTATATATATATATATGACAATAGTTAATGGCTTATGGAAATCCAAAACAGGGCTGGAATGGAAACAATCTTCAATCCCTAGCAATTCTTAGGTTCAGTGTTTATGTGACTGACTGGCATTGTTCTTTGGATGAGAAAAGTTCATGAAAGCAATGTCAGTAAATAGTTTCCTTATCTCTGAAGAGGCTTTAATGACTAACTGCCATCTTTCTCCTTTATTTACCTAATGTCTTTGGAATGTAATGACTCTCCCTAAAATGACCACTAAATAGCTAAGGTGGTTTAATACTGTCACCCACAGTAAGGACACAACTAGAAACTATCAATAATTAGGATAATCAGGAAATAACAGATTTCTACAACAAAACAAGTGATCACTACTGGAAATGTTCACTTGGTATTTGAAGTAGGTGTACCTTAAAAAGTAGTCACCATAGCTACTCTAGAATTATCAGCATACTGTCTCCACTTTTTTCATGGAATAGAATGTTTGACTTTGTTTTTCTACTTTTGTTGAAAAACTTGGCATCTTGACTCTCTCTAAATGTAGTATTTCTGTCCCTCATACCTACGCTGTATCGAGAAACAAGCTGAGAACAGAGCAGCCCCTCCTCCCGCCCTGGTACTTGCCAGGGGGCAAGAAGTGAGACTTAGAAAATGAATAATTTGCCATTGAAGTATATATGAATTAGATATTCCTATTAATTCATAAATTATGTACCACCCATCCCTCAACCATTAAACCTCAACAAAGACTAAACCATCTTGTCACTAAAAGTAAAAAAAACTCTTCTTTCTCTGCTACTGCATTCCTTCAGGAACCCTCATCCTCATTTTTTCTACACTGATTTTTGAGCCAGAAAGAAATATATGATGTTTTATTGTTTATCAAATAACATGGCATACCACAGACCTCATAAGAGACAGCCCTAGGTCTTCAGAATTAATAACAAATATACTGATAATCTGTTTTGTTTTACTAGCATCTTATTTCAGAACTAGAGGCCCAATGCATGAATTTCATGTAAGAGTAGGCCTTCAGACTCCTGGCTGCCACAGCCCTTGCAGCCCCAACTGCCCTGCAGCCCCTACTATCTCATGGCCCTGCCTGCTGCCCACTGGTCATTCCAGAAGGTTGTTCCGTAAGGTAGTTCTGCCATCTGGTCTAATTAGCATATTAGCTCTTTATTACACAGGATAACTGGTTTGAATAGGTAACCTTTTTATGGAAGTCAACAACTGAACAGTAAGACATCTATTTTGCCTATTATAAGGAAGACATAAAAATGGAATGCTCTCATGTGTAAGACAATAATATTGCCAAAATATGTCACCAAAATCAGCATTACATATGTACAACATACTGCTCCAAGAAAAAAGTGGTTTAAAATTACAGTCTATGCAATTCATTTTTAAGATGACATAATAGAAGACATATTAGTCAATGTTCTTCCCAAATGAATCAACCCCTTGCATAATTACAGTAACATTTCATCACAACAGCAAAATGCAAGGAGCAACATCATGTCTTTAGTTATAATTAATCTTCCAGAAAAGTTACTACTGAGGGTTGCTTGTTTGGTTATACCTGACCACTGAATGTAAATTAATTTTTTTAAAAATTCTGGTTTTGAACAGAAACATGGCTTTTAAAAATAAATGTAGTAGTTTTAATGCAATCACACAGTATTTGTTTAATGTTTGATGCACTCAGTAGCAATTCCTCCCTTAAGCATTGGTGAAGTAGTTTGTGGACCTGCTTGCAGTAGTATACTTGTGTGCAAAAATCAAACATAAAAACTGATCACATGCTCACAGCTGGAAACCGTGTCAGGCTTTATTCAGTGAGGTATCAGGCATTATCATTTAGCGCTCCCACAGCGGGAGGAAAAATGGTGGCACAGAGGAGAATGAGCACATCAGACACACTCCAGGGGTTTCCTTTCCCTACATTGTTCCTCTCCCAAATGTAACTCTTTAAATTTTAAATAGGAAAAGAACACACAGAATCATTGCTCAGAACAACAACAAAAAAAGGATGGGGTGGGGAGGGGAAGTGGATATAGAGAAGGAAGGAAGTGGCAAAACAACAAGAAAAACATCTCTCATTAAATAAAGTGAATACTAGAAAGTTCAACACACACTTTCATGCGTCCTTAAGACCTAAGGAAGCACACAAATCAAAGAGGTCTGATAGAACTACTTCCGTTCAGACAGAGCAGTGTTTGACTGTGCTCTGTTTTACAACTGTTGATTGTGCACAAGTTACTCCTTAGTAATCAAATGCAAATGAATTCTAGAAGAGCTAATTAATGAGGTTTTTGTCTCAGAAACCTATACTTAATGGATGTCATATATATTAATATATATTAGGATAATTGAAAGAATTGAAGACAAGTGAACTGGGGCACACATTTTTCCTTTTTTAGAGAAGAAATCATCTTCCAACCCTGTTATCTAATTCTCTTTCTTCGTAGAAAATTATGCAATTTAGGAATTAATTTTAAGCTATGAAAATTCCAATTTTTACATTAGTCCTTGTTTAATACAATAAGACCATCATTATTTAGGGGGGCAAAATTTACAATGCTAGATTACTTTTACCAGAAAAAAAGAAAAAAGAAAAAAAAAAGCTCATGAGTTATTTCATTTCAGCAAGTGGAGGTATTTTTAAAGAAATAACAATTGCAGGTTCCTAACATTGGTAGTCCACACCAATGCCTGCAATCTATATATACAAAAGGCTAATATGCAAAGTGTCCCCTCAGAAGTTCGACCAGAGAACAGGAGTTTGATCACCTGCTATGATGTGCACTGACCACCAGGGGGGTGTGGTGTGGAATGAAGGCTCCGGCTGGCAACCAGAAGGCCATGATTGCTGGCGAGGCCTAAGGACCCTACCCATGCATGAATTTCATGCACCCGACCTCTAGTAGTGATATAACCTGCTCCAGAAGGTCCACAGGTGGATGGTCTATTTAAAGTTTCTCCTTCAATGTATTTGTGGCACTTATTGATCTTCTTGTTGACATGCATGTACTCTTGGCATACTTTGCAGTGTAGGCTGAACAGTGGCCCCTTGAGCCCCAGACACTGGCTTTTAGAATGGTTTGAGAAAGAAATCTTTATCAGTATGTAATAAATAGCTAGGTAAAGGAAAAATAACAGGTCTTGGTCCATCCATCTATCCTTTTGTAAATGTCATAGGATTAGAGATGAATCCTCCTCATCCCTAACTTTTGTTCTGAAATGTTATGGCAAACTTCTAATGTGTCTTTCTTGTGACTCTGTGGCAAATACAGACACATGTCAATAATAACATTAATTACATGTTTAGCCTAAAATAAATCTCGAGTAAGACTGTTGACCGCTAGTTTTTTACTGCAAAGCTGAACTTTCCATCAGCTCCTTTTATGAACTATATGTGTATGAGTATATAGTTACGAACATATGTACATGACTATATAGTATATATGCATGTGAGTATACACTCACATACATACATATATATATTCTTTTACACTTTTAGGTGTGGTTGTTTTTTGTGGGGGTTTTTTTTCCCCCTAAAAGGGGAAATATATAATAGATTCTTAGGCCAAAATAAAAAGGAACAAACCGCATATGTGCATTTTCTTTTTAAATAGGGAATCAGATCAGCTAACAAGATGTTTCCCTGAAATATTGGCCTCAAATGAGTCCATTCAGCCATGGCAAGGAGAGGTTTCCAGCCAAAACATTTAATTAGTGCCCAATTAAGACAGCCAGAATTATGTGAAGTTCGGGCTCTGGCCGTGTGCGCGCCTCAGGATGGGTAAGCAGCTTAAGTGAGTCAAGTCTGACTAAAAGCTGTCAACTGTCAAACTGTCAGCGGGCCATATGGGTCACACAGCATCTCTCTGAAGAATTCAGCATGTCCACTCATCAGGGGAAAAACACCTTCAACACCACTGGGTTGACAAAGACACAGCAGTTCCTCCGCCTTGGAAGGACATGAAGTCGTGGTTGAGTAAAAGGAAGAGTCCTGTCACGTCTCCCTTTTAAACTTTCCTGGCACCCCATCAGCTCTAGGAAAGGGTCCAAACGCCTTCACATGGCAGACAACACCCCTGCCTCATTATCCGGCCTCGTGTCTCATCCCTCCCTCTCACGGCTTTATCCTTCAGCAACGTTATGCTTGACACTCCCTCCATATGCACACACGCTTTCTGGACTCTTTGTGAACATGTACCCTCTACCAATAATACCATGCTCCCTTCTCCTTCCACCTCAACTCATTCATTCCACTCTTTCACTCAAATTCATCCTATTATACTAAACTCAGGAGTCAGCGGCTACAAGAAGCCTTCCCTCTTATCCCCTCTACCATCCATCTCAGGTAGGGTTGCAGGCCCCTGTCTCGTGTTCTCATAGTCTAGCATTGACCTGAATGCACATAATTCTCACCATCTCTTAATGAGCCCATTTTCCTCTCTTGACTGTACACAACCTAAAGGCAGGATGTCTTCTGAATCTTAACACCTGGGGCACTGATTGTTTTGACATGAAATGATCAAGTCAAAACCAAAATCCACCATGTTTATTTCTTGTTTCAAAATGTCCCTTTTCGGTAAAAATAAATAAATTATATATATATATATATATATATATATATATATATATATATATATATATATAAAATAACCCTGCAATTTGATTATTTGCCTGTGTAGACACAGTACAGTAGGTTACTAATACACAAGTGAATCACTGCAACCCTATTGCTCATCCTGTGCTGAGGTCAACGGGTTCGTCCTCCAAGAAAGGGCATGCACAAAGCAGAGGAGTTAATACCATGGAGAAGTGTTCTGGCAATCAAAGTCAAATGATCTTTAAACTAGTTCAATGTTGGGATCTATAATAATAAAAGCATAATATGCTAATTAGACCAGAGGATCTTCTAAGACAAAACCGAGGCTGTATGTAAGGGAAGGCCAGTGCCTGCTGGGGGCCAGTGGCAAGCCCAGGTCTGAGTGCCAGAGGGAAGCTGGTGCCGGCAGCCTGGGGATGGAAGGCCTAACCTTGCATGTATTTTGTGCATCGGGCCTCTAGTTTTATTATAAACAGGAATCAGGATGTAAAAGACTCCAGCAGTGGGGAAAATTTGGTTTGTGGAAACACGCTAGTCCTTTTCTAGCCTCCAGCTCAACAGAACTGTTTTTATGTGAATATTAGAAGGAAGAAACTGTCACAGGCAAACTTGCAAAGGAAGGAAGATGGGGAGAGATGCTACCAGAGTGCAGGTCCAGCTTTAAGCGTGTGTGTGTGTGTGTGTGTGTGTGTGTGTGTGTGTGTGTGTGTTGGAGGTAGAGTTACTCATTCCCCAGAACCTATGAAGTAAGTTTTGGCAATTATGACCTTTTCATTCATTTGTTTGTTACCTTCTTGAGTAAATGTGCTATATTAACTCTCTCCAATGCCAGCCCATCTCTGCCCTTTAATAACGCAGCAGGGCCAAAGGGTGTTGCTCTCATAACAGTCTATAATTAAATGTACATTTTAAAATATAAAAGTTAAGAATTATCCCACTCTGTATCTTCATAGCAACTCTCTTAAAATTAGATCAAAGATTAGAAATATTAACTCAATCCAAATGTCACATAATTAAATATAACAAAAATATTTTAAAAATTGATATGTGCTTTAGGAAACAATAAAATTCTCAAGTTTAATACTTCCTAAGCTCCAAACCAAGGTAGAATCTATGGAAACAAAGGTGATCTGATCATTTGACAGATGATCTAAAAATAGCATGTGTATATATCATTTGAAAATATCAACTGTTGGTCACATCTCCCGGTGTAGCTAAATCAAGTTGGAGCTACTACTAAAAAAAAAAAAAAAAAAAAAAAAAAAAAAGTTAAAACAGAAATTAGTTTAATACATTGATGAACCAGTTTCAAAAACAATGCTCATGCACAAACCTGGGAAACTGCTTTCTCTGGCTATAAAGAAAAAAATCCTGCACCGACTGCACTAAGATATGTGAAGAGTCACATCCTTTCCCTAGGAGTGGGGACTGCTGTGTGGACAAGAAATGGGTGGGAAGAGCTTTATCCTATGGTGGTCATGTCCAGGAAATTTAAAAAAGAGAGAAATTAAAGAGAATTAGAATGTCACGATAACTTTCTACCTAAAGGGTCAAATGTGTTGCCCCCCAAAGGTATTATTTTTCTTCATTACTAAAGGAGAAAGGTTTTTGTGTCCACTGTCACAAAAAGAACAAGAGGAATACGTGTCCGTCAGGAGTACACAGAACCACCATGTCCACAAGGACTCTCCAAGGTACACTAAAATGTGCAGAGGCATCCCCGCACCAGGCCTGGACGGTGCCTGAACTGCCAACTGCTTTCCTTCAGTGCCAGAGCCAGACCACCCCTCTGACAGCACCCACTCCACTCTCCCTGCAGGAGCTGGGACAACCAGAGGTCTTGACGTTCCTCGTAGCCTCTTCACCATGTAAAAGAATGGTCTGAGCCTCTGCAAAGAGATACCAAGAATACTCATTTGGCCAGGATGGGACTTCTTCCCCCTTTTCACCTGCCTCTTTTCCCCCTCCTTCCCACATGTGCCCTTCTTAGGAGGGAATGACACGGGGTGACCCCAGAGAGACAGAGAACCTCTTAGCACAATTAGGTATGCTAGGCGTATGCTGTGTCAAACCTAGGGGCCCATGGGCCTGCTGTTGCCATCCAGCTAGCTGAATCCAGAGGGCAGAATCAAGGGTCAGACTGTCTAAGAAACAGAACCCTGGAGAGAAGCAGAACAAACAAACACAAAAACACTAGGAAGAAAAAAGGAAGGGAAAGAGAAGGAGCCTCTGATGTCTCTCTGGATTTGTCTATATTCTTGAATGTCATTTTGCCTGATAACGAACTGTTTACCCCTCCCAGCTTATATTTAGAAATAAGTCCTTGGAATCTCTCTTGCTCCCTTCTGGAGAGAATGTGGGAGGAGAAGAAGAAAGATGCCTCCCTCTCCCTTTTCAGGAAGCATTCCTTTCTTAACGCAGAGATAAGTGAGCTGTATTGCAAGGAATCCTTAATTTAAGTGTGCTTTTATCTTGCAATGCACAGCATAGGTCAGCAAGGGATCAGAGCAGGATGTCTGTATAGACAAAATGAAAGTCCTAGACATGGCTATTGCAAGAGAAAGTTCCCAGATTCTTGGCACTGAATGAGCAAAGTGGGTTCATCAAAGTCAGGGAAGAAGCTAGCATCATAGGTATCAAATCAACCTCTTACTCAAAGGGACCATAATGGGAAAAGCAGAATTTTTTTTTTTTTGGGGGGGGGGACATAGCATAAGAGAAGTGATGTCAGAATCAGGTATTTAGCCAAAATTTAAAAAAGATTCAGTCACAATGATTATAGAAGACCTTGACTCAGATTCAGAAGTTGTCAAGGTCAGGACCACAGAGCCAGGTCATCAATAGAACAATGATATCTCCATATGGGTGAGTATTAAGAGCTGAAAGAACAAAACTAGCAAACACACATAGGTACTATTCTAAGATTTATTCATAAACACATACTACAGTATAAAGAAGGTACTAAACTCCATGAGCCTTGAGAGTAACAAGCTTTGTTACTATTTTAAAAATATATTTTGATTTTTTACAGAGTGGAAGGGAGAGAGAGAGAGAGAGTTAGAAACATTGATGAGAGAGAAACATCGATCAGCTGCCTCCTGCACACTCCCTACTGGGTATGTGCCCGCAACCAAGGTACATGCCCTTGGCCGGAATCAAACCCGGGACCCTTGAGTCTGCAGCCAATGCTCTATCTACGGAGCCAAACAGGTTAGGGTTAAAAATATTACTATTAATAATATATAGTAAATAGGAAATCACGCTTACTACTGATAAATATTGAATTTGCCCTAGCTGGTTTGGCTCAGTGGATAGAGCATTGGCCTGCAGACCAAAGAATCCCGGGTTCGATTCCAGTCAAGGGCATGTACCTTGGTTGCAGGCTCCTCCCCGGCAAGGGGCCCTGGTTGGAGGTCATGCAGAAGGCCTCCAAATCGATGTGCTTCTCTTGATGTTTCTCTCTGTCTTCCCCTCTCTCTTCCACTCTCCCAAAAAATTAAAGGAAAAATATTCTCAAGTAAAAATTAACAAAAAATAAAATAATAATAATAATAATAATAATAGGCTTGAGAAGAACTTATAGCTGGTCAATATACTGAAAGTCTTGAAAGCATTCTAAGGGAGACCTGCTTGAATCCTGAGAAAATGGGTGATAGAGGTGAGCAGGGCATTTGACTCTGGGAAGCCTGAAGCTGGGTCTGCTCACTCTGAGTGTCCTCATTTCAGGAGTCAAATGTTCTGCTTGACCAAGTTCCTTGAGACCTAAGAAAGCAGCATTTCTTCTGGTCACTAGTGACACAGCATGTGTCCTGTCACAAAATTTGAAATGACCAATTTTCAAGTTCCAGTTCCTAAATCTAAAGACAAGCTAGGCTTTCGCAAATAGGGTAACTGCTTGTGCTGTTGCCAATCAAATAACTGCCTTGCTTTGCTTCCACCTCGTCTCTGAAAAAGCCTTTCTCCTGGGAACATTCCTAACCACTACAAAATTCAAATGTCTGCTCAAGAAACTCTTAAAATGTGTAATGTGCCTCATTTTTTTTTTCTTTTTACCAAATGTAAAGCCATGTGAGTCTGTTGGTTGGCAGCCATGGATATTCCCCAGGTGAAATCCAAAACGGGCACCCAGACACAGGGGGCAAGCTCCCTTCTGTGTGGAACCTCAAATGTTTGACAATAAGGTCCCAGCCTTCCTAGCCTCTCTGGTCACCTGCGATGCCCCATTTGGAGCCCAAATCTTACCATGTCCCTTCCATCCTCTAAAAATCTGCTCTTGCCCTGTCCTTCCCTCAAGGTGTCCTTTTTACTCTCATTTTCAAATTCAAAATATCCTTTAAGGCCCTATTCACATCCTTCCTTGGCCATGAAGCCTCACCCATTAACTCCTGTATATTGACCTATTTATTATTGCTGCATTTCTCTGGATATTATCTTCTACATCTAAATTTACATTATGACTATATTTCTCTAAATGCCGATATGCACTAAGACTCCTCTTATCGCCGAACCCGGTTTGGCTCAGTGGTAGAGCGTCAGTCTGCGGACTGAAAGGTCCCAGGTTCTTTTCCGTTCAAGGGCATGTACATTGGTTGCGGGCACATCCCCGGTAGGGGGTGTGCAAGAGGCAGCTGGTGGATGTTTCTCTCTCATTGACGTTTCTAGCTCTCTATCTCTCTCCCTTCTTCTCTGTAAAAAGTCAATAAAATATATATATTTTTTTTTTTAAAGACTCCTCTTATCACCTGTAAAATCCTTTTAAAAGAGGGCTCATTTTTATGTTTCTTTACCATATTCCTAGTACTTGCACAGTGTTAAGTACTCAGGATCAAGGTGATAAAACTAAGTGCTCAAAAACTATCAATGAAAGTGAATTAAGTTAATTTCTAAAAGGATCATGGGACAGTTACACTGATGTGTGTGTGTGTGTGTGTGTGTGTGTGTGTGTGTGTGTGTTTAAGTCATTATTTATCTAACTCATTTCAAATACACCTTCTGAGAACTGCTTTGAGGAATTACAGACAAATGCAATCCTATATTGGAAGGAGCAGAGAAACCACCATGTCATTGTCCCCAATATAGTGGACTCAGATAAAGACAAAAAAAAAAAAAAAGCCAAAACTGGTTTGGCTCAATGGATAGAGCGTTGGCTTGGGGACTGAAAGGTCCCAGGTTCGATTCCAGTCAAGGGTATATACCTTGGTTGCAGGTATATACCCTGTGGGGGGTGTGCAGGAGACAGCTGATCGATGACTCTCTCTCATCGATATTTCTAACTCTCTCTCTCCCTTTCTCTCTGTAAAAAATCAATAAAATATATTCTTTTTAAAAAGGAATCCATCACAGCACTCAGATAATCCACAAAATTAATCCAAAACACATAAATAAAATAGTTTAATGGTCCAAAACATGAATGTGCCTAATAAATGCTTAAGGGGTGGCTGGGTTTTGACAAAGAGAGTTCTGCCAACTTCTACCAAAATTAGATTCAAGAATCCAGGTCACTAAGGATGGAGGAGAAACATGGGTACAGGTCCAAAAGTCAGCTGCATTTCAGGCTTGGCCATTAAGTGCATCTGATTAAGCTCCTGCAAAGAGGTCTGACTCCAGGTGGGTGGTGGCACTGAGATAAGCAGGGTGCGTACTGTGGAAGGGAGAGAGGAGAAAAAGAGGCTAATGATGAGGAAATGGAGGAAAAGGTATTCGGACACCACTAGTTGGCTAACTTTTGTGATTCCCATTTTTGGTGGTTTTTTTGTTGTTTTTTTTCTTTTTTTTCTTTTGTTTTTTTTTTTTTACATTTCCCCCTCCATTTTGTACTCCTTCCCAGATTCAAAGTGATGGCCTTATAATAATAAATAAATAATTAAGGAACCAAGAAAAGATCCAAAAGACATGCCAGGAAAGTTTACCAGCTTGGCTCTAGCTCTGCCATAGTGAGAGGCAGAAAGCAGGTTTGGCTTGCCTACCCGGATGGCTGGAAGGCAGTGACGGGCATCCAATTGCAAAGCTCAGGGGGGCATCTTCTCTGGCCACCAATGGCTGCCCAGGCTGCCTAGCATTTATATTTTAAAACATTTCTTCAAGGGATAGTAATGCTTTTTCCTCCCTGTTGGGAGGTTTAAATGCACACATATTTTCCCACAGACCTTCCTTTAGGTCTAGGAATGAGCTGGGTTTGGGGAATGCCTAGACTCCTACAGAATGAATGCCCCAGAACTAGGGTTCTCCCATCCCCAGCTGAGATTGCATGTCTTTCAGCACTTACCCTCTAGTCTTGAGATTGGCCCAGGGAACAAGAATGTGGGGGAAGAATACTTGCAATAGAGAGATGATGATATAGACAGAGTTCATAATAGTTAACCATGTGTTTCTTTATTTCATAGAGAAGGGAGAGAGAGAAAGAGATAGAAACATTAACGATGAGAGAGAATCATTGGCCGGCTGCCTTTTGCACACCCTCTACTGAGGATTAAGTCCACAACAGGGGCATGCGCCCTGAGTAGCCATCAAACTGTGACTTTCTTTTTTTCTTTTTTCTTTTTTTTTTTAAGGGAGAAAGGTTTAAAAATATATATATATATATATATATATATATATATATATATATATATATATATTATTTTTACAGAGAGGAAGAGAGAGGGATAGAGAGTTAGAAACATTGATGAGAGAGAATCATTGACCAGCTGCCTCTTGCACACCTCCTACCAGGGATGTGCCCGCAACCAAGGTATATGCCCTTGACCGGAATTGAACCTGGGACCTTTCAGTCTGCAGGCCAACGCTCTGAGCCAAACTGGTTCTGGCAAACTATGACTTTCTGATTCATGGGTAAACACTTGCCACTGAACTTGGCAAAATCATACTATTTTTATAAGTTTTTAAAAATCTGTCACAACAATTATCTCATTTGACCTTCAACCCTGTGAAGTCAGCTGAGTAAATGAAGATGCTTATTCTCATTGTGTAAACAAGACAATGCAGGGGTACCACCTGTCTGGCTCTTAGTCATAGAGCTGGTGCACTCCCCCAGCAGGACTGGAACCAGGCACTCCAACAGCATCTAGACAAACTCAAGCTCCAGAAACAGAGTGAGCTGCCTGAACAGTGAAGGGGTCAGGAACTGTCTGGAAAATTTGAGACAGACATAAAAATCTACAAGGCAGAAGGAGGCTTAGAAAATATCTAAGACCAACTCCCTTGTCAGAGTTGGTTGAATGATTGGCATAGTTATTTATCAAATTCATATAAAAGTCAGCTCTCCTAACTTCCAGCCCAGTTGTTCTCTTCTACACAGTGAGATGACATTCCCTTCCATTTAGGTTGGCTTAAACCAAAAACTCAAGAAGTCAGTGAGACAGTTCAGGATTCATTTACCCTGGCAAATTAAAATAAATACCAGATGCAAATAGATCAAGTCAATTTAAAAAGCTTTCCCACAAACTAGGAAAAGCTGAGAAGTATGGGAGGTAGGAAAAAGCACCAGAGCCAGAATTTGTAGGTCCTCATTTGTCTCCTGGCCCTGGCCCTCCCTACAGAAAGATCTAGAAGCCTAGCAGAAGGTCAATTTCTTCATTTGCCAATACCTCAAGTGAACAATGCCTACTTCCTTCATCGGATTGTTAAGAGAAAGCAATGAGATAATGGGTGTGAAAGTTCATTATAAATTATGTAAGGCATTTTCATCTTTACTGTGGTGCTTTGCTTTCCTGAATTACCTAGCTAATTGTCCTTTCTCTACTTGATTTTTGTTTTTGATATGTGGCCCAGGCTAGCTGTCTAGTGTTAGGATGAAAAGCTGTGGGACAATCACTCTCAGATTAGACCTTAAAATTGTCCTTTCTACCCATGTACCTCAAATAATACAGTGAGTATATATGGGTACCCCAGTAGGTAGAACTAAGATTACACTGAAGAACATGCCTAATAAATAAGCTTAGCCATCCCTGAATAAGTTACATAATAGACTGTTCAGCTATGTCTGATAAATAAAATGTAGGAAGATCAAAATTTCAAAGAAATGTAGAGAGCTTCCAATAAAGCTAAAAACTGACGAACACGACTTGCTGCAGGGAGAAAATATGCCTACAGTTGCACAATACCCAATCGTTTTTAGTGAACAAACTAGCACTGCTTATTACATTAGCTTCATGTGAGTTAGGGTCACAGATGGTTAGTCCTCCTGACTTTAGTACTCTGGGAGCAGATGGGGAAGGAGACTAGAAGACCTCACCCTTTTACAGGTGGCTATGGTGAGGAATAATAGAAATAGTTACCGTATTTTTTGGACCATAAGACGCACTTTTTCCCCCCCAGAAGTGGGGGGGAAAAGTCCCTGCGTCTTATGGTCCAAATATAGCCTACACATATACTTTAAAAAAAAAAAAAGTTTTTTTACTTGCCTGGCTCTGTGTGGTCTCTGTGTGCTTGCCCGGCTCTAAAATGGTTCTAAATGCTGCTGTTTACTTTACAGGGTTGATTACATGTGTTTATGACTGTGATGTTGGGTTTTAATGCACATAAAATATTTTAGGACACTATTTGTTTCATAATCTTTTTTTCTTCATTTCCCTTCTCTAAAAACTGGTGCGTCTTATGGTCCGGAGCATCTTATGGTCCGAAAAATACGGTAAGTTGTACACCTGAGAAAACCTGGGGGAAAGGTGTGCAATTTGCTAGTTGTAGCATCAGAACACAGCCACCTTCAAACAGGACTGGGATGCATGTGACAGCAGTTAATTTGGGTTAGAAAACCATGTTACTCAAGGGGATCCCCTTTTTCTGTGCTTGTAATCCATGAGAACTCAACCGGAATATACGCTAACTCAATTTCCTTTCAAAAATACTTTTGGAAGAAGAAGATATGTCAACAATACTAACCATTTTTTAAAATTAGGTTATACACTACGTAAATTACAAGTTTAGCCCAATTCTTCCATCTTTCAGAAGCAGTTTTAAAAATACCGAAGATAAAGATAAGAAGCAACGAGGAAGTAAATACAAATCACTTTTTATAAACTCAACTCTATTGCCAAAGTTAAAAAGAATACAAATATATTTCAGGAAAAACATTTCAATTAAGGTAGTTGGATTTACAGGAATGATAGCACCTTTCAATTACCTAGAAAATTCAGTTCACCAAAGACAACGTACTCGCTATGCTTTTTAGTTAATCAAGATTTTGGAAATTTTAATAATAATTATACATCAGAATTTGTCAGAAAGGTAATATCCAGTTGTTAGAGTACCTATTGTGCCAAGAATTTCTCTCAACTGTTGTTCTATTGAATGCTATTGATTCAGAAATAGTCCAGGGTTAAAGAGGGGTGACATTTTGGTGATTAATCCTAAATCCTTTCAGGACGGGAACGTGGCCTTCGGCCAGCAAAATGGAAAAGATGCACTACAATGACATCAGCAGTTCCTTCCTCAAACTTCCTAACCCAAGTGGCCAATCGTTGGTTGTCATTGCATTACTCTAATTATAACTCATTCCCACTGAATTCTAAAATACGTGAAATGATTGGGGGGAAATAGCAAGGTGTAAAAACCAAAGGGTTCCACAGCTGATGTTACCTTCACAGGTAATTAATTAACACAGGCAAAGCCGAGCTGCACAACCTACCATTCTGCGCCTTTCAGTGGGCTCTTTGCTTCGACTTTAAATAAAAGAAACCCCTTTCTTTTTTGTCAAGAAAACTTTCCTCCACCTCAGTACTGCCTGACAAGGGAACAGATGGCAATTTAAGGGGAGAATTTATGAGAGCCACAATCTTAATGTTGCATAAAGGAAAGAAAAAGACTCGCATCAAAACCACTGACAAATGTACTTGCTAATATTAATGCACTCCCCATTCATCCAATATGCTTCCTAATTGCTTTTCTGTACATAATAATGTGGCACCTGCTGCTCAACATTGCAAACGCATCAGGATTGCTCCAAAGTCAAACAGCTCTGCAACTGGCCCTCTCCCAGTGATAAATGTAGAGCACTGTATCACGCACAGTTCCTGTCAGTGGCATAATTAAAATTTTATACTTACAGAAAAAGATAGTAAACAATCAGTTCTTAAATGGATTCACAAGAGGAACTCTTGTTACAGCCAACTTTATAATTAGTATGCATCATGTACTGCTAATATATCCATGACAAGAAAATAGGAAAAAAATTAGAAACTTGAGTTCTTCCCCCTAATGCAATGTTGAACTACTAAAAAAAAATAAAAAAAATAAAACAATCTACTATTACTGTAGTCATACCTCAAGAGACTTCTCTGATGTTAGCATAACTGTTTCTTCCCAATAACTTGTCTTTGCTTTCTCGAGTGGTGATGAGAATTAGATTAGAGGTTAGGATAGTGTCGGCACACACTTCTTATGTGCCCACACTAATGAAAGCATGACCCAGCCAAAACCAGTTTGGCTCAGTGGATAGAGTGTCAGCCTGCAGACTCGAAGTCCCTGGTTTGATTCCTGTCAAGGGCATGTACCTTGGTTGCGGGCACATACCCAGTAGGGAGTGTGCAGGAGGCAGCTGATAGATGTTTCTCTCTCATTGATGTTTCTAGCTCTCTATCCCTGTCTCTTCCTCTCTGTAAAAAATCAATAAAATATATTAAAAAAAAAAAAAAAAAAAAAAGCATGACCCAAAATACCATATATTGTTTAGGGCAGCCTGCTGGCCAACTCCGGCTCACATACTGTTTTTGTAAGATTTGTGAGTTGAAAATTATTTTTACATTTTTTAATATTGGCATAAAAAAGCTAAAAGGAGAATAAGATTTTGTGAGACATGAAATTATAGGAATATCACTTTTCAGTGCCTACAAAGTTTTATCAGAACATAGCCAAGCTCATTCATATATGTATCATCAGTGACTGCTTTCCTGTTTCAAGAGCAGAGGTGAGTAGTTGCCACACAGACTGTATGGCCTGCAAAGCCTAAAACATTTACTATCTGGGCCTGTTAAGAAAGAGTTTGCTGACCCTGATGGAAGGCATTGGTACAAACTTTTGCAGGTGGAATGAATACTTACAAATGTGTGCATGGATAAACAATTGGTGATCAGTGAGACAAAAGTAGGATTACAGCAAGCATATACCTGGATGCACATGTGTATGTATATGAAAAGAAAATTAGAAGTGTAATTAAAAATTAATGTTTGAGTTCTGATAAAAATCTAATGGTGCTAATTATTTATCTGTGTTTTTTCTCTTGGTTGTACTTATATCTTGCTTTGCTTTTCAATCTAAATAATTTATGTTCCTGTGTCTGTGAAGAGTCCATCTGTTAAACAAGAAAACAATTAAAGCAAAATGACAAGATTTACTTTTGGCTATCATTCATTGTTGAAATAATGGGAGATTTAGTATATTACTATTTAAGCCCTTGGCTATTTTTTATTGTTTTAAACAAAGCTATGATTAAGCTGGGGGGAAAAAAGTTATTTGACAATGTATTATATGTTATAGTAGCAGACAGTCAGACAGGCAAAGACTTTGGGCCAGGTATGGAAGGTCACCAGGGCAGTTAGCCTCAATACCTAGCAACAAGGAACAATTGTAGAGTGCAACCTCACCTCTAGGTTGATCTTTCCTCCCCTGGCATATTACTGGTCATGCTATGTAGACCCCCTGACCTTTTATATCCCTGATCATAGGGTGGGGACCTTCCTCTGACCTTTCCTCTCCTAACATGTCACTAGTCATGTGATAGACACCCTTAGAGCAGGAACAAGGGGTCCAGAGAAAAGCTTCATATGACTCCCATACAAGCCCTTGCACAATCACTCCATTAAGCATTAAGCCCTCAAGACAATGAAGTTCTGACCTGCATCAAACAATCTTAGGAACAAAGCCTTAGGTCTGTTGAGCACACAGTCAGAGTTTTGATTCAAATAGAATCATCTAGGCCTCAGTTGTGTTTTAGCTCTAGGCCCAGAAAAGCAACAAGGCCAGGCAGGGTAATTCCAGGGCTGATATCAGGACTAGCTGTGACAATTAATTAATTAATTCAATTAATGACCTGTGCCCTGGCACCAACCAATCAGTAGAGACCACAATGGTCGTGCTCGCGCTCTCTCTCTCTCTCTCTATCTATCTATCTCTATCTTTCCCCCACACACACACACACACACCTTCTTCCTTTAGGTGTGTCTTTCTCCTAAACTCCATGGCCTTCCTTTTGCCTCTGTAACTTGCTTTCTGAGCCCACACGGCCCAGCTGGCTCACTTCTTCTACCTCTGCAACTTTCTAAATAAATTTGCTTGCATTTGAGCCTTGATTCTGAATTCTTTCTCAGCCAGAACTCAAATACCAAGATTGCTGAACAGAACATCTGGTGCTATTTTGCCACTAACAATACCAGTGGGGATAACTGGGGGAAGGATATATGGGACCTCTCTAGGCTACTTTTGCAACTTCCTATGGTCAATAGTTATTTCAAAGTTATTTATTTATTTATTTATTTTTTTAGTTATTTGAGAGCAGAAAACTTCTCTGGAAAATGGGTTGGCTCCTCTATCTGACATGAAGTTATATTATGCCTGGATTTTAAAAATTTGACAGCGTGATAAAGATTGATATACCATATTTTTCGGACCATAAGACGCACCAGTTTTTAGAGAAGGGAAATGAAGAAAAAAAGATTCTGAAACAAATAGTGTCCTAAAATATTTTATGTGCATTAAAACCTAACATCACAGTCATAAACACATGTAATCAACCCTGTAAAGTAAACAGCAGCATTTAGAACCATTTTAGAGCCAGGCAAGCACACAGAGACCACACAGAGCCAGGCAAGTAAAAAAACTTTTTTTAAAAGTATATGTGTAGGCTATATTTGGACCATAAGAAGCAGGGACTTTTTCCCCCCACTTCTGGGGGGAAAAAAGTGCGTCTTATGGTCCGAAAAATACGGTACTCTCCATATATGAAATGAAACTGAAACAAATCAGTTTTTTGTTTTTTCCCTAGTCAGTATAGTGGAGGGGGGCAGGGAACTAGCCAATGGGATTATTCGGTTTGGTGGACAAAGCACCTGGTTGACCAGCTGACCATTTAGCTGTGTGTGGGTAGTCAAGTGTTCCTCTTGAGCAAGTTTGGCATACAGGGCCTGATAACAGTTTCTTTGCTCCTCTTTTCATGTCCCCCAGGCACATTCCTATTGGTCAAAATCTCTCCCTTATTGTACAATTACCATCTTTTACATCTAGATGAAAATCCTTTTCTTCACAGCTGAAAGCTGAAGCGAAGGGAATTTGAATCTAGAGGATTTTAACTTGCTTTGCCTCACTAGGAAAGCTTGCCCCATACGATGTTAGCGCCTTTTTAAAATTGCTGCTCCTTTTGAGCAAATAGTATTAATTCCAACACTTTTTTCTTTAAAGAAAGGGAGGACTACCTGTGAATACAAATAAAGTGACAAATTCCACAACCAAAGCTCTCAGGGAGATTAAGGTCTAAATCAGAGGCACAGATGCAGATAAAATAATTTGTATCATGAATGAAAACGTTACACACTAAACTCCCAGGAAAAAACAAAAACCTTCTTTGAAGATAAAACCGCATAAAAATTGCTGATGTGAGTGAGGAAATAAAGTATGTTTTTAGTTTTCATGGCAGGGAGAAGATGAGATTCATTTTTATACCAGTACCACAAAGGCTTGCTAGCAACCTGCTTAGAATACAATAGACAGGATTTAAATTTTCTTTTCCTTCACATGGTTTGCTCATTTGCATGCTAGGCCCCAGAATGGTCTTCTCTCTCTCTCTCTCTGCCATTTCACAGAAACACTGGGATCTGAGCGCTGGGAGCAAACGGGAAGGTTCAAGGGTGCTTGTGAGTTCAGCATAAAGCTCTTTTATCAGTGTATTTGCAAGGGAAAAATACAGGCCTCTCCTCACTTCATTGGGCAGCTTTTCCTTTGAGGGACAGCTTCAAATTCTCCTCCCCAGAAACCCCCTTCAGCCCAGAAAGTGCTCTGGACTCCTGACAAACACAGAGGCAAACAAGCCACAAGGGCTGCTAATGAACAAAGACAAAATTAATGTTGGTTTGGCAGGATTTTAGAAAAAGGATCACTCTACCTTTCTCCATCCTGATGTCAGTGTTTCAAATATCAATATCTTCATCTAAAATGGGATCCTTGGCTGTTATTTAGGTTTACCAGAAAGTCCAAGGGGACCAAGACACCAAGACACGGGAGGAAAGGAAGAGTCAAACCTTTTCTAATCCTTTTTAGGATGATTAGAGTGTACACAAATGTCACCACTATCCAACCAAGTGGCTAATCGTTTTAAAGAGGAGGAGAAAATAAGCACAAGGCATTTAGTTTAAAGGGGGAAGACCAACCCAACCCACGGATTTGCGGTAGGTTTTTCAAGCCCAGAAAGCACATTCTAATCATAAAAGGACATACTGTCTATGAAGAGAAATAGTCCCTTATTGCAATATAAAGAACTCAGATGTGATGCCCAGTGAAGGAATACAAGGACTGTATTCCTCAACAGTCAGCACTTGCACTCTATTCTCCTTTACTGACAGACAGTCAGGGACAGGGGAAAGGTGGGGATGGCCTTCTATGTAAATAAGAGGGAGGGGTGCTGGGGTGATGTTGTCCTGTGTATTTTTTGTGTGTTTTTTTTTCCAGCTTTACCAGAGCCCTCACAGCAGGAAGTGTGTTATTGTCATGCAAATGTGTTTGATTTCCTCCAAAATCCCCTTTCACTGTCTTTCCTGTCTGAATGTATCATCATACCGTATTTGCAATTCTATTAAGCACCATTTTTTATTAGCCTAATTTACGTAACCTGCCTAATAGGAATCGGAAATGTTAAGTTATTTTACTGGATCCAATTAGTATTTCATTGTTTTAGCCTGAGCACAATATTGTACAATAGTCTGCAATACTCAGCTAAATGGAATAGGATGTACTCCTCGTAATACGATAAATGGAAGCATATGTTTTAAGCTAATTAAAACGCAGTTAAAACCTGCCTGAACTGAAACCAATTGCATCCTTTAATATCTGGTGGGTGACTTTCTTTTTAAAATCTAATAATGAAATGTCATATCATGGTGAACTTAAAGGAAAAAAAAAACACACAAAAGTTAAGTACTGAAAATAGCTGGTCTAAATTACTAGTAAATTGTTTCCTGGAAAAGCATTTTTTCTTTTTACCTGTCACACAGTGAAGAAGAATGAGTTTCCCCAAGTTAAATGTACAGATTCACAAAATGTGCAAACATGCTGGTTCAAATATTCAAATACACCAGTTAAAAAAAGGGTGGAGGAATATTTTTAAGTATTTCTACAATTAAAACTACCGTTTTCTATCCTATTTCTCATCTTAACGTCTGTTCAATTTAAAGAAATATTTCAAGTGCTGCCTTTTGTGTATCTGTGAAATATATGTAGAAAAAATTTACAAGACTTCAAATAAAGAAAATTTTGCAACAACAATCAATTTGTAAGTGTACCAAAGGTAATACAAATATAGCAATGGCTTAATATGGGGGTGTTACTAGTATAAAGACTGATGCATTCTATAAAAATTGTGAAATAACTAGTAAACATTGTAGCTATTAACAGCATAAATATATTATATGTAATTCCTTATAATTCAGGAAAATATTTTTCACTAATTTCATAATTTTGCTACTGAATTCATGTTGAGTTATATTGTTTTTATCTTGGAATTATTGCCCTAAGAACCACAGGGTTCTTATAATTATAGCACTCTATGTTAAAATAATATATTTTATATTAAAATATAAGTAGCAAATGACATATTCAGGAAAGTAAAATACTAAGTGACACATAGCACAATTAAAAATATATTTGCTTCTTAGTTTATATACAGACACTTCTCAAAACCCATTCCAATGAAGAGAAAATAGGTTTTTTTAGATAGTAGCTTTACCAAAAATAACTTTCGGGGGGGGGGGGGGCGGGGGGGGGGATAGGTACAGAGGTTTTTTTCCTTACAGTAAAAGAGAGCCCAAAAGTTGAATGTTTAGCAAAGTACCAAATGCAACATTTTGTGAGAAAATTTCATTTTTCAATCATGACAACAGTAAGAAACACCAGCAAAGTGAACTCCTGGGCTGGCTAGATATTTTTAACGGTAATATTATGATGGCTGCACTAGACATGAGAGTGTACTTTATGTCATTCCTTTCGACTTCACCATTAACTCCATAACAGCTGGCATCAAATATACTAAATTGTGATATAATGAGCTTATATATTGCTAGCAATTACAGAGTTAAGTTGAATAAATCCTTAGAGTACAAAGTAAGTGTGCTTTCCTCCTGACAATAAATTAAAGGTGACATCTGCCTTAATTTAAAATTGCCTAAGATCATCTATAAAAATCAACAATAACAACAAAAAAATACTGTGATTGAAACCGCATCTCAAAATTTGCTAGGTTTGACTATACCATTTCATATATATTTATTTATGACATCTGTCATTTCGATCTATTATTTAAACACTTTTTATGCATTGCTGAGTTATGAAGTATGTTTGTGATAACTATACTTCTGAATGTGAAAGCCTGGGTTGTGAATGCTATATATCTTAGTTTCCTTGGAGATTATATATATATATATATATATATATATATATATATATATCCAGACCATAATATTCTTTTAAAGTATGATACCAGAGAGACTGTGGCTTTGGAGAAAAGTCTGAGGACCAGATTTTGTTTGGATGCTTCTGATTACCACATAACCATCACTTATTCAGTGAAATTCACAAATTAACTTTTTCTTTAATTAATTTTGGAAAAATATATTTAATAAAAATGTATTTTGGACCATAGATTAATGGACTAGGTCCAAGAGGAATTCAGATGGCAGCTGCAGTTAGAAACTCAAACAAGCAGGGGCTGAGGTTTGATATGTTCAGCAAAAAAAAAACACCCTATGCAAATTACAGGAGGATGGGATAGGTACCAATACAGGACCCATCCCAATACACATACACACACACACACACACACACACACACACACGGAAAATATTAAAACTTAAATAAGAGCCATGGAGTCTCATGGATTACAGAGAGTTGGAAGTGATTTTAAGAAATGATTAGAGACAGACTTGATAGTTATAGTTCTTCCTTCTGAATACTTTAAGGGATGGAAACAATTATCTAAGGATAATGTGCCATGTTCTCATCTTGAACACTTCATCATATCTCAAATGAATCTATTAGGCACCCTAAAATCTTTTGGTGATCTGGAAGGTGTAAGACCATCTTATAAAGACAATTCAAGCTTTAATTTTCCCATTCCAACAAAGCAACCTGCCTGTATGGGGACAATGATGAACCTCATTGTTCATCACTCATCCTTCATCATCAATAATACCAGAATCAACTGGTGTTATTGAGTAAGAAAGTACAGATTGGCATAGATCTAAGGAACACAAACAGATCAGCCCTAAAAGAAACTAAGCTTGCTGGAAAGCCAGAATTTGAACTGAAGTAGAAATTAACAAAGTGTATTAACCATTACTGTTTTAATTGCCTAATTGTCAGGCCTTGAGTGGGTAGAAGCAAAAGTGGAAATCCAAGGTCTAAAAATGTTTCTCGGTTATTTCTAGATCCAAGGACAAAAATCAAACGCAAAACACTCAATTTAGAATTCTCTCCCTCTCTCCTTTTTTTTTAAAGCATTAGCTGTGCATTGATTCCAAAGGATTAGTTTATGTGGTGACCAAAAATGATGACACAGGTGGCTGAAATGACCACAAAGACAGACTTGGGGATATTTATCTAGGAAACTTTTAGTGATGTTCACAGATGTACACATTTTCAACTACAGATTGGCTGAGACAGTATCTACAAACTTAAAAAGGAGAGGGAGGTGAATGAGAATTTATTCTTTATCAAATGGTCTTTACCAGTTCGACCTTGCAAATAATTTTATAACAATCTAAACTCTTCTGCTTACCCAGGCCATCCCAGAAGTATTTCTGAGAAAATCTCTGCTCTTGGTTACAGTGCAACTTTGCAAGACTATCTTAGAGTCATAATAATAGTCAACAAAGACAATATTCTGGAGGAAAAAACTATCTCTAATTGAGAAAGAAGAGGTCAGTGTTGGAATTAGAATTTATTAAAAAAAAAAAGTATATCACAATGGCTTACTTATCAAATAACCTACTCACCAACAAACCCATTCATCTCTTGAATCTAAATAGCACATGCATTTCTCTTTTACTCCTAACTCATACAACCAGGAACCAACCTTGGCATGCCTCCTTTCAGTGGCCAAAGTTTCTGAAGGGCCAGGCCACTTTACTCTTGTTCTGGGTGGGATGTGAATTTGTGGGCAGACGACAAGGGGCTAATGAGAAGCTAATGTCCCTGCAGTTGGCAAACTGCCAACCTCGGGATGAGAGGATTCAGGCATTTGTCTGCATTAGCCCCAGACAAAGGAAGGAGGGGCTGGGGGAAAGTCACCTCCAGGTTGAATAACTTAACTCACCTTGGATTCTGGGTCCCATTCCTAAGGGAAGGGGCTATTTTAGGAAAATTATGCACTTTTCCTAGGAGGCATGGGCAGTTCTCATGTGGATACACTTGACTTGGTATAAATGAGTTACAATAGGCAAGTTCAGAACTTGTCCCACCTCATCACCAACTCAGGATATAATCATATTAATGAGGAGCCAGGTGAAACGTCTTATCTACGTTACATTCATTCATCATAAATGTAAAATTAGTTTATACAAGTGTCTAGCCAGATCACTTCTTGAATTCAAAACTTACTTTTAAAAGAGAAGGGCACTTTATTGCCTAATTTTGCCATAAAAAAATTCACATCATGAGTTTCTAAGCCAGGCAACTGACTGGAAAAAAACCCAGAGACTTGAAATTTTAACAGAATCTTAATGCCTGAGCAGAATATAGTTGAGGTGCTGCCACCTGGGCCATTGTCACCCAGGTCTTCCCAACATTCACTTCAGCCACAATTATCTCTTTTACATTTTAAAATCCTACCAATATGCTTATTGATGCGGATTTTCACATACATAAGGAAAACAAGAAGGTTGTTCATGGAAATACATTGGAGGGATAAAATAAATACCTCCTTTTCCTGGAAACGATTTTTTTTCAAAGCTTGAAGGTAAATATTCTTAACATTTGAAATAATTTTAAACTACATGTGATGCCTTTGTAATAACCTGGCTATTATTTAACAGGAAAGGAACAAGGTAAGACTAAATAGTATAGGCATGCCATTTACACAGCTTTGCCCAAAGCTGCATTTAATATTCTCTAAGTCTATTCCCCACTAATTAATGGAAGGAGGGACTAGACAAAAGCAGTTTAGAAGCATATCCAGGTAGGTCTGAGTGATGTGCAAAGTTGCCTACCTACTT
The DNA here is from genome assembly GCF_014108245.1 of Pipistrellus kuhlii. NCBI lineage: Eukaryota > Metazoa > Chordata > Mammalia > Chiroptera > Vespertilionidae > Pipistrellus > Pipistrellus kuhlii. Next base: position 27,627,339 of record NW_023425438.1, on the reverse strand, counting down.
GCTTGTCAATCACACCTGGAAACAGGTGATTGACCAGGATGGGTGTGGCCACCTGTAGGGAGCAAAATCTAAATATATAAACTTCCAAACAAAGGGAGTTCCTTCCTTCTCTCTCTCTCTCTCTCCTCTCTCTCTCTCTCTCTCTCTCTCTCTCTCTCTCTCTCTCTCTCTCTCTCTCTCTCGCACACACACATGTGCATGAGCTCTGGGTGCTCTTGGGGCTCCTGTTACAGAGGGCTGCACTCCCCTGTGCCCACATGCCACATAGCCATGTTGGATGCCACGCATGGACTAATGACTTCAATTAGCTTGGATGCTGAACCCATACCTAGCTGTAACATGGAATGGGAGCTCTGGACACTGGCCCTGTGTCTAGCTGTGAACTCCCAGCTGCCCCTCTTCCAGGACTGGCTTTGGGAAAATGGGACATTACAACCTGAGGAATGTAACTCTCCATGCCAACAAAATATTCTGCCACCTCTCACACTCCTGTGGGGGCTTCTGAAGATTCTTATTTCAGTGGCACACCAAGAATCTCACTCTCACAAACAGGGGAATTCCACAGGAGTGATCCTCCAGCAATACATGCACTTTAAATCATTTCACATAATGTTAATTTTTAAAGACATTTCCTCTTTTATAAAGACATACAAATGTTTATAATATTTATTTTGGTTATTTTGTATATATTCTATATAAGATTATACTAGTATATTCTATATAAGCTTACACTCTCAGTGGTGTTTTTAATTTCCTACATCATTTGCTAACTAAAGATCATGGCATATTTGCTCTTAGCCACACCCACCCCTCACCCTGACATGTCATCAGGCTCCTACTGTGTAATACAAACCCTGTGGACTACTTTTTCAACCTGAAAACTGTAATCTTGCCTTCCCCCCTTGTCTGATATTTTCCACAAGAAGCCATTTAGACCTTCTATGAAGGACACCAGAAATCAGACAGTATCCCTGCCTACAAAAACCGTCCCTGGCCCACTTCACTGTGTTTCCCAATCTTCACCCTGCTCACCAAATTTCACTTTCCCTTGGGTTCTTCCAACAGAGCAAATAGTTTCTACCCAGGGACTTTTACAAGTGTGGTGCAGTGGCCCTGAGATGCTCTCCTTGGCAGAGTCAGCCTACCTGGTTCTTTTCATCCTTCAAAATACTAGTGAGCTGAACATCCATCTCAGAGTTTCCTCTACTGGCTCTGATAACTGTCATAAGTGTATGTCTCCTTTCAGCCCTCTAGTTTAATACTCTATTTTTCGTTCATAGCACTTGAACACAATGTTTACTTCTTTCACCGCTGTTTTATTTTCTTGTGTTTGCCTGTGTTCATTCCCACTTGAACCACATGTGCTTTCCTCACTGACCTATCTCCAGAGCCTGGCATGGTAACTATACTCAATATGTACTCACTATTTGCTCAATTAATAAGTGAATGAAAGATGCAAATTGAATAACATTTAATACTTCACTAACAACACACACACACACACACACACACACACACACACACATATATATCTATCTATATATATATATATATAGATATAGATATAGATATAGATATAGATATATAGATATATATATATCCATGTTTTAGCTATAATATCAACTAAATATATATACTAATAATAGAGGAATATGCAAATTGTCTGGGACACCATCACAGTAACAGTAACGACCAAACAGCAGGCTACATGGGGCGAACAAGCCAATTGGGGGGGGGGGGGGCAAGTTTCGGGTGACCAGGCCAGCAGAGAGGAGCAGTTGGGGTGACCAGGCCAGTGAGTGTGGGGCAGTAATGGGAGAACAGGTCAGTAGGAGGGCAGTAAGGGGTGATCTGGCCAGAAGAGGGGGGCAGTTAGGGACAATCAGACCAGCAGGCAGAGGCAGTTAGGGGTGATCAGGCTGGCAGAGGGAGCAGTTAGGGGTGATCAAGAAGGCAGGCAGGTGAGCAGTTAGGAGCCAGCAGTCCTGGATTGTTAGAAGGATGTCTGACTTCAGTTTAGGCCAGATCCCGGGATTGGGCCTAAACCGGCAGTCGGACATCCCCCAAGGGGTCCCGAATTGGAGAGGGTGCAGGCTAGGCTGAGGGGACCCCCTCCCCTGCCTTGTGCATGAATTTCATTCACCAAAGTCACAACATAAACTTTTAAATATATTTTTATTGATGAGAGAGAGAGAGAGAGAGAGAAACATAAATGGTAAGAGAGAATCATTGATCGGCTGCCTCCTGCATATCCCACACTGAGGATTGAGTCTACAACTTGGGCATGTGCCTTGACCAGGAATTGAACTGTGACCACCTGGTTCATTGGTTGACACTCAACCACTAAGCCACACCATCCAGGCACAACAAAAACTTTGAAAATAGCAATATAAAAAATTTTGGCATTTTAACAATCTGATAACATGGCAGAAATTTAAAAACTACCTGCTGCATTTCAAAACTATGATATAAATACAAGATCAATGCTAGGTAAAATATGAGATCTGGAGCAGTTTTCTAACACTGTTTCATGCAGCCTCCTATGCAATGCCTTTTTTCTTTTTCCCCCAACAGTGACTATTTATACCAGAAAGGTATTTTATATTAATAGCATCTAAAAATGTTTTTATGGAGAAAAACTTAAATGTGTTATTTAAGTATAAATAGCAATGCATAATTTATCATGAAATAACACATTCATATTTCTCAGTATGAAAGTAGACTAATTCCAAAGTTGTATATGAGATTAGGTAATCCTATACAGTGCTGTTCTGGCTTCTCTTGCTTTGTGATCTTGACCATGGCAAATTACTTTGAACCTCAGTTTCCTCATCTATAATGTTTCTTTACCATTCTAAAAATATAATTCTTCTAAGAACAAGAAAGTAATTAATGCCCAAGCAAAAGAATGTCTTATTTCCTGAAATGCCCAAATGCCCCATAGTTAAGGAAGAGTTAAAGTTTAAAAACAATCATCCTACAATATAAAGAATGTGTCTCACAGTTCGGAGGCTAAATGTTAAAACACATCCACATTAAGAAATGAATGTATTACATTGTAAGGACACATTCTCCTGAGCGGCAGCTAAACTTTATCAGCTGCTGGCCAGAAAACTTTGTCAACTCTACCTCTTTTAAAAGTGAAGACTTATGTGGCGGGCCCATCCCGATCAGTATAAATTCAATCCAATTTAAAGCACGGGAACAATGTGGGCAGTCTCAGACGATTACTTTCAATGGGATTGAGTCCCTACGGATGGCGAGGACTGAGTCCCATTGAAAGTAATGGAGTAAGCAATCACATGCCATTACGTTCAAGGAGACACAGTCTCTACTACCCATAATCACATGGTAATATAAATCTGCACTGACTCATCAGCATGAAGAATGAAAATGTAAAAGAATTTCAGAGCCGCAAATGTGCACCCTGAGACAAAAGGAAAAAATGATCTTTCCTGCACCCATAACTCATCAAAGTGGAAACACTTTAGTGGAGCTGGAAAGGCCAGGAACCCAGGGTATGAAGATTGGGAACAGGTTCCTGACCGTCTCCCATTTCCCTTTGAGCAACTGTCCACACGCTATGAAGTTTTGTCTGTGATCACATGCCTGTGTTGTGCCCTTTCCATTCCCATAGTTGAAGCATTGGTAACTTAAGAGAACAGTTTCTCCCCTTAAGACCCAAAATTGGTTTAAAAAAAATCATTATAAATGAGCTTTCTCCTTCTGTCTTAATACATGTGTTGATTTCCCCCAACAGATGAAAAGAAAAAATCCAATTTTGATTTCTTTCCATATTGATGTGTGGGTAAAATTCTAAGCAAACCTGTGTTTTAGACATAATAGAGTATGCCAAAATTTCCTCATTTTACTTTGTTTAACTAGAATCTGGTTTTGAGCAAGAAGAAGATTTTTGCTTTTCCAAACCTCCCCTCAATCCTAATCTCTAAACCAGTAAAATCAATAGGAACAAGAAATCGGAACTATTTAGATTAAGCATAGTTGAGCTTCCTATTGTTAAAGGAATACCAAGAAAATCATGATTAAACACTTGCATAGCTATATCTGGAGGTATGCTAGGAAAGGTTTAAGAGCTAGCTCTCAAGGCGGGGGGGGGGGGGGGGGGGGGGGGGGGCTGTGATTATAGTATTTGCCAATTTTCCTAGAATAAATACTCCCACCAGGCCTGATTTCAAGTTATCAACATGATAAAGGGAAAGTATGAGAAAATATGTGCAGTTACAGATCATTATGTAGTATTTTCACCATAAAGTTTCAATAGATATAAATAACCTTAAGACCATAAATGCATCATAGTTAAGTAAGAATTAAACTTTAAAAACATAGTAAGGGTCATAAAGTAATTAAAGGGGTGACATTTTAGTACCTATTATCTTTATTTTAAATACAATTAATTAAGCTGTAAGAGTAATAATATAGTGCCAGTCCATTGTGGCTCAGTGGTTGAGTGATGACCCATGAAGCAGGATGTCATGGTTGGATTCCCAGTGAGAGCACATGTCCAGGGTTGCAGACTCGATCCCTACTAGGGGGCATGCAGGAGGCAGCCTATCAACGATTGTCTCTCATCATTGATGTTTCTATCTCTCTTTCTCTGTCCTTTCCTCTCTCTGAAAAAAGTAAAAATAAAAGAGTAATAATGTGGCTGTGTTTAATGAGCTTATAAAATTTCTGAGGATCTTAAATTTGGCTCACCTGAGCCAGTACCAGCTCCAGCACAATCATTGGGTGTTTTTCTCTTTAACTTGTGACAGTCAAGTTGCTATTATGTCAAAAATTATAAGGGACTTAAGTGAAGACTTTTGCAAATTGTCCTAAAACCAGTGGGATTTGTCCTAAGTAAAAGATCCAAAGAGACCAAAAATTTGGCAAAGCCAGATGCAACCTGATATGACTCAACTTTTGTGATGCAAATGGATCAAGTTACACCTTCAAAGGTGTTTTTATCTAAACATTTTCATGTGGAAAGACATTTGAGTAGATCAAACCCAGGTTTATTTTGGCTCCCCATTACTATTGTATGCCCTTGGATTATTTGTTTTAACTTTTTGTGTGCTTTTTTTTTCTTTTTTTACCTCATTTATAAAATGAGGCTAAAAGAGATTACACTATTGACAGTTATGAGGGCTATAAACATACTCCTTCTAAAATCCTTATCTTTCCAAATATCAATCAATATAGTGTATGATTTCTCTCATGAAATGCAATAATATAATTGGAAAAAATTAGGCAAGTCTCTCAGACCCACTGTTGGTCTTATAAATACAGGTTTTAAGTCAGTTATGAAGCTATTAAAATAAATTTTACCATCTGTAATTTTCACAAAAGATTCCTTTTTTATTTAAAGAACAACCTTTGACTCCGGAACACCTCCCTGAGTCACTTTTTCTTTTGCCTTTTCAGTGCATATAATGGATTCTTCAGTTAAACATATTTTAGCCAGTGACAAATGCAGGATTGCATTGTTAAATGTATCCAACTTCTCATTTCCTAAGACCATCATTGTTTTTGACTTCTTCATTTCTATCACTAGCACTTGGCTTTTGCTATAATTTTTTTCCACAGTCAAAAAAGTAAACAAAAGCATTTAAATTACAAAAAGTCTCAGTGATGAGAAGAGAAAACTAAGTCATGTAAATGTATGAATGCTATGAGATTAGCCAGGTGCATTCACGGTCTAGAACCTACACTACTATTTGCACAACTTCTTCAGTATAGCTGGAAATCCTATCTACAGCACACATTTTGGTGATTCATGAGAAGCCATAATATGAATGACTTGCTTACAAATGCCAAAGCTCCACTTCCTGGAGCTCCTGGCATGTTTTTGAGAGTATTAAAATAAGATGGTATGTGTGAAATACTGGGAATAATGCTTGGGACTTAATATATCAGGTGCCTCTCCTTAAATGGTCCCAGAAGAAGACAAAATAGAGAGAGAAAGCTCTAGATTGCTTTTTATGGTTATTTTAGACTCTTCAAGCTGCAGGACATCAGCATGTCCATTCCTCCTTAACATTCAGCGACAGATCTAGAGAAAGAAGAGACAAAAGTTTCTTCCTCGGATATGCCTGTACTCACCTCAACTAATTTCTATCTATTTGGAACTGCAAAAAATAATCTTAGTTAAACATGTATTTTTTATATAAAAAGCAAGTTTAAAAAAAAAAAACACCACTAGTATATTATAACAAAATCTTATTCTGAATAAAAATTATTTAGTTACTAGTCTAGAAAAAAAAAAAAATCCCCTCCCTTTCTTACCCAACTGTATCTCAATCTTCCCTCCAGCTACCAAAAAAAATAGTTCTTTTTAGGCCACCTGTTAAATTCACAAGCAATATTTTGAATGTGCTCTTTGGCATTAATCTATCCTTAATATTTATGTGTTTCAAAGAAACCCAAATAATACCGTTGAATAATGGGGAATAATTTCAATGGTGCATGCACATTGTCATGAAGGAATTAACAGGAAATTGTGTCAAAACAAAAATGTTCACATTATAAAATAAAAAGAAGAGAATATTTTTCAATGCCTACTGACTTCTAGAAAAATAGTTCAATCCCACTAGACTGAACTTTGAAGCTGTCACCATTGTTTGTAAAAATTCATAGCCAAAACCGGTTTGGCTCAGTGGATAGAGCGTCGGCCTGCGGACTGAAAGGTCCCGGGTTCGATTCCGGTCAAGGGCATGTACCTTGGTTGTGGGCACATCCCCAGTAGGAGGTGTGCAAGGGGCAGCTGATCGATGATTCTCTCTCATCGATGTTTCTAACACTCTATTCCTCTCTCTTCCTCTCTGTAAAAAAATCAATAAAATATATATATTTTTAAAAATTCATAAAGCAGAAATACTGACTCATCCAACAGTTGAAAATGAATATACTCTTTTGAGGAATATCATGAACATTATTAAGGAAATATTTTGGCTAAATCAGCTATAAGCAATGATATTTGGAAGAGACACATTTGTATTCATTTCTATATTCATCATACAACCATATAATTTTGCCCAGTTGTCATATCTTGAAACAGTCTCAGGACTACATACAATTTTCAACAAGTGAGTACTAGCTAGATGATAATATCATCAATTAAGTGTGGAGAGGTTTAAACAAAACTGATACGGCATTTACTTTTTTAGACAAGTCTTCCTCCTTTTCCCCAATATTTGCTTTTATCTATAACAGCTTCAATTTTTCCTATTCTGTATAAATACCTATGTTTTAAAGAATCTGTCAATGCAAAGAAGTTAGCCATTTCCTAAAATGTTCTGAATAGCACAACAAAGAAGGAAATGATAATGATAAATAGTTACAATTTCTTTTATCTTTAAATAAAAGCTGTTTTATCTTATTAATATTGGTTATAATATGAAAACCTAGTGAGTGAACAGTTTTCTTTTTTTAAACACACGTGGGTGTGTGTATACATATATATTGATTTCAGAGAGGAAGGAAGAGGGAGAGAGAGAGAGAAACATCAATAATCAGAGAGAATCGTTGACTGGCTACCTCCTAATCAAGCCCAAAACCCAGACATGTGCTCTGACTGGGAACAGAACTGTGACCTCCTGGTTCATAGGTTGATGCTCAATCCACTGAACTACACCAGCTGGGCAATTGTTATTTTCAATATTTGTTTTCTTATAATTATATTCATTTAACTATGAATTTGAGAAATAAGAGCAAAGGAATAAAGATGGAACAAGAGAGTAAAGAAAGATTAAAAGATTGGTTATATTGGCATTTTAATTCAGTTCTTCCTAACCATAAGCAAAACAAAAAGGAGGACAAATTTACAACATAATCTTATCTTATTGTGATTAGTAACCAGAGTAGGTGATCTCCTGGTCAAATTTGGTACATAGTACATCACAACCACATGAAACAATTCTGGCAATCCTATATCAAACACATTGGTATGTGGTAGAGAAATGCCAAAGAGTTGTGATGAATGGCGAGAGGAAGCTGTTGTAAATATGGAAACCCAGCTCACTACACATATCATGTAGAATCAAAGTGGTTCTCAGAAATTTTAAAGTTTAAAATAGCTATTAACCAATAGGTAGGGTGTTCAAAGCAGGGCTAAGCAGGGAACAAATTATTTAAGTTCTGTGTTCTTTCCCAGATGGAGCTTCTGCTTTGTTTAGTGTGTCCCATTTTATGGCACATGTGGGCTGCAGTTCACCTTCTAGAGCCTCCACTGGCCACCATGTTTTCCTGCAGATGTTTGAACTGAGTGCTCTATGTGTGGTTTTCCCCTACAATTTGTAAATGCTTGTCCTGTGTTAAATCCCTCTTTCTCCCAGAGGGCTCCAGAATCAGAGGATCAGGAAGTCAAATGGCACAGTCTGAGCAGCCACCGGCCTACCCTGAGGTAAGAGTTTCCCTGAGCCTGCAATAAGTTGAGGAGCAAACTCGACTCTAACAAAGTGGCATCTACATTCCTGTAAAAATGGCCATCGTAGGTCTCTTGTGAATCCATTTCACAAATTATACAGACACACGTAGCATGGTCTCTGAATGGAAACAGGGTGTGGAAGCTCTACAACTGTTTCCACATGATTCACATCAAAAGCTAACTCTTGGAGGCACGTGAGCCCTGTTCTCAGGTTCTATAAACTCTCCTTTGAAAATCCAGGATTCTTTCATTGGGTACCTCTGAAAACCGAAATAATCATGAGGTTTATTTTTTTATGGTTTGCATATCTTTAGGGGAAAAAAAATAGAAAATGAATCATTCCTACATTAAGAATGATTTCCAGCGTGCGAAGTGGAACGCAGGATCACCTTCGATATATTACACACAGAGCTTTTCAGGACAGCAGCTCATTTCCAGAAGAAAGGTCAGGCAAAAAAATAATGTGATTAGAAGGGGGCGAAGGAGAAAAAGAATAGCCACATATTTGGACATAGACCAAATTCCCTTTCTGCCACTGTAACTGAAAACCATTGCTTCAATATTTAATGAAACGCTTATGCGGCCGCACCTGGTCACATTGTCGCACTGCCTAACCACAGCCTCCCCCGTGGGTCATTACTGCCACCATCTGAAAGGGGGCAAACTGTTCATCTAGGACAATAATGCCAGTCTTTAAGAATCTACAGCTACAAAACAGCAGGAGACAGAGTTACTTTGGCTTTGATCTTGGGAAAAATGGCTGGGGGCAAAATGCTGTTTCCCACCCTCAGAGACTATACAGTTAGCAATAATTCTGTAAGTCAAAGCCATTCGCAAGACTCAACTTGGCTGCCCTGCTCTGCTTTTTCCCTCTCTCCCCTTGTAGAAAGCTAGCAGCTCCTGGTGAGAGATCCTTGTCAACAGGAAAACACTAGTTCACGCCACCCTGCTAATGATCCAATGCATCAATACCTCAAACAATCACAACAAGCAGATGTCCTAAGTTAATACAGACTTCCATGGGATTTTCCTGGTGAAACATGGCTTTGAAAGGCATTAGTCTTTTGTCCTCACTGGAGAGCCGCTAAATCCTGGCACCAATTCCTTGGGTATGTGAACCTCAGCCTAATGGAATTTAATTACTTTAGTGGTATTAATCATCTGTACAGTAGAGCAAAGAGTATTTTATTACCACTTTTAAGGGTTATCGGCACATTTATTTCAAATGAACTGTCAAACGGCATTACGTGGAAGGCATGCCAGGTTTAAAATTCTGCAGCTCAGGTGAAAATAAATTTACAGTTTGAAGCTCTTCCCCTACCATCAGCGTCCTGCCCATTAATGGCAGCAGCGCATATGTATGACTCTCAAAATTAAAAGAAATTAAGTGTCGAATTAGCTGTCCATTTTTCACTCTCTGGGTTTTATTCCTTATTCCAACGGTTTTGACTACTCATTTGCAAAAGGTTGCTTTATACCGGGCCACCCCAGGAACACCAATTGGCACCAAATAGGCTGTGACACCATTACAGGCTTAGTTACAGGAAAGTGACACTAATCTTGTCCATTATCAGGCAACAAGCACCGGCTCAATCGTGTAAGATTCCTCCCAATTCACACTGTGGAGCAAGTGCTTTTGTTTTTGTTCAAATGCAGGGAAAATGAGTGTGTGCTTCTCTCTCGCCTCTTGGTTGTTTTTAAGCCCTATTTAAATTGTTCTATAAAGAACCCTAAGCAACTCTTGCATCATTTATAAAGCTCTCCTCCTGTGCTAAATAGATCCCAGAGTGGATTGCAAGATGCCAAACTCAGGTTAATTCTGTAGACATCAGTAAACTTTCTGTTTTTTGGGTTTTTTTTCATAAAGCATTCTACAGAATGCAGCAAACTTGAAGACCAGGAGTGGGTAGGGAAAATGCAGATCAAGAGTCCAATACAAATGTAGACAGACAGCTCTCTAGGGATCAGTCCCCCACGTGTTGGTAGATAGCATATTTAGTATATCGTATAGATTATATTTAGTATATCATATAGATTTTAAAGTATAGTATATACTATACGATGGTATAATAAGTAATATACTTGGTCTTTGTCCCTGGTTCCTGGCACAAAGCTCCTCAAACTTTTGAAATTTTGATTGAATGATGGGAAGGATTTTTGCCTTTGGAAAGGAGCTAATGAGCTGACCTAGGGTGGTCCCTAGATAGTCTCAGGATGGAGCTGGTCAGCAAGCAGAAATTAAGTGATTAGATAGTTGGAAAGTTCTGGCCCACCAAGCAACCTTTGGGAACGAGAGAAGGACTGGTCTGCAGATTAAGCTCTATAAAAGCTCTTGAACAATAAGACTTGATGAGTTTACAGGATGGTGGACACACACGTGGGGGTCCTGAGAAAGTGGTGTGCTGGGAGAGGGAGGGCATAGCAGCTCTGAGCCCTTTCCCTATGCCTTGCCCTATGCATGGCTTCAATCTGACTGTTCCTGAGTGACATCCCTTATAACCCAGTGATATAGTATTTCTGACTTCTGTGAACCACAATAACAAATTAAACCCAGGGAGGGCTTGGTTCTTGATCAGAAGCACAGGTGACGATCTGGACTTGTGACTGGCATCTGAAGTAGGAAGAAGTCTTACAGGACCATCCTAGATGATCGGATGCTATCTCCAGGTAGATCTCCAGGGAGATAGTGTCAAACTTGAGTTCACTGCTCAGAGTTGAGGAAAATACACATATGGGAATCAGCTTAGGTAAATTCCTAACTGCCTTGGTTTTATCATCTGTAAAATGGGAATATAACTTTAAGCTTATTTTTAAGTTAAAGACAACATGTACAAACTAGTGACCTGGTGCACAAAATTCATGCACATTAAAAGGGAATTTGAGGAAATATTTTAATATTGCTATTTGCCCTTTCTCTATAATAGAAGTGTCAGAAATTAAAGAAAATTAGTAAAATGTATATGAAAAGCTTCCTCCTGTCAGAGTCTAGGGTACACTATAGGAACCAGAGTCAAGTTCCCGCCCACCCATGTGTGCCTGGAAATCATGCGAGACCCAGATTTGGCCAACCCCACCCACTCCTATTGGGCTAGATCCAGACCAGGCCAGCTCCACCCCCTTCAAGCTCTGCCAGGTGGCGCCCACAGCCTCAGGTCACCTGGCCTGGTGCTGGGTGCAAGCTGAGGTCCCTGGTCCAGGCCAGGGGGCACAGCCTGAGGTCCTCTTGTCAACCCTTGCATAGTTGGGGGACATGGCTTCAGGTCCCCTGGCCTAGTGCTAGGGAGGGGGGGAGGTGGGACGCAGCCTGAAGTCCTCCATCAAGGCCTGCCAGGCAGGGGGCACAGCCTGAGGTCCCTTGTCAAGCTTTGCCAGGCTGGGATGTGGCCGGAGGTCCCCCAGCCTGGACCAGAGGGACATGTTTGAGGTTCCCTGTAAAGCCCCACCAGGCAGGGAGCACAGCCTCAGGTCCCTACTGATTGCTTGTTAAAGCTCATTATGGGAATGCAGCCTCTGCAGTGGGCGCAGCCATCTTGTCTTATGGAATCTCCGCCTCTGCTGTGGTAGCCATTTTGTTATGGTGTAATGGTCAATTTGCATATTCCCTCTTTATTATATTAGATAAACTAATCATAGCACACTGTCAATGTTATTGTTGTGATTATAAAGAGGACATATATTATTGGAAAAGCCATATATTCCACCTTATGATGTGGGTCAGTATCATGTTGAACAAATTCCCTATGAATTCCAGTGACTTCTAAGACACCTTCCTCAACCCACCCTCCTCCATCAAAATCCTATAGCCTCCAACCTGTTTCACATCCACCTGTTTAAGGCATTTTTCCACTCATCTCATTTCAGAGATATTCTGTAGTGAGAAGCAAATGAGAGCAATTTGTGACATGAGATACTGCATGTGCAAAAGATAATTAGTGTCAAAATGGATGCATTTGCTTTTTAAAGTCTATTTGTCCTGTGATTTCAAATGAATCAAGCTGCTATATCTCTCAACAGCTTCATACTACTCCATAATGAATTAAATGGCTCCTTTGAAAAAAAGTGTAAGATTTATGAATAAAATGCTTTTTCAAATGTTGGAATAAGAAGGACTTAAAAAGGCTCTTATGTCTAGTACCCCTTTGTTTAAAGATCTTATCCAAACTCATGATCTTTGAAAGAAAAGCCTTCTCTAAGAAAAAAAAAAACACAAAAACTCTTTTTTCCATCTTTCCAAAGGTTATAATTACTTGGGGGGGGGGGGGGGGGGAGCTACAATATTCAGCAAAAGCAGAATAGGGTTCTGAATTTTCCTACCCCTGCTTAGGACTCTGACATCCAGCAATCAAGGCCCCAAATCTTTTCAAAGGCATTTCAGAAGAGAGGAAAGAATGTTCCATTCAAAGCTATAAAATATTTAGATTCTACTATTCATTTCCTCTATTTCCACTCTATTCCTCTATTTCCTCTCTCTCCTCTGAATATCTCTGTTTGGTATGGAAATAATACACCTTCTGACTTCATTCTCTTAACTCTTCCTTTGAAATAAGCTTGGTTCCTTCAAGTTTCCCAAACTTTGGTCATTAGTAATCTCATTATAGATTTGAAAAAAGGAACAAAGAATTTTTGAAACTAAAGTTTATGGAAAAGGTAAAAACAAATCATTTCAAGTTTAAGACCAGAGCTACAGAGGTAAAAAAAAACAAAAAAACAAAAAAAACAAGAGTGTTCATGAATAACTGAATTGAAAGTAATTGAATGTTTAATAATCATACTGGTCTAATAGATATATGGACATTTAGGTTATATACAAGTCCAATTTCTAGTAATGGAGCATGCTTCACATTTTGGAAGGAAGTTAGCATTAGCAATAGATTTATGGGATTAATCTTGCTACTTAAACAAGCAGAAAGTAAAGGATAGCTTAGTATTCATCCAATGGGCCATGGGGGTCAAGTTGATTTCATTGTTTTCACTTGCAATATAAAACTAATATTGTAAAAACTATAAACGAGCTTCCCAGTGAAGAGTTTAGGATTTAAGCCTACACCTTTTACTCTTCCAACCATAAACTTCATGTCTTCAATGTGAAATGAAAACAATGCCCATTATCTCAACAAGCACATGAGGATAAGTGAGGTAAAGTTTATAAACCAAATTAAACTACATAAATCCAACATGTTAAAATGGAAAATATATTAAAGAAAAAAAAATTTTTTAAAGATTTTTTCAGATGAAACCCCAGATATCACAATAGCTATTTTCAGTTCTTTGTAACAGGCACAAAGTATCCTTTGCAATGAAAAAGTCTTCTGTATATTCTGCATTCTCCAAACCTAGGACCCCTTTGTGATAATTTCTCAATTCTTCAGGTATTTGTTTCTAAAATTGTCCATGATCACTATTTGAATGATAAACCCTATTAGCTGATATTAGAAACTATTGACTAAGTTTCCAGTTGCATATGGAAAAAAACCAACGGATGTTTATAATCTACAGGACAAGTGATAACATGATGTGAATACATGTAACTGAAAAAATATATAGATGAAAAAAATAGCAAGTGGGAGTCATTCCTTCTTACAACTTTCGTGTTCATTAAGTTTATCCTTTTATTAAATATTTCTTATTCGTTAATCACGTGATAATTTTATCTCGGAGTACAAAATTGTCAATATTGAGATCAACAGTTTTATAGAAATAATTGCATAAATTGTGAAACATCTAGTGATGTAAATACTTTATCAAAATTTTCATTGAGGGCTTATAATAATGAAGGAATATATTTTTGTTGAAATGAAACAAAACAATTGTATCTATGGCATGATTACAGCTATGTAAATTAAAACAACCAAGCACTACATATGACATGTTGGAAGAAAATACATCAAAATGTTAACTGTGATCAATTTGGGTTAGGAACAGTAAGAATTTTTTTCTTTCTATTGTAATTTCCCCAAATTTACTAATATTCTGTAGTTAAGTATCTTTTTTTTTTTACGCTGATGAAACACACATGCAATTTATTTTGTTAATTAGTAAAAAATGACAATGGACCTTATTTTATACTATTGTGTCACCATAGAAGGGAATAAATTTACAATTAATGTTATCTGTTGGCTGGGGACAGAGGTTTAGTACACAACTTGGGAAAGAACAAGACCACCAGCATAGTTCTGTTTCCATCATTGATGCCTCTTTTCAGTGTTGTTGTTTTTTTTAAATCAGTAACTCTTTTCTAATCCCAAACTCGTTTTATGTATTATTCCAATTCTCAGATAATACCATCTATTTTTATTTTTGTTGAGGTTTATTTATTGTTGCTACTTATTTTAGTATAAACATTAATCACCCAATTACCAAAATATGCTTTCCAGTGCTGCTTGAGAAACAAGCGACTAACCACTTAACAAAACTTATTTCTTTAAAAATAAATTATCTTTTTACAACTTCATCCCCAATTTACTCATTTTTCTCCATTCCTCTGGATATTTTCATTCTTTGCTTGACGTGTTTTAAAGTGCATTGATTGAAATTAGACTCAGTTTTCTAGATGAAAGTGTATCATTATTTGATAGAACATCAATTTAATATTTCCACATTATTTTCTCCCTTTTTTAATGCACCCTGGAGTCCTATTTGCCTTCCTAACTGCCTCTGCGTGATGGGGCGCCTTCTTCCTGGAGCTGTCCGTGATGGCTCCTAATTCATTTGAACAGCACACACTGTTTTAATCATATCTGTTTCCACAGATATCACATCGTTTTTTTATGATCTGAATTGTTCTTTTTCTAACTTAGCTTTTCTTTTATGTGAAATGTTCTAGGTCAGATAAGTAATACAGTATTCAAAGACATAATGATAAAAAGCAATGTTAGCTCAGTGGCACACAGAAAAAATGATGTTTCAACATAGTGTTAATCACTTCTACAAATACACGAGAATTACATTAAAAGACTTTCCTGAGCGAATATTAAAATATTTAACATTTTTTGAAAGAGATTTATGTGCCTCTCTTGTTTTTCATAATGTCTTTGCCATTTTACTAATTAAGCAAGGATATTTTTATTTAGACAAATTTTGTCTTTATCACAGCCTCTGCCCTCTCTCCATTACTTTTTCCTGTAGCAACATTAAAGCACTCAGTTCCACACACTCATCTTCTGGCAGGTACCAGATTGCAGTATTTTGAATGCAAAAGTCTGAGGAGGAAAGATGGGAGTTTTGGGCTCTCATCCCAGATCTCCTGCCCAGTGTGTGCTGTGCTACCGGAAAGGTTAACTTGTTCAAAGAATGGGTATAGCCATTTTAACTACCTTACAAAATACAGCCATTTTTGTGGTTCCTACCTTTTTTGACAGCATGGGTGGACCTGGAGATGACTATAAGTGAGATAAGCCAGTCAGAGAAAGACAAATGCCATATGATCTCACCTATCTGTGGAATTTAATGAATAAAAGAGAAACAGAGGCATGGATGCATGGGACAGACTGACAGCTCTTAGAGGGGAGAGGGGATGGAAGGACTAGATGACAGAAGGGGAAGGGATTAGCCAAAGAACACACAGGCATAGGCCCTGGACACAGACAACGGTGTGGTGATGGCCAGAGGTAGAAGCTGGGTCGAGGTGGACAAATAGGTGGGAGGCAGAATGGGGACAGTGTCAATAATACAAATAAAGTTAAAAAGAAAACAACACACATACACCACACACACACACACACACACACACACACACACACAACTATGATTCTGACTATTTCCCCCCAGATTACATTTGGGCATTCTTAATCATATCTTTATATACTTTCCTAAAAGTATGAACAGAATGTGCCCTTGTGTATGTAGTCCCAGACTTAAATTTTATAGCTGAACGTCATTGCTAAAGCATTTCAGATTCTTCCTAACCAGCCTTTTCAAAGTATATTCTTACTATAAAAATTTTTAAAGACATTTACCTCTCCCCTCCCCCCGTGCCTATATTCATACGTTTCATGATTCCAAAGCCTTTCCTTTCAAATTTAGTCTATACATACTTATTTGGAGAAAAATATCCCTTTGTCATTTATTTGAGCTAAGGATTTATTCCCACTCTAGTTTTGCCCTCTCGGCATGCCCCCCATCCACTTTCAGATGAAATGTGCTCAAGACATAAAAACTAGAATGTATATTAGTGGTCTTAGTAAAAATAAAGCATAATTAGTGAAATAAACATTATATAAATGCACATATTTGTAAATATTTTCCTAGATAAACATATTAGATTTAACAATTCAATTTTACTTTATATTACATACCTCTTTCAAATAGTTACACTGTTCCCCTTGACTCATCCCAACTGCATATTAATTCACTGGTTGAAAGAGATGGTGATTCGGTTTTACATAGAGATAAAACAGGAAAAAAGATTGCTTCCTGGACTGAAACATGGATAGCAAAATGCAGGTACCTTAGAAGTATTGCTGATTCATTCACTTATTTTAGTCTATAGATGTCTGTTGAGCTTTCATTCTGTACCAACCACTATTCTGTGAGCTGGGGCTATGAGAGAGAAACAAAACAGAAAAAGAAAAAAAAAAAGTTGCTTCTACCACATAGCTTACAAATAAACAAGAAATATGAATTAGCCTGAATCCCATGTACTGGTGGTTTTTATAGGACAAAAAAAAATGGTCATTATCTACAATTTCATGTGATTCAGCCTAAATAATATGTCAGATGGTAATAAGTGGCATGGAGAACAATAAAGCTGGAGTAAAAGAGAAAGCGAGTGTATGTGGGATATTATTCTCTTAAATAGGGTAGTTGGGGAAGGAGGGAACCTTTTATAAGCGAGGAAGCAAGACAAAGTGAATATCTCAGAAAAGAGCATTCAAAGCACAGGAAACAACAGAAACAAAATTCTGAAGCAGAGCTGGGTTTACCCAGTGTGACTGGAGCACGGTGGGCAAGGGCGGGAGTGGAAGACAGAGAAGGGGTTGTAAAGGTAGCAAGGTCACATAGGGCCAAGTGGCCACAATCGGGAGCTTGAATTTACTCTAAAATGGAAAGTTTTGGGAGGCCTTGAGCAGAGAAATGTTACGATGCAAGGTACTTTTTAATAGGACCACCCCGGTTGTTGGGTTGAGAACAGCATCTCAGGTGGCAGAGAGAAGTACAGAAGTGGGGTGGCATATTAGAATGCTCTTACAACAATCCAGGCCAGAAGTGAGGGTGGAATGGAGGGCAGAAGTAAGGCTGTTGAGAAAGAGTCATGCTCAGGATGTAAACTGAAGGTCGAGCTGACAGGTCTTGCTTATGGGTTGGATACAGACTAAGAGAGAATGGGATGGGATGGGAAAAGATGACTGCGGACTGCAAAGTGTGTGGCCTGAGCAAACGGAAGCATGGAGTTGTTTCTAACGAAAGTGTGGAAGATTGCAGGCTGGGTGGGCAAAATCTATTTCCTGTTTAGAACATGATAAATTAATGAAACTTCTTAGGTGTTCAAGTGCAAATATCAAATAAACGAATATGCATGTCTGGAGTTCAGAGAAGTGGTCCGGGCTGACTTAGGTTTTAGAATGGTATATAAACCCGTGAATGACACGAGGTAATGCCATGTAGGGAGTGAGTGTAGCTGGAGAATTGATGAGGGCTAAAAGACTGAGCCTGAGGATAGCCCAACATTGAGAACCACTGGTCTTGAATGCGATGACAGGTGCGGTGGAGTGGAAAACAAGATGCTATGGAAGAGAAGGTCAAGGAACTTAGAGACTAGGGTACTAGAAGAACCACCCATGTGACTAATACATTAGCAGAGATAGTCAATCCATGCATAGGTTTTCGTTAGCCACCAATGATAAGTCCAGTGCTGTGTCTGATGTGAGGCTTCATACAGAACTAAGAAACCGGGAAACATCTTCACTTTCGTAAGAGTCAGCTTTTGAAATTATGCCTCTCCCATGGAAAGATGCAGCACACTTATGGGCTTGTTTATTCCACTGCAACGTGTAGAATTCCTGATGTACTTTGTCCAGAGCAAAGAACACGTGTTTCTGAAAAGTGATGCCACAAATGAAGTAATTTTCAATGTCCAGGAGAGCTCACTAAACAAAATCTGAACTAGTCATTTTATAAAGTAAATATCACCCAATTTATAAATTTGGATTTTTATGCAAAATATATATATATAAATGTTGTACAGTGAAGTAAGGTAGGAGTGAAAGGTAATACTCAAAGTAACCCCTTTTGGTAGTACTATCAACATCCAGACAAAAAAGCCTTAGGTGCCGGCTTTGTTACAAATATTGTAGTCTACACAGCCTTACTAGTAAACCCAGCTGCACTGGTGCCGTCTAAGTCAATGACCCTCAACTATCTTTGAGTCACTTACAATCTTTGAGAATCTAATAAAAATTATGGACTCTTTCCCCATAAAGGGAAAAAAGTCCCAAACACACCATATTACTCATATAGCTACAGGGAGTTTAAATATCCTATGAGGCCCATCCACTTTAAGTATTCTCAATCTAAGTGAAAATCAAGTCCAAACAGAACTGCAGAATAAAAATGTTATGGCATCTTTCCTCTGCCCACTTCACACACTACTCTTTTTATAACAACTAAATCTCTTTCGTTAAAAAATTTTTTTTTCTAATTACAAGAAGTTTTATGAATATATCTTTGGTGATCAAAACCAAATCAATGAAAATGGAAGTGAGCATATAATTTTATGATTTGGAGCACTGTGAAGCATCCAAAGAGGACTAAGGTGATGGTTTTGGACCTCAAGAGTTTATTTATTTATTATTATTTTTAATTTTTTTTTTTACTATGAAAAGGAATAGAAATTACATGCACATGAAATTTTTCTGAAAATGCCTGGGTCTGAGTCAGAATTCCAAGAGGCAACAGGAA
Organism: Pipistrellus kuhlii; assembly: GCF_014108245.1. Taxonomy (NCBI): domain Eukaryota; kingdom Metazoa; phylum Chordata; class Mammalia; order Chiroptera; family Vespertilionidae; genus Pipistrellus; species Pipistrellus kuhlii. Next base: position 27,608,018 of record NW_023425438.1, on the reverse strand, counting down.
AGCTGTCACAACATTGATAATAAGTTTTTTGTCAAAATATGAGCTCAAATTTTAAGAGCCACTGAGGCAATGGCCTTCCATGTCAGCACAGTGAAGAACAGCCCTTCTGAAACAAATCAGCCTGGAGTTGGGCCTTGTAGGAGGCGGCAAAACAAATGAAATCAACATGTAGAAAGAATGTCTCAGAGACAGCTGCGGCTGGCTACCTGTTGGCCTGAAATGTGACATGTCTGGCAGGTTCTCCATCAAAATGCACCAGGCCTGTCATTAGAGAGTGAAATAGGCCAAACAATGTGCAAGATCTCAGCAGAGCAGATGAGCAGATTCAAATTAATGCAAAAGCTAAAGTGCCAAAAGTCTCCTCCAGGAAAGTTGCTTCATGGGTTCTCAGTCAGTGCTCAGGGAATACTCAACCATCAGCCTTGTTCACAACACCCACTGTTGTCATGTTCTCATTATCAATATACCTGTGAGCACTCTATGGTGTGCAAAGGTGTTTCTCATACATGGCCTTGTTCCTCACGGTTAACAGTATTTGCATTGACCTTCCATTAAGCAACTTCAAGGAGATAAAAACAGTGAAGAAAATGGAGGTAATTATTTGATCTATGCAAAATCTCATTTGATTAAGAGGAAAGTCATTAAGAAGTCACACAGATTGATACTATTTGCACCAAAAGAGCAATGCAGCAAGTCCCTTTGCTATGATTGTACCTTGTGAAACCCATGTTGGTCTTGATTCATGAGTCAAAGAGAAGAGGAAACATAAGTTATCAATGCATAATTAAGAAGAAAAACATATCATTTTTCTGAAGTACATAAGTTGCTGAAACAAATGTGATTTGCTCTTGTGTTCATTTCTTTTACCAAACTCTTTAAATTAAATAATGCTGTTAAAATTGGAAATACTCAAGGTATATTATTAATAAGTTTTCTGGTTAACGTGGGTAGAGTAAATTAAACATAATTTAATGTGCTTTTCATAATTTATGATCTTGAAAGGTCTTTTGATCATTGGTGATCTGGGGCCGCAGAAAGAAGACAAGGTCGATTTGAACTTGAACAACCCTAGCACTAAGTTGGAAAAGGTCAGTGCTGAAAAACAAATACACTTAATTAATGATCTGGTAGGTTAGGATCCAGATCATTTGGCCTTTAAATTAAATTAAATTAAAACCTTGCATTTTAATTATTTTAACTATCCATTTCACCTCCTAGACCTGGCCTTGCTAGCCTTAATACTTTATTTTATGTCTTTAGAATATGCTTTTATGAAAAGAGTTGAGAAGTTTGCTATATCTTGGAAATAATGAAGATCTGACATATTGAACAAAGCTCTCTTTTCTGAATACTAAAAATATTATGAAAACCCTGAGAAAAAATAAAGACACTTACTAAGAAGGTGGTGGCTAACAAGGCTCAAAAAATTAATTAATTAATTAATTAAAAAGCAGAGCCCAAGCAGCCATTTCTGCACGGGGACCTCTCACACAAAAAGCCTGCCTGCAATCTGAGACAGCCCTTACAAAGAAGCTCCTGGAGTCCTATTTCAACCAATAGACTGAGGCTTTCCCCAGTTGGAGCTGCACAGCTCTGGCCAATCAGAGTGACTTCATTCTGACCAATCAGGGACTAGGGATGGGGACTTCTGTCTATATAAACCAGCTCTTCCTCTGACTCCTAGTACACCTTCCACTGAAAACTGAGGAATTCGTTTGCCTGCTGAGAAAGACATACCTGCCTGGAGCAAAGCAGATAGGTGCAGAAAGGAAAGGGGGGAGAGGACCACAGAGGAGTGGAGATGCCCAGCAGAAAAGGTGACTGGCTCCAGGGCCACCTGGCCCAGGGGCAGCCTCATGGCAGTGCTGGAGCACTACTGAGCTGTTCCACATCAGTGCTGTTTTCACAGCCATACTGTGTTAACATTGAATTGTTTGCACTAAATAAAATTTCCTTCTTCACCACACCCTAAATTGGGGATTCCTGTTGACGTTTATATTACCACTGAGAAATAGTGCAACTTCACAAAGTAAGCATAACGGAGCCTGGAATGATAAAGGGCATGCCCCAGTTAGGGATTGGAAAATCCTGAGACTCCTGACTCCTCAAATTCCGAAAGTACAGTTAAACTTGGTTTTCATTTTAAGGGAAGTTAGTTTGGCTCTGAGTGTTAAGCAAATTGATTTTCTATAAATTATATATGAACTAGAGGCACGGTGCATAAAATTCATGTACAGGGGGTCCCCTCAGCCCAGCCTGCACCCTCTTCAATCTGGGACCCTTCGGGGGATGTCCTGCTGTTCAATCATTTGGTCACTAACTCCCATGCCGGCCTGGTCGCCTCATGCAGCCTGCTGCTCAGTCATTTGGCTGTCCCTCACTATCCCTGCTGCAGGCCTGGTAGCCCCACACAGTCTGTTCAGTCTTCTGTTCAGTTGTTTTGGATGAAATGATTGCTTAGCCTTTTATATATATACTAAGGGCTCAGTGCACAAAATTCATGCAATAGGAAGGGGTACCTCAGCTCAGCCTGCCCCCTCTCACATATTGAGATCCCTCAGGGGATATCCTATGGATGGCTTAGGCCCGCTCCAACGTACATGAATATTTAGTTAAGTAACACATTTTATTTTGTAATCATTCCAGATAACAGAGTTCACTATAATTTGTATTCAGAATTTTAATCATTAACAATAAACCCTCCTCTCTGCAACTAACTATCACGTTGTAGTTGAAAAAAATTACTAAATTTCCCTTTTGCCATAAAAAACAGCATCCACTAGGCTAGTAGTAAAATATTTAGGAAGAAAAGCCAAATAAATCCAGAACCAAAAGGAAAAAAAAAAAAGGTAAGGTATTAAATTTCACCCAGGAGTGATTAAAATCTCCAAACTAACTACATGTAAAGTTTTGCTGACTGGATTGAACCAGAGGGAAATAAAGCAAGCAAAAGTTTTTATTTTTGTTTTGTTTAAATATATAGTTTTAAGAAATCATGGTTAATCATAAGCTCCACTCCACCAGGAAAAAATAACAAGACTTAAAATTGTTATAATAAGGCAGTGGTTAAGAATACAACTACATTCTGCTAATTATCATGGATCTACCATTAGCCAACATAAATTACTATGCTTATTAAGGGACAAAAATGACTCTGTGCTTAGAAGATACAGATAAGTTATAGTAAGGTTTATAGGCTGAGAGTAAAATTATGTCTCTTTTGCAATAAAAATAATGATTTAAATAGAAAATAATAAATAATATGAGTGAACATCCAAGTGTATAATAATCGGTTTAACTTTTATAGAGGGCAGGACCTCTGTTTTATTATCAATGTGTATCATAGTCATGTCAGCTCTGTAAAACTATAGCCTTCTTTATTTAAAGCAAATGTTCGGTGTGTCACTATGGCTTTAATTCCTACAAAGGCACATTAGTTTTTTTTTATTTTCCTTGTGTACCTGTGAAGAAAGAACCAACCTAATTTTTAAGACCCTTTCATCCAATTGTTACTCCAAGGTCACACAATCACCTCCTCATGCCCAAGTCAAAGATTGGCGAGTATTACTGACATCATCTCCACACTATGAATCAATTGCTAAGACCTGGGAATTCAATTTCCTAAATGCTTTTCAATCTGTTCCTTTCACTCCATCTCTACTACTAATCGTCCAGTTCAAGTCACCCTAATTGCTCACCTCAACTCTACCATCAGGTTTTTACCTGTTCCTTCTTCTCCTACCCTCTCAGAGAACTTGATATAACCATGTTTCTCTGAAGCTTCTCACTGCTCCAGGGGCAACTCCCAATATCTTCACTTTGGCCTACAAGCCCTGCAGAATCCTACCATGACTCTCTCTCTGGCTTTATTTCAATCCAATGTTGCTATTCATATTCCAGCCTCTGGCACCTTTTTATCAGATCCTTCAATGTTCTATTTTCCTTCCTGTGTTTAGACTTTTCCTCTTCTCCAATGCCTTCCTCCGAACGATGACACTCTCAGTTTAAGTCACTTCCTAAGAAAAGCTCACTTTGCTATCCTCCTAGGTCAGTCTGCTGTATAATTATCAAAGTTCTAATTATTTGTTTATATGTCTTTATCCTACCTTCACTGTCCTATACATCCCTCCCCTCAAAAACACACTCCTATCATATGACACAAACTTTGTGAGGGCAAGGGCCATCGAGGTCTCATTTACTATTGGATCTCCATCCCCAAAAACAAGCCATACTATATAAATTCCTACCAAATTACTGGACACCCCGAGTACAGGACTTAAAGGATGACCCATAGCTTTGGTGCTAGGAACCAAGAATGGTTCCATTGAAGAATAAACTTGGGTAAAAAAAAAAACAACAAAAAAAACCCAGCAGGAATTAAACCATCCTTTTTAAAGGACCCTGACCGTGCTTACCCTAAACAAAATGAGCATCAGGAAATCGGAGTTATAAATAGCTGTTGTACATTGTTCCCAAGGTCATACGTACATTCTGATAAAACAAAGTTGTTGAAAATACTTTCTAAACTATAAAGACCTATGCTATTCAAATGTAAGTTATTTCTGGGATATGTGTGTATATATGTGTATAAAAATGTTGATTGGAAGATGTATTTAGATATAATTTATATTTATATTTCCCCAAATGAGCTGTGATTTTCTCAAGAACAGAGATTGTGTCTTCTTTTAGTGAAGTAAAAATTGTATTTGTTTTTAAAAGCTGGAACAAGTAATATCTTCTTTTCTATGTCTTATCCAGTAAATGGGACACACTGGCTTCCTACTAATGCTTCACAAAGGAGTTCAATGGTCTTTAGAAACCAAGAAGCAAAAAGGTATGCACAGTGACAGGCTCTGGAAGGAATTACTAGTAAGCAAATCATACGTAGCCTCTCCCAGGAAGACTTGTGTATCACTATACACTTACATTCAATACAATCACAGATTAATGCAGTAGTGCTAGACCAGGTATGAAACACTCATGATTTATAAGAGCCTTTCTGGAAAGGGACTTATCTCTGTATTTTTCCTAAAAAGGAATCAGTTAAGTACAATTCTTTTCTTGCTAATCAGAATTCAAATGTGTTCAGATTTAGCAAGAGAAAAATAAAGAAATTACCTAGTCACTTATTTCAGAATGAATTCTTAAATTTATTGCTTCTAAAATCCAAAATTGAAAATGAAAGTAATTTTTCTTGTCTACAATAAAAAAAATGTTTAGTATGTTAATATACACTCAGGAAAAGAAAAACGTAACAGGGAAAGAAAACTATGAACAATATAAAACTATTAAAATTTCATGTTACTGGCACAGGAATAGTCAAAGAGATTAGGAAACACACTAGAGAAACAACAAAAGTCAATAACAAGAAATTTAATATACAGAAATATGTGATTTCAATCAAGTAAAGAAAAGATAATTTATTTAAAAGTAACAATGATGACAGTGGCTATCCCTCTGAGTGAAAATAAATCATATACTAGAATTCCAGTTTACTTAATAATTTAAATATAAACTTAAACAATTAAGAATATTAGAACAAACTTTAGGATACTGAATTACCAACCCAGAGATTAAAGATAGATATATATGAATGTGTAAAAATTATAATCTTTTGTATGACAAGTCTATAAACAAAACCTATTGGCAGATAATATACTAAGGTAGATTTTACAATCCATTTGGCATACAAATTTTAAAATCTAGAATCCACAAATAGCTTTTCAAATTGATAACAAAAATATATACCACCCATGCCAATACACCTTGAAAATTTCATGCTAAATGGAAGAAGTCAGACACAAAAGGTCACATATTCTGATTCCATTTATGTGAAATATCCAGAATAGGTACATCCACAGTGACAGGAAGCAGATGAGTAGTTGCTAGAGGCTCGTGAGAGGGAGAAATGGGGAGTAACTGCTTCATAGGTATGGACTTTCTTTTGGAGTGATGACAATGCTTTGAAACTAGAAAGACATAGGTGGTACAACACTAGGAATGTACTAACTACCACTGAATTGTTTTTTTTAAAATGGTTAGTTCTACGTTTAATTTCTCTTCAATTAAAAAAAAAAAAATATATATATATATATATATATATATATATATATATATATATATATACATACATACACACACACACACACACACACACACACACACTACCCAACAGATGTACAAAGCAAGCATCAAAACAGACATTAAACAAAGATGACATCCAAATGTCCAATAAACTTATTAAAAGACTAGAGGCCTGATGCATGAAGGTTCGTGCAAGAATGGGCCTGCTATGCCCTGGCTACTGGCAACACCTTCGCTCTGGCCAGACCTGCCTTTTTTCTCTGGCTCAGAGCCACCTTTTCACCTTTCCATGCTGCCCAGAGACCTAGAGCAGATGGGGCAGTGATGAATGCCTGCATTGTCTTGCCCCACCCTGCCCCTGGCTGCTCAGTGCCTGCATATGCAAATTAACCCTCCATATTTGTTGGGTTAATTTGCATACTCTGTCCTGATTGGCTGGTTGGCATCACAAAGGTACAGTCAATTTGCATCTTACTTTTTCATTAGTGTAGATGTTCAACCTCCCTAGCATTCAGGAAAAGAAAAAGTAACTCACATGATATGTTTAATGTCCATCAGATTAGAAAAAAAATAAACAAGTAGCACCTACTTTTGGTGAGGATTCAGGAAAATGGTTAAATTTCACAACTGGAACTGCAGGATCAGCTTTAAATGATCCTGTCCTGTTTAACATACTGATTTGCTTCTCAGATACAACAAACCAAAATCACAAGTCAACAGCAGAAGCATGTGCAAAGGAGAAAACTCTGACCTTCAGCTGTACCTGGAACCGAAGTCTCACCCACCAACCACCCCACAGAACCAAAGGACCCAGAAATAACTGGTACTAGAACACCAGAACCTTTTCAGAAGCGAAGGGTGCATTGTCCAGGAAGATCCAGTGTCCATGCCCCTTACCATAAATGACCAAGATCCAACTAAAACTTGACCTGCTAGTGCTTCTGAATATCTGTGCCCCCTACATGCTTAAAATCCCACGCAAATCCTGGGTGGGAGAGTTGGCACTCTTGAGCCATAGCTTTCCTGTTCTGCTTGCTTACCACTCTACAAATAAAGTGACTAATTCCTCCACTGCAATTCTTGGTGCTCAGTGTTTGGCTCTGATAGTTCCGTTCAGTAACCCAAGTAGTTGGTATAAATGTGAATTGTTACAGAACTTCCTGAAAGGAATCCAGTTAGATCTATAAAAATTAAAATTGTATATACTCTAGTCCCAGCAATCCTATTCCTGGGAAATCAATCTAAAACATAATCATCAGTAAGTAACAAGTGGTTTACTAAGACACAAAGAACTGAAAACAAAGGAAATTATTTCAACAGGGAAATGACTGAAGATCAATGGAATTGGAGGAATATTTTCCCTAATGTCACATAACAACTAGAGACATATATATACAGTGTGGTTTGATTTTTATAAAGTAAAGGAAGTATATGTGTTTATATGATTATATGAACATGGAGAAAGTCATGGTGCATACACACAGGTTATTACTGTTGTCATCATGATTAGCTAGTTTATTAATATTAATAGAAAGAGAGCAGAGAGGATGCCAGCCATTATAAGCATGGTCATCTGGGTAGCTTCACACTCCCTAGGAAATCACCATCTATTCCTGCAGATAACTAGGGGAAGCGATCAAACAAAGAAGAAGATGGGCATGGACAGTGAAAGTGTGGTGACAGAGAGAAGGTGGTTGCTTGTCAGTGTAACCTGGAAGAAAAAAAAATCATTGGCTAGGGGAGGGTGTTAAACCCCAGTGCAAGTCTATGAAAATTTGGGAAGCTGCTTATTTTGAATAAACATCTACCTCCTCCCAAAACTCCCATAATCCCAGGTGAACAAAGAAGCCTTCCTTTCTTTTTTCTTTTTCTTTTTCCTTTCTTTTTCTAAATATATTGGGTCGGCAACTAAGTACTTGCGGATTTTTTAAAGAAAATCAAAGACCATTTTTTCATGGAACTAAATAACTTTATTCTGTAATGTATTGCTCATTTTGATCAATGACCTTTTACCATCTTTCAGGCAGCATCATAATCCCACGTTCAAAGAACTTCTGGTTTTTATTAGCAAAAAGCTGAATCAGGTACGATTTGACATCATCATCATTATTGAAATTTTTACCATTCAAGGAGTTTTGTAAAGATCAAAACAAAAAGTAATCAGATGGTGCAAGGTCAGGACTATATGGTGGATGTGGCAAAACATCCCAACCAAGCTCCATTAATTTTTGCCGAGTGACCAAAGATGTGTGTGGCCTTGCATTGTCATGATGGAATACAACACCTTTTCGATTTGTCAATTCGGGCCGCTTTTATTCAACTGCATTGTTTAATTTCGTTAGTTGTTCAATGTAGACATCAGAATTGATCGTTCAGTTGGGTGGTAAGAGTTCAAAGTAGACAATTCCTTTGTAATCCCACCAAACTGATAACAAAACCTTCTTTTGATGAATATCAGCTTTTGATGTTGTTTGAGTTGGTTCACCTGGCCTGCTCCACGATCTTTTCCGCTTGATATTGTTGTAAACAACCCATTTTTCATCGCCAGTTATCAGTCGTTTTAAAAATGGATCATTTTCATTACATTTCTTTAGCAAATCGCAGCTGCTAATGCGTTGCGTTAACTGTGATTCTTTCAGTTCGTGAGGAACCCATGTATCGAGTTTTTGAACATAGCCAAGTTGTTTTAAGTGATTTTCAATGCATGTATGTGATACATGAAGCTTCTCTGCAATCTCACGTGTTGTACTGTGACAGTCCAAATTGATTATTGCTTTGATTAGGGCGTCATCAACTTCAACTGGACGACCAGAGCGTTTTTTATCTTTGAGTGAAAAATCACCAGAACGAAATTTGGCAAACCAATTTTGACACTGCCGTTCTTTTAAGGCTTCGTCACCATAAACAGCACATAACTTTTTATGAGCTTGCAATGCGTTTTTCCCTTGTGGAAATAAAAAAGCAAAATATGACGAAAATGTTCCTTTTGATTTTCCATTTTTCAAAGAACGCCAAACGAAAACTACAAAACAGATCAAAAAACTTTTTTCACTGATTAACAGCTGAATAGCCAACTACCAAATAACAAAATGTGTTTTACATTTGTACTACATCTGCAAACCTAAAAATTCAACTGAAGCCATATGTGTGTGAAACCCGCAATTACTTAGCTGCCGACCCAATATTTTATTAATTTTTTACAGAGAGGAAGAGAGAGGGATAGAGAGTTAGAAACATCCATGAGAGAGAAACATTGATCAGCTGCCTCTTGCACACCTCCCACTGGGGATGTGCCTGCAACCAGGGTACATGCCCTTGATCAGAATTGAACCTAGGACCTATCAGCCCATAGGCCGACGCTCTATCCACTGAGCCAAACCGGTTTTGGCAGAAGCTTTCCTTTCTAATGTTCCCTGTGCACTCGCCTCCATAGCCATGTGGACTTAGCAGCCACATGGTCCATGGCCATGCAAACCCCACAAGCAATGAACTTCAGCTGGGAACACAAGATAAGCTAGCAGGGTGCTGGACTGGGCTGCAGAAATTCTGGGCAGTGGCCTTAAACCTGACCCCGCTGGAGATAAGACTGAACTTCTTCCAAGGTGAGCTGGGCAGAGATGGGACCATGGAGGGAAACCCCCTTACTTTTACATCATCAATAAAGCTTTGCACAAAACCCCACCCTCCTGAGGAGGCCTCATGAAATTATTTTCCCTGTGGCACACCGAGAACTCCATTTCCACCCATAACATTACTATTAGTGATTCGGTAGGGGAGGGGAAGATGCATAAGATGCATATGGCCTGAGGAGGAGAAAGGGGAGAGGGAAATGGATAGAAGAAAAGAAAAGCGGTTTTGTTATTTCTAGCCCCACATTAAACCTAAACATTCACTAGTAGGGTCCCTGAAGCAAGGAGACAAGTCCAGTGTGAGACACCTGGAAAGATTCCTACGATTTATCAAAATTGTCCCTTGGCCACCGTGATTAAGGATTTAGGGCTTTAACTATTTTAGGAGGACGACTGAGATTGGCATTAGAAGCCACATCTCTTATGCTTAAATAAACTCCTCCCTTACTTAACTTTTGACAGTTATTTAAATTATTTAACCCAAAGTTTCTTATACATCTACATATCTATACAATGTTGTGAGAATTAAGTGGGACAATGCATACAAAAGTCTTATCACAATGCCTGCCAGGGAGCTCCTAGCTGCTAGGTGTATGGTCAGCACAGTCTTCAGTTGTTAGCCCTTCCAGGGATCGTCCTACTTCCAAGCAGTGGCCTTACTCAAGCTCACCCCCTTTTTGGAGCAGTGTCACCCCGGGCACCAAAAGGTTTTGGGTTCAATTCCTGGTCAGGGCACATACCCAGGTTGTGAATTTGATCCCTGATCGAGGTACCTATGGAAGGCAACTGATGATGTTTCTCTTTCTTTTTGTCCCTCCCTTCTTCCCTCCCTCCCTTTTCCTCTAAAACTCAATAAAAGCATATCCCCAGGTGAAGATTTTTTTTTAATTACTTTTTCTCCTAAAAATTGCTTATCTAGAAATGGTCATAGGCTCATCGTTAGAAGACCTGTTACAACTGCAAGTACCTTAAATTCCAAAATAAAGCTTTTGACAACAATCATATTTTATATTTACATGATTAGAGCCTATTTACTGTAATTGGACACAAATAGGAAAGGCTCAGTGACACTTAGCTTGGAGGAGGGGCCACTTAGCCTTCTTCATCATATAGGATACAGCAGCACTCATCTCTATTCACGTGCTTCTCAATGGAAAGCCCTAGGAATCATTTTGGGAAATAAGGGGACTTTTTGGTAGTTGCAATGATGAAGAGGTTCCTTTGGCACTTAGTGGGTGGAGACCAGGGATGCTAACTATGTTGCATGTTGCAGTAAGTGAGTCAATCCAATGTATAATAAAATAACTAACCTACATCCTGAATAATAATCTATTGCCTTGCAATCCATTCACATAGTTGAAAAACACAATTTGAGCTAAAAAAAAAAAAAAAAAAAAAAAAAAAAAAAAAAAAAAAAAACTCCATTTTTCCACATAAACACAAAGAATTTCTACCACATATTTAACAGACACTGAATTTTCTGAGAATGCAACTACTATGAAATCAAGGCAAGATTGTACACTGCTTTGCTCATATCTTTACCAAGAATTATTCATTGTTTAGTGATGCACTTCACTAATGACTTTGATCTCAAGTGATTAGGCACGACATAGTGACAAAGTAAACACAAACACTACCTTGTAGTTACCAAGCCACTGACTCTCTGCAAAGAGCTGCATCCCAAAGACCGCCCTACCACATTACCATCCTTATGCTAATAAAAACATCAACACAAATAATATGTCATTAAAAGTTGCAAGCTTGCTCTTATTGTACCAAACACCTTTGTTGTAAAATAAAGCATTTCTTTCTACTTTATAAACTTCAGTTAATATACACATACGCATCATTTAAGTGTAATTATAAGCAAACGTTATAATGCCTCTTACTTAATATTTCTAAAAATTCAAAATATTTATTTATTTATTTATTTATTTATTTATTTTAAAAAGCTGAGGAAGGTTGAAGAATTTACAGCTATTTTTATAAATAAGGGTAAGAGGCTGTTCTGGCTATTAAATAAGTACTAAATGAATGGGTAAATGAATAAAACAAAACAAACAAACAAAACCCACCAAGATAGACCGAGAGAGCCCGCAGGCCCTGTGCACTCAAGTCAGCCAACTTGCTCTCCTTTACAGCTTCTGAAAACTCAGAACCACTCACTATGCAGGGAAAATATTAGCATTTTGGTTTGTATTCAAAAAGAAAGAAGCTAATGGGAGATGAACAAAACTACTTAAAAAGCGATGATGGTAGAAAAAGAATATTCCCCTTACCTGGAAAGTTTCTTGTAGTCTCTTTAAACAATGCTCAGAATAGTCCATGGCTGCAATACTGTCCAAAAATATGTGTGTCTGTCCGTTTCACATGCCGCTCATCCTGGAAGAACGCGGGTGGAGCAACGTGGGCGCACCCCTCGGATTGCGGTCCGCAAACCGTTGCCTCAGCCAGCCCTTCCTGCCACAGCCGGGATTCAACCAACCCCAGGTCCTGAGCTGGTTTCCCATTCCAAACCTCGGATTCTCTGCTGCAGTTTCCAAGTGCGGGGAGAAAACACTGTTTTCCATCCCCTTTACTTGAATCCGTGGATGCGAAGGGCCGGCTGTGGAGTGGGAAGCTACAGGCGGATTTTTGACTGTGCAGGGTGGACAGCCCTAACCTCTGCGTTGTACAAGGGTCAAACTGTTCTTCCCTTCCTGCCCAAGAAGGCAATCACGTGTGCAGAGAGAACCTCCTACTCCTGATGGCCTATTATTCTCCCTTAAAAGCAGAATTATTTCTGATGCTGCTTAAAAGTATTGTACTCTAATCTTGACACTGATCATATACTTTTTCTTAACAAATCACAGAAGAAAACATTGTATTTGTTCTTACAATACTATGGTGCCTGTATTAGGAGTATTCAAACACAACCATTCTTGGTATCACCATCTCCAAACCCTCCTCTCTCTCTCTCTCTCTCTCTCTCTCTCTCTCTCTCTCTCTCTCTCTCTCTCTCTCTCTCTCTCACACACACACACACACACACACACACACACACACACACACACACACCTTCCCCATTTTAACTGAGAGAGGAAAAAAATTACATATTAATCAAGCATCAATATATGGGTTTCATTAAATCATGTGATTCCTATTCTCTTTAAGGAAGAATAGAGTCACCATTTACCCAGCAATCAGCGACAAAGGCAGCTGGTTTATACATTTTATCAAGTGGATAAGCTCTCCCTGCTTTTGGTGGTTCTTAATGTTCCTTAAAAGGGGGCAAAGGGATGATTCAAGTGAAAAGACAGTGCAAGGTGGTACTGTAGTCAACACTCATTCATTATTAAAACACGTATTTCTTGAACATCTACTAGGTGCCAGGAGCTCTATTTATATTACCTTTTTATAATACTCTATTTCTATTACGCTACCTTTTACTGCAGAGGCAAGCAAAACTACACTTAGCCCCTAGCCTCCTAGTCACAGGTTAAGTAATTAAACAAATCAAGATATTATACAAACTGTCATACACAGCTTCATGTCAGACCATAAAAGAGCAAGATGTGCCTTTGAGGAATCAGAGTAGGCTTCTCAGAGGAAGTGAAAAGTAAGGTTAAGAGGTGACCAGGTGAATGGGGGAAGGATGATGGAGAGATAAGGTTCTTTGCCAAAAACAAAACACATTTTATTATTTTTTAAATCTTTAAAAAATATATATTTTTTATTGATTTCAGAGAGGAAAGGAGAGGAGAGAGAGATAGAAACATCTAGGATGAGAGAGAATCACTGATTGGATGCCTTTTGTTTATCCCAATCAAGCCCATAACCTGGGCATGTGCCCTGACCAGGAATCAAACCATGACCTCCTGGTTCATAGGTCAATGCTCAAACACTGAGCCACGCTGGCCAGGCAAAACAAAGCAAAGCAAAATAAAACAAAACAAAATAAAAAACACTTTAAATGGTCATATAGAAAAAAAATGGTCATATAGAAAAAAAGAAAAAAAGTAGCTAAAGAACTGAAAGACTTCCAGTGTTGTGGGAAGGCAGTTTGAATGTGGAGGCCGATTCATTGGTGGTCAGATTAGACAAAGCCTCATGTGGCTAGGAAAGGTCTTTATTGTTAGAGCATCAGAAAGTCACTAAAGTCACCAGAAAGTCACAACAAACGATAGAAGACTTGTTTAAGAAGGGAGACAATTCATGAAATCAATTAAAAGGGCATTTAAAAATATTCTATAGGTAAATGCAAGTTAATCTTTGCTGGAAAACCTTTAACAATTATTTACATAATCATCACATTTCACACTTTAATGTCAACAGCCATGATTCCCTGGGGCTAAAGAGAGAAAAAAGGCAACTTTAAAAAAATCTGAATATGAGTATGTAACAAATTAAATTAATGGAATTTAGGAGAATGTACTAAATATACATATGTGTTTTATATTAATACTACAGAAAGGAAATTATTTAGTTTAGCAATCGGTAATAATTCCACATTAAAAACACAATACAAATGTACAAAATCAAACATGTCATACATTTATAAGCTAGCTAGAGTCCCAGTACATGAAAATTCATGCACTGGAGCAGAGCTGTCCCTCAGTCTAGACTGCCCCCTCTCACAGTCCAGGAGCCCTCAGGGACAGGAGGCAACCCGGTGATCAAGGGAAGGCAACACCCCTATCACACCTCTGCTGATGCCACTGCCTGCAGTATAAGCCTTGGCTGGCCTGGTTACCTGAGCCTTGGGCAGCCCTGGATAGTTGGGTAGCCACTATCTGAGGCTTTCCTGTTCCTTGGACCATCCCTGGATGGCTGAGGGCCTTTGGGGACTGGGGGACTCCGGTGGTAGGCAAGCAGAGTGGCTGGACTCGCCTGGGGGCAGGCCCGGCCATGCCGTGCACCTGCCAACCCTGCAGGGCTGAGGGGATTGGGTGCTGCCATCTTGTGGCTGTGGGCACCGCCATATTGAAGGTGTGGCAGTCAATATTCCCTTCTTATTGGCTGTGTGTCCTGCCATCTTTGTGAGGGTATGATGGTCAATTAACATATTCTATCTTTATTATATAGGATGCCCCCTACACAGAAGAGAACAGACTTGGGATCTCAAGGCTTAAATCCTTGAAGTTCCCCTAGGTTTTCAGTGTTACAACTTTCACCTTTATCTCGGCCAGAATCATTTATAGGATAGGCCCAGAAATAGAATTATTTTTTGGATGAATTAATGAAGTTTCTCAATGTTTTAATATAAAATAAATCAGTCTAGGTAACTTAAAAATATTTTGCCCTGTTCATAATAACTGCCATTAATAAGTAGGAGGAGAAATGCAATGCACAAATGTTTGCCTTCTCTTTTCCTCTAAGCACGTTGGGAATCCACATTTAAGAAGGGAAAGAGAGAAGCACAGTTTCATTCCACTATTGATCTATCAGACAAGAACTTAATCAATCTTCTTTATAAGCTATTAAAGCTGAGCTCAAGAAATGAACTCACCTGACGCATTCAACATTGATTGCCTCTTTCTAAGAATGGAATATGTCAGTCTTATCTACTACTACAGCTGCGATTCAGTTTTTAAGGGACATGATTTTTTTCTTCATTAGTTTCCCCAAAATGCTCCAATTAAGAAAAACCATTTTTGGGAGTGATCCACCATAAATGACTCAAACAAAATGAAGACCGTAACCCTCCATTTCAGTCAGAGCCTCCAGAGAAAAACGAGAGACTAAAAGCATATGTTCATCAAAGGGGAATTCAGCACTAGTCCCAAGATCCTGCTCTAGTGTGAATTCTGAGGAATGTTCTGGCAGGATAAATGAAGATTGAGACCTTAAGCTCAGATAAATCTTGGAAATTCACAGGGAAACTCAAGGCAGCTGTAAATCTGTCTTTACTGCATATACATTTCAGCCAGGGGCTTCTATATGTAGTATTAGGTTATGTGACAACCCATTCAGCATCTAACTGCCTCATAAATACAGGCAGAGAGGTCATTTTATATTTACAGGGCAACTCCCCAAGTGCTAGATGCTATACGCCAGGGGAGGCAGCAGGGGGAAGGCCCTACATTCTCTGTTTATTAGGAAAGGTTAATAGCACAGATCCTCAATGACCGAAGAGACTTCCCTTTGGCTCAGCTTTCTGGTTTCCATTTCCTCTTTCTAGGCCCTTTAACAGGCAAAAATCAAATACTGGGAGAAGCAGCAATAAAAAGTTGTCTCCAGCCAAAACCGGTTTGGCTCAGTGGATAGAGCGTCAGCCTGTGGACTGAGGGTCCCAGGTTTGATTCCGGTCAAGGGCATGTACCTTGGTTGCGGGCACATCCCCAGTGGGGGGTGTGCAGGAGGCAGCTGATCAATGTTTCTCTCTCATCGATGTTTCTAACTCTCCATCTCTCTCCTTTCCTCTCTGTAAAAAAATCAATAAATTAAAAAAAAAAAAAAAGTTGTCTTCACAGCGTTCCAACGCACTATGTTTGCCCACTTCACATTGAAACATTACTAACTCCCTCTTTTACTATGAAGAACATTTCCTCTGGGTTTGTTGTTAAGTTGGTTTTTCCTAGGTAGATAAGTGGAGAGAAAATAATTGCCCTCTCTCACCCCTTGTATCTCCAATGTCTCCTTTATTTGCCATATTCCTTGTAAAAATAGCCCAGCTCCATCATAGGCTGTTGGGTTCTGTGACCAGGGCTGCTCCAGTCACAGTCACCTGAATCCTTTCTCAGCATTTCTGAAAAACTCAGCTACAGGCAGATTGTGGCAAAATACAAAGAGAAGCAAAGGGCCCGGGGCAACATCTCCTATCACCGTGGTCAGCAAATGGTAGCTCTCTAGCCATATGTGGCTCTTTGACCCCTGGAGTGTGGCTCTTCCACAAAATACTGAAACCTGGGCGAGTCCATTTTGACGAAGTGGTGTTAGAAGAAGTTTAAGTTTAAAAAATGTGGCTTCTCAAAAGCAATTTCAATCGTTGTACTGTTGATATTTGGCTCTGTTGACTAATGAGTTTGCCGACCACTGCCCTATCAGAATGTCTCCTGCACCCTAGCTACAGCTCCACTCTCTTCCGGAAGCCTCTCTAGAGCAGATTCAGCCTCATATCCTAACAAAACAATCAACCTCTCTGCTAGGAAAGATGCCATTATATGTGTGAATTTCTTTAAAAATCCAAGGAGTTAATGGCCTCAATACTTCACAATACCTAATACATTAGGAAGACGGGATGCAGGATGGGGGCCTAATGTTTATGTATTGCAAAAGTCAAGAATAGCTGGAAGTCCATTAAGAGGATGTGCAGCAAATTATATTAATTTGTAATTAATTTTCAGTGGTATTTATGAGAGAACCCTTTAATAAGCATAATTCATGCTTTGAAAATTATAATATTAACTAATATTAATTAAATAATAATTTATAAATTTCAATAGTTTTAATTATCATTTGATTAAATTACCTGTTACTCAATTCCACCCTGCTTTGGATATTAATTAGCTAACTTAAGCATGATCGACTGAAACTACTCCCCTGTGGATGGAGGCACATTGTCTAAACAGGTCAACACTGAGATACTTAAGTGTGACAATTTAGATTGCATGATTAGCAAAATTAATTGTTTAAGGCACTGCCTTTTTCATTCTCCATTTGCCAGTGGGGTAAGGTCTTTAAAATATGCCCTGGGTTTCCCAAGGCCCAAATTCTGAGACATCACACATTCTGTTATTTCCCCTCTCTACCCCACCACCCCCTCCTTCCTTCTCTATCCTGTTACAGAATAATCTAGTCTTCCGAGACCTAAATTAGTGTCAGTAATCAGCCAACAAAATATGTCAGAGGAAAAATGAAGTTGCAAGCCCACTTCCCTCTGCAGACAGATCCTTCGCCCCTCTCTTGGTGCACTGTCTCTGCCGTGGAGCTGGGACCTCAGGGCCACAGCCCAATTTAGGTCTCCACTGTGCAGTGACAATCAGCCCAGACCTCATTTTGTAAAATGTTAATATTTAATTTAAAGCCACCTACCCTAAAGTTCTTAGAGAAAAATGGATTGTCGGCTCCGGATGTCACCCCTTCTCATTGGCTGGAGCTGCACCCTCCCTGCCTCCAACCCAGCATCCCACTTCAGGAGGTTAAGATCTTTTAAAATTGGTCGCTTGAGACCAAGTTATCAAAATGGTAGTATGTGTCAATTATGAACACCTTTAAGAAAGACAGCAAAGGATATATGCTAAACAAAGTAAGAGAGAAATTATTTTTGTCATGTAAAACATTAAAAAAAAAAAAGTAAACCACTTTCTAGAAGCTCCAATTGACCATCTTCTCTTAGAAAACCCACACCAGCAAATAGGACATTGCCTGTTCACAGATCATTCTATTGGATGCGGGACAAAATCCTCATCAAGAAAGTGGCTAGCGATAGTTTTTACAAAGGAAAATGTAACCATTTAGGTTATTTATATTATAACATATACTCTACTCTAAATAATTTCACCTCAGAACTCCCTATTTACAGTGATTAATAAGGATCTATTATATTATATTTCTGAGCCCTCTGCCTTCTCCTGGACATTATCGTATATGCCTTGCACTGGAGCTGAAAAGAGTGTATTACCTGAATGTGAGAAGCAACAGCAGTACAGAAAGTAAAAGAAACATGTCCTGACATTTCACAAATAAACAGAAACACACACAACAATACAGAAATTTTGTCTTATATGAGTTCACTAGAGGTCCAGTGCATGAAATTTGTCTTATATGAGTTCACTAGAGGCCTTTGTCTTCTATGAGTTCACTAGAGGCCCAGTGCACAAAATTTGTGCACACTTGAGGGGGTGTCCCTCAGCCCGGCCTGTGCCCCCTTGCAGTCTAGGAGCCCTCAGGGGATGTTCAACTGACAGCAGGGAGTAGGTCTAGGCTGGTAGTTGGACATCCTTAGTGCTGCTCTGGGGGTGGGAGAGGTTCCCACTATCACCAGCCGTGAGCCTGGCTTCCTACTGAATGGTGCTCCCCCTATGAGAGCACACTGACCACCAAGAGGCAGCCCTTGCATTGAGCATCTGCCACCTGGTGGTCAATGTGTGTCATTACGACCAGTGGTTCTGCCATTTAGTTAATTTGCATATTAGCCTTTTATTATATAGGATATTCTGGGACAGTCAGACATATTGAAGCACCAGGCAATTAATCAATCAACCAATTAACCAATAACATTATTTTTTTAAATATATATATTTTACTGATTTTTCTTACAGAGAGGAAGAGAGAGGGATAGAGAGCTAGAAAGAATAGAGAGAATCATCAATCAGCTGCCTCTTGCACATCCTCTACTGGGGATGTGCCCACAACCAAGGTACATGCCCTTGACCAGAATCCCCCAGGACCTTTCAGTCCGCAGGCCGACACTCTATCCACTGAGCCAAACCAGTTTCGGCCAATAACATTATTTTTAGATAACAATGATGCTCAACTAACGTATAGCTAGAGTACAGACTAACAGGAAGGGTTAAAGCTACTTGAGATCCATAGTCAGATAAGACTTTTCTGAAGAGCTGATATTTGAGAAGAAACTTAGAGAAGATGAAGGAACATACCATGTGTCTTTGGGGACAGAGCCTTCCAGGTGGAGATAACTGCAAGAGCAAAGGCCCAGAGAAGAGAGCTTGCTTCTCTGCAGAGCTGCTGTGGCTGGACCATCCTAGAGCCACATAATGCAGGGACTTAGGTCATGATGAGAACTTAGCATGTTGTTCTGTGATGAAGCAGGAGAGTGACACATAATTCAAATTTTTAAAGAATTACTATTTTGTGAAAAGTAGACTATCCAGGGCCAGAGTGAAAACTATCAGAGGCTAGTAGGCTCTCAAAGCCAGGTTGCTAAAGGAGGTCTGTTAGAACTCCTGCTGTGCAGTCCAGGGGAGAGGAGTGGCGACTTGGAGATCACGTGACAATAAATTGGATTCAGGACACACTTTGAGAGTAAAGATAACAGAATTTACTTATGTATTAGATGTGGGATATAAAATAAATTATCTGAATGATGCAAGTGAAAATAACCAAAACAATATGTTGATATTATAAATATTTTAGCCAAAATGAAAATCTTTGCCAGAATACAAAATAAAGGCTTTTTGATAACTAAAAAATATCCTGTTGCCACTGGTGAAAGACTAGTGAATGAGTTCTAAAAGTCATGGATTCAGAATCTGAGCACTACGTAGATATTATCTTTATGATTCTTCAGGATATACCATTATTTATTTTACTTTAGTTTACTTCTGAACACTGTCCCTAATAATACTTAGATGCTACTTGATATATTGAAATAGAGTTCATAATAGAAAACAAACAAAAGAAACAAACAAAAAACCTAAAACAA
Organism: Pipistrellus kuhlii; assembly: GCF_014108245.1. Taxonomy (NCBI): domain Eukaryota; kingdom Metazoa; phylum Chordata; class Mammalia; order Chiroptera; family Vespertilionidae; genus Pipistrellus; species Pipistrellus kuhlii. The sequence continues at coordinate 27,587,939 of NW_023425438.1, read as the reverse complement.
TAGTTCCCAAAACTCAATTTACTATTTCTTTCAACTTTAGCAGCCATCAGCTGCTTGCCAGAGTTGCTGCAAGGTGACAGCATTGATGATTTAAAGTTGCTCTCCTCTTATTTTTTCTGCTCATATTCTAGAGAAGGGGCAATATGTTGTGATCTGGCCCAAAATTAAGCATCCAAACAAACAAAAACAAAAAGATGAGATGTTTTTGGAAAATATTCATGTAATAAGATTATTCTTAAAATTATCTAAAATCAAACTTATGAAATACCTTAATCAATAAAAGAAATTAAAAAAAATAAAATTGTGACATATAACTAATAACATTATATAAATTTGGTCCTTTAAGTTTACTGATATTTTTATTTGATTGAAGTAAAGATTATATGTAATATTATTACACAAAGTATGACTTGCCAAATGTTATTAGAGAGATAAATGATCTTAAAAACTGAATTTGAAATTGTCCCTCATTTTCATGCATATGCCTATATCCATATCCTAACATATTTTGAATTTTCCCACACTATCTAATTATTTGATGTTGAGATATTCAGATCTCTCTCCTTTTTGGCTTTTATCTAAGGTTTTATATAGCTGGTAATAATATGTCAACAAAATTGGTGATCATACCTTGACTTGTAAAATAAAACTCATTTTAAGAGTATCATAAATCTAACAGAGCATATCTTGTGTTCTGATTGGTAGAAAATTGGATATTAAACACCAGGGAAAACCGATCTTCTAATCTAGTACTTGAATACGTACAGAAAGAAAAGGAGAGAAAAAAATCATTACTTGGAATAGATAGTTTAACTGATCATGATCAATTTGAAGTGCTTATTGCTTAAGTAAATGACCTTTGGGGTGATTTCATTAGCTCCACATACTGCAAAAGGTTATATCTAAATTCAATTTTATGATTGAGTCTAGGCATATAAAAATCTCAAAATAGTGTGAATGGATGTTAAACACATACACACACACACACACACACACACACACACACACACACACACACAGATTCTGACACAAAGAATGGACTATAAAAATCCTGCTTGGCAGCTGCTGCTCTATTGGTTGGCTTTAAGTGTGAGTAAATATTTGAGAAAGGAATGGAGGAAGGGCAATGCCGTGATATCATCATCACCTGATGTTTGTGGTTGGGAATGACTTTAAAACTAACCCCTAGTCCCACCTTTTTAATGGTTGTAAATGACTTTTTACTGTAAATAACATTTGGTCCCCCCTAGACCTATTTTATTTGTTTGATAAAGTCTCTGTACCTTTATAGAATTGCAATACCCTATAATGATTTTATGTGTGTTCTACCTTCCTTTTCCTTTTAAAAAGTGCTACAAGCCAGGCCGGTGTGGCTCAGTGGTTGAGTGTCCACCTACAAACCAGGAGATCAGGTTTTGATTCCCAATCAGAGTGCATGCCCGGGTGGCAGGCTCAATTGCCAGGATAGGGCGTGCGGGATGCAGCTGACAATCTCTCTAGATAGCGGAACTAAGAATGGGTGTTTGAAAGAGAGATTAGACATTGATGGTTCTGGATTCATATGTTATGGGTAGCTGGGAAACAGGGCCAAAAGTCATCTCTAAATATGCCCTAATTAGCAATAATAGTATTAGAGAAAAATGCAGAGATGAAATTATATGTTTATCCAACTAGCCTTGATACCAATATGATTCATTTGCTTGAAGTTTCCTTCTCTTCAGTCATTGCTTTTTAGGATATTTCAAAAGTATTAAAAAAGTGTCTATCTTTGAAGTTTCTTAAAAGTTTAGGACCACTTGTGTATTCCTTTCCATTCTTGTCATTTCTCTTGCATCTTCTTTCTTCCTCCTGCAGATCATTGCACAGCAGGGCCACTTCCCAGACACTGGGTTTTCCTCTTCCTGAGTCCTTTTGGCTGTCAAGGACAGGGTCTATGGCAACAGTGGTCCCAGGGGAAGGAAGAACATGATGTGACCTATTGGTGGTCCCCTTTTCTTTCTTCTTCCCCCTCATTCTGGAATCCACATAGGGGACTTCAAACCAGACTTCACTATCTATGAGACATGCGACTTAACAAACTCACTTTCCATCTTAAATCTGTGTTTTGTGTTTGGGTTTTTGTTTGTTTGTTTTGTTTTTTTCATTAAATGAAACTCAAAACTCCTGCTCTGTCTCCCTTACAGAGCTGCGAAAAGGCCTGCTGAAATACAAACACTGTGCCCGCCAAACTATGTGTTACTTTGCAATGTGAAAAGGTGTCTAGTAAGCATTTTATTTTACTACCGTGTTTCCCCAAAAATAAGACCTAGCGCATGGAAAGATAAGACATCCCCTGAAAATAAGACCTAGCGCAACTTTGGGAGAAAAAATTAATATAAGACACTGTCTTGTTTTGGGGGAAACAGGATAGAAACAGAGGATCACACAGAAAGGGTAGAACACAGAGGCCTGGCTTCGAGTCACAGTGCTACTTCCGGGTTGTATGCTCCTGGCTACATCACCCAATCTCTTTACACTCAAATTTCTTCTTCTGTAAAAGGAGTCACAATAATATTAGCTCACCTATCACCTGTAAAAGGTGGTAATATACTCATATATACCTCACTTTTATCACAAGGATTGAGAAAATTATTTCCAAAATTCTTCTGTGCAATACAAATAGAGTAGTTACCTATAGAAACCACATTTAATCAGTATAGTCCTAGCTCTTGTTACATCAAGTATAGACCACTCTTTCTTAGTGAAGAGCAGTGAGTCCTGAGGAACAAGCAACATACCTTTAATTTCTGAACCATTGCTAACTTTTCTATGAACTTAACATTGCACAGTATAATTTTGTGACCATGAAATTAGCAAGCCAATTGTATAGAGTAGGACAATTTTAAGCCTTCTGTGGTTTGATGGCTATTTGATGATTTTAAAACATTAGGACAGTCGCTGCCTTTAGGAGCAAGTTGTAGGTAGTGGTTGTGAAACTAGAGAAGCAATAAGTCCAAGCTGCCTGTCACTACTTGAGCCAATCCAGCAGAGACAAGGTCGAATCATATATGAGCGTGTATTACAATACTGCAGGCAGTATGGGAGAGCAGCAGGTCATCCACAAAACTCTGCTCTCCACCCCCATAAGCCAGCTGCTTGTGTTGGGTAGAAGGATGAAGAGTGAATGGGGAAGTAAGCATAAGAGATAAGAATGGGTATGCACAATGGGCAGTGTATAGGCAATGCAGGCTGGGGTTGTGCAAAAGGCAGGAGTTCTTCAAAGGCCTGGAAGTCTGAAAAGGCCCGGTGCCCTAATCCAGGGGTCGGCAAACCTCGGCTTGCGAGCCACATGCACCTCATGAGCCACAGTCTGCCGCTCTGTGGACTAATGAGTTTGCCGGCACTGCCCTAGAATTTTGGAAATTCCACTTTTCCCTTTTTTTTTTTTTTTTTTTAAACATGCTATCCTCTTCTTGCTTCTACCCCCCTCTCCAGGAAAAGTGTCCCACTCAAATATTAAAATCATAATAACATGGCTGTGTACTGTGGTAGATTCAGATTCAGATTCTGGAACTGGATAGCCTGGATTCAAATCTCATATGCCCTTTTTATTAGCCATGTGGCTTTGTCCAATTGTGCCTCAGTTTCTTCATCTGATAAATGGGTCTTACTGATAATGCCTGTGTCACAGCATTGCTGGGTTTAATACATGCAAAGCACCTGTGACAATGCCTCTCACGTGCAGAGTAAATGTTTGGTCTGTACTCTAGAAACTACATCATCCTTTGAGAGCTAGCCTTGCTCTGCTGAAACCCAAGAATTCCTTATTGAATCAAGTTTCTCAGTTACTTCTAGGATCCTGCTTAGTAGCAGCTACTGCGTTAGTATTATTCTGTTGCATTTTCTCTGGCTATATCTAAAGCAGATCTTATAATGTGGTTTCTTTTCATGATATTAAACCTAAAATAAAAAATTGGGTGAGAAATCAACCTAAGGACTTGTATGCATGCAGATAAGCCTAACCAATGGACACAGACAACAGGGGAGGTGAGGGCATGAGTGTGTGTATGTGTGTGTGTGTGTGTGTGTGTGTGTGTGTGTGTGTGTGTGTGTGTAGGGGGGGGGGGTAATGGGAAAATAAGGACACATATGAAAACACCTTAATCAATAAAGAAATTTTTAAAAATTGGGTGGATGGTTCATTAAAATATCCTTTATTTTCTGTCTTTGAAAGACCAGAGGCTTCCATTCACCATCATCCCATCCCTAACCCTCTTCCTTCTCTGGCAGCACAATCAGGTATTACGTTCTAACGTCATTTTCCACCAGGGAGCCCGTGCCGCACAAATAAGTGATTTGGAAACCATCCTGAAAACATTTCAACTTATTTTGAATCAACCACTTGTTGGTTAATTTGTTTATTTCTTGCTAGAAATGGAGAAAAGGAGGAAAGATGAGAATTCAAGAATTTTACATCACTGAGAGTTTAATCATCACGACAGAATTCATTCAGATGATACAAATCTTAGACAATAACGACCAGGAGAAACCTAATAAATTATACCAGCCCTGTGTTAAAGACACTGAGTTTCAGATACACCACCTCCTTAACCAAAGCAGTTAATAAATACAGATTAGCACCTGGTTTCCTGCCTCTGCTCAATATTTTTTCTTTCCTCTGCCTTTCAGCCAAAGTGACTATGCTGTGACACCTCAGAGGAAAAGTAATCAGGAATTAACTATTCACAGAGCTGCACAACAAAGGTAAAAGGCTTTTATACATCAAGGTAAAAATCTGGTGGAAATGCCACTTCCATCCTCAGCTGCTCAGATAATTAATATTTTCAGAGTGCTTAAAGCATAATCACATGCATTTAATAATTCCAACAACCCTGTGAGAAAACTCACTTTCTCTCGCCCAAAGTCACAGAGCAAGTAAGTAGTTAACTCCCAGGCTCAAGCTCAAGTCTTCTTTAAACACTGACTTACATTCTTAAACAAACCTCTCAACAATTACTGTAGACAGGATTAGTTCTTGGTGCAGAAGGGAAGAGACAGAAGAGCTCCAACCAGGTAAACAACTACACAAAATTAAGGCCAGTGCAGTGACAGAGGTATGATTAGGGCGCCACGGAAGCCCAGAGGACAGGGTCAGAGAACTTCTTACAGGATATGCAATGCAAGCTAAGTTTTAAAAACAAAGAAAACATTAATTAGACCAGGCAGCAGAACAGCAGTTGGGGACTATGTAACATGGAATAGCAAATAAGAGCTACTTGATATTGAGCACTTGCTATTCTCTGCACTTCATCCATTTCTTTCTTTTTTTTCTCTCTTTTTTCTCATTTTTTTAATTAAGGTATTATATGTGTATATATCTTACCATTGTCACCCCCCCCCTCTTCCCATAAATGCCCTCCCTCCCCAGAGTTTTTCCTCCATTGGTTTTGCTTATATGCATGCATAACAAGTCCTTCGGTTGATCTGCACTCCATCCATTTCAATGATCCTATATAGTAGATACTATAATATTCTCCTTTATAATTTAGGAAAGTGAGAACCAGAGAGGTGAGGTGATTTGTCCAATGTCACACAGAGCCTAGATTTCAACTTTGTCAGGCTTCAGGAATCCTCATGCTTAATAAATGCCCTACATTCCACCACTCACAGTGAGAGAGAGAGAGAGAGAGAGAGAGAGAGAGAGAGAGAGAGAGAGAGAGAGAGAGAGAGAGAGAAAGAAACAGGAAATATGTGAAGTGTAGTTCATAAAGGCTGGCCAAATGGGCCAGAACCAGGTCTTGACTTGCATTCCCTGTGAATGTGCTACAGGGCTCGGTGCTTTGTGCCTGTCTCTACCCTGACATCGATGGGATGCTCGCCACTAAAGAATACTTGCCATGGAAGAGGAGTAACCTGACTTAAGTTGCATGGCAATTAGGTCAGCTTTAGACATGGTGATTTTGTAGCCTGTTGAGAGGGATAAAAGCATTTGGCAGTCAGTTGGGTACCTAGGTTTTGTGCTCACAGGACATGAGAGGTTGAAGTTTGGGGGAAAACTATGGGGTGTGGCAGGGAGAGTCATGGGTGTGAATGGTAGCTGGGCAGCAGCTTTAGAGTCAGGGGAGCCCTGAGAAATGGCCATGTAAGGAGCTGGTATAGGAGTGTATCCTAGAGGATGCCCAGAAGCAGAAGAAACCCACAAAACCTGGTGTCACTGATGTTTAAGGAAGAAGAGGCTTCAAGGAGAGAGAATTGGTCTATAGCAGTGATCAGCAAACTCATTAGTCAACAGAGCCAAATATCAACAGTTACAAGAATTGAAATTTCTTTTGAGAGCCAAATTTTTTAAACTTAAACTTCTTCTAAATCCAGTTCTTCAAAATAGACTCACCCAGACTATCTAATTTTGTGGACTCAAGGGGCCAAAGAGCCACATGTGGCTCGCCAGCCGCACTTTGCTGACCACGGATTTATAGTATTAATTGCAACAGTAAGGACAAATAAGACAAAAGCAGCATGACTACACACTTTACTCACCATCACATTTCTTTAAATCAGTGGTTCTCAACCTTCCTAATGCCGCGACCCTTTAATACAGTTCCTCATCTTGTGGTAACCCCCAACCATAGAATTGTTTTCATTGCTACTTCATAACTGTAATTTTGCTACTGTTATGAATCATAATGTAAGTATCTGTTTTTACAATTATTAATACACAGAAAAACAGAGGTCAGCAAACTGGTGGATTACAAGGAATTCTGTGTCAGACAGACCAGGGATAGAGTTCCCTGCTCCACCTTTAATAGCCTTTAGGCAATTTAGGGAACAGGAAGCTTCCGTTCTGTGTTTAATTATATAAAATATTCTATTGTTTCCTGATAATACCATAAGAAAACAACAGCTGATAACAGCTGACACTTGTTCTATATTTGTTATATGCAACATAACATGCAGTGTTGTCTCCTTCCATCATCGCAAATATCCTAATCCTATGTTACTAGCACTATCATCATCCCCCTTTACCAGAAGACGACACTGGGGCGCAGAGGGTTCCGAAATTTGTTCAGGAACATAGAGAGTAGGGGCAGAGTAGGGAGTTAGCTTAGCTGGTTTTAGCCTGGAGGACGTGCGTCTATAAACCTTACTCTCATGCTCTCAATGAGCATCATGGTGGTTCCAGAAAAAACAAATGTCTGTTTCATGGAGGCAGACAGAGGGGATTATGGCACAACAGGATTTGCACAGGCAGAGAGAGTTCCTAACAAAGCTGCTGCCCACCAACCCCTTCCAAACCCAGGCACCCAGGCACATTGTAATTCCTATGGACACATACACACACACGCACACACACACACACGCATATATGCAGATAAGTAATTATAATTGTGTGTGTGCACGCGTGTGTGTCCATATAAAATAGAGCAGGATTTTAAGAGAAAGTGACTGCGGTGATGCTTTTCCTTGCTCCAGAGAAAGCCACGTTGGTGGGAGCAAAGTTTAAACTCTCAGCCTTTTCCTCTGCTCCAAAGCAGACAGCCTGTCAATCAGCAGAGAGGCGCCTTACCCAGGAATGCCAAGGCAGTCACCTAACTGCTCCCTGCCAATTTAGTTAGGGATTCATTCTAGTTCTCCTTCCAAGTGCCTGGAAATTAATGTAATATTTCCTGTGCTCATTTGCATTGCCTGCGGGCTGGAAGCGCCCCCTTGTGAGGGCCACCGAGTTAGGCAGGGAGCTGTCTCCAGGACAACCCAGTACCAAGTGCAGGCGGGAGCCCTTGCAGAGTGGCGCTGACACTGGGATTGGGATCTGTTCTGTGAGACTGTGCCCAGCTGATAAATTGAAGTGGTAATTTGGGATTTAACTAATAGAGCAGTAAATGTATGAGGATGAGGGAAGTCCAAGGGGAGCAGAGACTAGGGGAACCATACAAGTTGGAGAATGAGGCTTGGTTTTGTTTTGATTTTTTAATCCCTGTCTGTCCTTTGGCTTTGCGTTTGAATCCTGAATTTGAGCATCTCTTCTGCCACTGCAAACATATTAGTAAAGTGGATTGCCTTTGTTAGTCTAAATTGCTGTGTGTTTACAAAGACATTTCAAGAGAACGCCACTTGAGAGGAAGCTTATCTTGGACCCAATCGCAGTGTCTACAAGTAACTCTTGACCTTGATGCATCTGTGCCCCGTGTGTAATGCAAGTAGGTGCAGCCGCGGTTGAAATCTTCCCAAACTATTCATCTCTTATGGATTCACTTGTTCTATTGTGAGCAGAGAGACACCTCCATGCTAGTTTAAAATCAGGAGCTCTCAGGACTGTGATGAATAAGAGAGACATGATTTGCCCTCTGGGTCTTAGAAGGACAGTATTTGCTCAGCCAGTACTTATTGAGAATATTATTATTCTGGCACATCCTAAACACATGCATTAGCTTATTTCATCAATCTACACATCCCCAAGCATTGCTAGGATCTCTATTTTTTAAGTCCAACCACTTGGCAATTTTTCAAAGGGCAATCTAATTTTTAAATGAAGAATAAAAAATAATTTTTGAGAATTCAAATTAATTGGAGGGGGATATTTTTAAGCGTTGGGGCAAGGGAGCAAAGGTTTGAAATTCCTTTCGGTAAGTTAGAATCTAGTAACCCACAACAGTGGTTGCCGCATGCACACCAGGGAGAAACCAACCCACTCACATAAACAGCTGGTGAAAGAAGCACAGGCCACTTCCCATGGCAGGCTTCGTCCTCTGTTTTCCCTGAAAATATTTTTCTTGCCTCTGATACTTTCATTTCATTATTTTTTAAATATATTTTTTTTATTTTTTTTACAGAGAGGAAGGGAGAGAGATAGAGTTAGAAACATCGATTAGAGAGAAACATCGATCAGTTGCCTCTTGCATATTCCCTACTGGGTATGTGCCTGCAACCAAGGTACGTGCTCTTGACTGGAATCGAACCTGGGACCCTTCAGTCCGCAGGCCGATGCTCTATCCACTGAGCCAAGCCAGTGAGGGCTGACACTTTTATTTTAAAGCTGAGGCAAAATAAACGTAGTCACCCCCATCCTCAAGGGAACCCTGTCACTTCACCATCAGAGGCAGGGTTTGTTTCTAAGCTGCTTCTCACACCTGGAACGTAGTAACATTTGAAAAAAAGCCAGACCACTCATCAGTTCCTAAACCCTGAGAATGACCCACAAGGCAGGGCAACAGCAGCAGGGGTGGGCAAAGCGTGAGGTCACGGGGTTGTTCACTGCAGTGATGGTGATGAGCCTGGTTCCCCTCATATTCTATACTTTCTTCACCTCCTTGAACAGTGACAATAAATGGAACAGGCTCTTCTATGGTCTTCTGCACGGAGAGACCTCTATAGCCACTGATGTGTTTCAACCCCTGCTCCTTTGTTCATATTGGTCCATACACTCAGAATGCCTTCCCAGAGACAGATACACCAGGACTCACATGCATAGGCCCCTAACGAGACTTGATTCTTCTATTTGTAGTTACAATTTGCACTATTCCTTTTTAAAAGGGACCCGGCAGTGTTCACACTTCAGGCCCCACAAAACCCTGATGCTTCCCAGACCTCTCCACTTATTCAAATCCTACCCAACCCCTAAAGCACTGGTCAGACCCCGGTTCTCTCACCGCAATACTTGTACCCTGAAAATCTAGTTACAAAAGAGGGAAACCATCAGATTGGGACCACAAAAATACCAAACTGCTCTTCCATTCGTTTAGCCTCCTCTGAATTTACATTTTGTGAAAATACTTCTCAAACACTGGGGAAAAATAATGTTAACTAAAGTCCAATATCATTAGTCTGCATTGCACTAAGGTAAATGTTTTGTCAATGGAGGTCATTTGCTTACATTAAAAAATATCATTAATTTCATATTGTCTTCATTTATCTCTAAAATTTTAGAGACAAAATTTATGCTTTTTGAGCTTTATACACTATAATCTCAAAAACACAGATTAAACATTTAAGACTAAACCTTATACAAACTGATGATAAAATTGAAAACATCGGGCTCTGCTGGTGTTGCTCAGTGGTTAGGCATCAACCTATGAGTCAGGAGGTCACAGTTTGATTCCAGTCAGGGCACATGCCTGAGTTCCTGTCTCAATACTCAGTAGGGGTCATGCAGGAGGCAATAGATCAGTGATTCTCTCTCGTTGATGTTTCTATCTCTCTCTCCCACTCCCTTCCTCTCTGAAATAAAAAATATTTTTAAAACATTTGATAACACCTGTATTTGAAACAAAGGATCCTTACCATCATGAAATATGCCTGGAGTAAAATATATTCATTATTTTTTTTCATAGAATGGCACTTTATATACTTCTATATGTGACATATAGAAGACAATTTTAAAAAATACAACCTTTTATAATTCTGGGAAAGAGATTTCTTACAAAGGGTTCTAATGTATCAACGAAGAATTTGTAGAAGCTCCATAGCCACTTTCATTTTTTTTTTTTTTTGAAATCTTGACAACTTGTAACTTAGACATTTTTGCATATGAAAAAAAGAATTGATGGGGTAAGAGCAATCAAACCATTTACTATTCTTACTCCGTGAACCTAGAGCAGAGATTCCCAACTGTCTTGGGCACAGACATCCGGGGATGGGCTGATTCTGCCTGGTGTGCCTGGAGTTGGGGGGTCTCGGTGCCTCCTGATGATGGTGATGCTGATGGTCCGTGACGACACTTTGCAGAAGAGCCTAGAAGACATTTTCTTTTTTTTTTTTCTTTCTTCCACTCCCTCTAATTTAATTTTTTTAAATGCATACTAGAAATTATATTCTATCCCTATCTCATTAACGGCTTAGCAGAGCTAGAAATTTCCTGGTAAGGAGCTCTAGTTTTTTTTCAATTATTTGGGAAATAATTACAGAATAGGAAGATATAACTGAAAGAAAGATCTGGAAGTAACCTCAATTTTTATTAGTGAATCTAAGAGAGACACAGTGTAACCTTGATAAGTCATTGGGCCTTTCAAGCCTTGATCTCTTCATGTTTAAAATCGGGATGCTAGCCAGACTTGAGTGGCTCAATGGCTTAGCTTTGACCTATGAACCAGGAGGTCACGGGTTCAATTCCCAGTTATGCCCATATTACAGGCTCAATCTCCAGTGAGGAGATGGGGGTTGCAGGGAGCAGCTGATCAATGATTATCTCTCATCATTGATATTTCTACCTCTTTCTCCCTCTCACTTCCTTTTTGGATATATATATATATATATATATATATATAGTAAAATAAAAATAAAATCAGGATGCTAGACCCTGCAGAGGCTTCTCTCCAGTTTCTAGATTCTTTAACACTGGCCATGTGTTTGCATAACACACAATGAATCTGTTTATTTTGCCATTTTAAATAATCAGAGTGATTGCCAATCCACATATCAGCACAATCAATATAATGATACTGAGGCTTAGTATCAATTAGGAAAGTTGCTGAAAAGAATAAATATTTACTTATTTCTTTGTTCATTGATTGCCAGCTATAGACTCTGCTTTTGTGCTTTGTTAAGAGTATTAATTCCCAAAATAAGAAGTAGGAGATGTGGGTCAAGACTTTTCTGTATCACAGTCAGCTTTGAGTGTGTCCCTTAAGCTCTCTGCATATGAGCTTTCTAGTCCCCATCCCAGGAAATAATAGTTGGCTTACTAACTCATAGGACCTCTAAGAAGCCAGAATAGGACACAGTATGCCTGTGCTGCTTTAGAAAGTTTGAAAAAGTGCTTTGCAAATTCAGGTTATATTTTTATCATCCCCCACATCTTTCCTAAATAATTTATCAACTAGCAAACAAAAATACACTTTGCATTTTTGTTATGCAGGCATTTTCTTTTCATCTATTTATTGATTGAAATAAACACAAAGAGGCAGGAAAAACAGAAAGAGATGAGTAAATGAAAGAAAACATTCCCCTACAATACACAGAAATCTATGGAAATGGATTTTTTTCCTTAAAAAAAAAAGGTCTACTAGAATATTCTTAATGATTGAATAAAAGAAAGGAAAAAGACTCAAAAGTTTCATAAATCATTTTGCACTTATTTTATTATTAGGAGAAAAGAAAACTGTGGCAATATGCAAATTATGAGCACAAGAAATTATGAAGTACATATCTGCAAATAGAATATATATATTTCACTGGGAATGTAATTAATAATTATGCCCACACCATTTTACATTATGATGGAGTAACTACTGAACTATTATGGAAATAAAATTTTCCTTGACAAAGTTGCATTTTTAATAGACCCATAATATGTAAGATTATTCTATTTTTCTTTCTATTGGATGATAATGGTAATTATACTAAACATGATCTGGTTTCATTTCTTCTTACTGCTCTTCTACTGCTCAAAGTTTATACAAAACATTAAAATGTTTAAAAATATGTTAACAGCACCAAAGAAACTAGAAAAATTGTTTTAAGCATTTGTCGGGATTTTTTCTTATTTTTAATACAATCAGATACACAGACCACTACTGAAAAATAGGAAATAAATTGAGTCGCTTTGCATTTTTGCTAATCTAGTTTTAAGTTTTAGTCACATAACTGAATAAAGATAGACTTTCCATCATATCGCCTTCCCAACTGAAAAATTAAAAATAAGCAAACAAATAAAAAACAGATGCAAATGTCTCCAGATTCTTGAAACTTGGTTAACAAAAGGCTTTATGACTTTAAAACCTTATTATATTAGCTGTAGTTAAAGCATTCTTTAGACCCATCCTAGAAAATGCAGTCTAGTTAGCATAATGAGTTCTTATTTTCATTATTAAGGATTTTGCCATACACCTCAGGTTTATTATTTCAAATGTCTCCCATTGTCCAGGATGGTACACATAAATGTTTAAGATGTGACTGTTCCCAGGGCATCTCTGGAATTTTTTGTTTTAATATATAGCATTATTTTCCTATGGATCCTAAAATTAAGACTAGTTTTTAACATATCCAATATGGTTTCATCTGTTTTTATCTGTAACTGTCCTAGTTGAAACCTTCACTATCTTGTACCCAACGTAGTGTAAAACCCAGTCTCTCTGCCTCAGTTTCCCCCTCCTTCTCCCCTCCAAAAACTGGCACAGTCATCTTTGTAAAGCACATTTCTGTCAGGTCAGCCCTTGATCGTGATTACAGCATGAGAAAGCAAACCAAGTTCTCATGCCTACCTTCCCTTCCTTTCCAAGTCCACTACAATGGCAGGAGAGGGGTTTGCTTTCCAAGGAACAAAACCCTAAGAGGTCTGGAAAATAAGAAAACAACCCAGAAGCCAACTATAAAGTCGGAGAACATTAATTCCAAGAAAATGAGAGGAACTTAATGGAGAAAAAACTAGAAGGAAAATGGCAGCCCAAAACTTCAGAGGAAGTATCAGCCCAAGTTGAGTCATTGGGTTCAAAGACTTTTGGGGCTGTCAGCAGGGAGGGAGTTGAGGAATTATTTTCTGAACAGCTAAACCATGGAGGTCTTTTCCCCCTCTTCCATCTCTAGTGTGTGACATAAACAAGATTCTCTTCCCAAGGGAAAAAAAAACAAGAATTTCTTCCTAGAGAAAGTGGGTGTTATGACTGGTAAGGGAGCCCAGCGAGAGAGGTGGAACTGAGAGAGAAACAGAGTGGAGCTGGATGTCAAGTTAGACCTTCTCACCAGCAACCGAGGGGCAAAGAGAAAAATAAAGTGCTGCAAGGCCTAAAGGAAGCCCGTGTATTGGTGGGCTGTGGAAGTCGCTGCCCGCTCAGCGCCCACCCCTCCTTCAGAAAACCCGGCCAGCACACAGTGCCTCCGTGTGAAGGGGAGTCTGCTGGAAATCTGGCCAGCTGCAGAGGAAACACACACACACACACATAGAGGATCACCATATTCGACACCAATAGCATGAAAGGACCAAGAAGAAATTGCAGAACAGATGTGTTATTGGAGAAAAGATATTGTTCAGCAAACAAAAGAAAACTAAAAAATTGTATTCAAAGAGATTTGAAAGAATATGATATCCATGAAGAATATGCTGTTTATACAAACAAAACAAATGAAACAAAGGAAAAGTACCTGGAAATTAAGAAGAAAAAACATGCTGAGATTTAAATATATATTCCTTGGACATAGAAGCTTGAGAGCCAGTGGTGGGAGTTTAGTGAAATATTACTATATTTACACTGCCAACCAGAATTCATAGTACTTTGCTGAACATTATTTACATACTCTTTTATTGGATTAAAATGTATAGAATCATAATGGTTAAAAAGAGAAAGACAAAGAAGGAGGCTTAATGATGACTCCAGAATGGAATCTATGTATTACAAAACTTGACAAAAATCTGAATGCTGCAAAGTAAGAGGACGTGGAAGGCAGTGATTGTGTAAAATGAATGTGCCTTTCATAGTAGACAATCATCTTAGAAGCCTAGGATTGATAACTCAGAAAATAAAAGAGTAATTTTACCACCTGACAAGATAACTGAATAGAAAAAAAAAAGAAAGAAAAAGAGAGGGAGAACAAAAAAGAGAGCTGGCAGGAAAGCCTAAGCGAGAGAAAGAGAAAAAGAAGGGGGGGGGGGGGGGGGGGGGAAGCTAAAACTGATTTCCAAGGGGAATGAAGTTGTTGGTTAAGAGGAACTTGTACTTTTCATTTCTGTGCCTTCTGGACAGTTTAAATTTTAAAAATATATATTATAGGTATTACTTTTATTTTTAACCCACATAAATAAAAAAGCCAACTGAGAGCCAGTTAGCTGAAATTTCAGGACATACACAATCTTCTCGGGCAAATGTCACAAAGACATAGACACTTTCTCTCACTAATCTTTACAACATTTTTCTCATGCAGTTTACTGTTAAGACAGAAGCCTAAAAAGTATAAATTATTAATTTCACAGTCATCTTCTACTTTTATTCTTAAATTTTAAGAATGCAGGTTTTATATGTTATAATTATCTAGCTATTAGCAAAGTTAAATGGAGTTCATGTGAAGTAAATTATATATATTTGATATAAACATTGTATTTAAAGCAGGCATCACTCCAGAAAACACATCCTTTTTTGTGTTTTTGTTTTGCTTTGAATTCTTGTCATATACCAAATTTGGTCACCCAGAAAAGAGCATGGATCCTTCTGTCAGTTATGCAGTTAGACGCTCACACGCACGGAGCTGTACATTTTATTTTTGATTCTCCTCTGTTTGATGTACATGGGTCTGTTTGAATTCACAGGTCTATACTGAGAACATAGGTATACACTTTGGTTGTCTTGGAGCAATTTATGAGTGGTTTATGCTTCTAGTATTTATATAAATTATAAGCACTTAAGGAACCCATCTTTAAAGGATATAATGCACAGAAATATACTTAATAACTGCTGCCATCCATGAACTTGTTCCCAAGAACTGCCCATAAGGATTTCCTATATTCTTGGGAGTGTCTGAGCCCCCGATAGGAGATGCTACCACTGGGTCATGGAAAAAGCCCATGGCTTGGAAAACCTCACATGTTCCAAGGCCCAGAAAATACAAGATAACTGTCTAAGGATTACCTCTCCCATCCACAGCCAGATAAACAACAGTGCAACTCACATCACAACTATGACCAGGTAGTATGGTAGGTATTCCACTTAGACTTGAAATCAAACCACCACTTCACTGCTGTTCAAACAGTGGAGGACTCCATTGACTCAAACTAAAGGCACCATTCCAGCCTTTTGAGCTCTAGTGTCCTTTTCCCTGTAACCTGCACATGTATCATACTGGTTGTCACTCTTCTAGTTACTGGGGGCGAGGGGAAAGGGCTGGGGGTGCTCAGGTTCCCTAATCAAGTATCACTTTCTTTAAAAAAAAAAAATGTAGTAAGAGAAAAACCTAAGACCAATTTCAGAAATGTTAAGACCAGTTCCTGACATTCCTGATGATAATGTCAAAGAACAATATGTGGAAAGATAATATTTTATTTTGGGGGGGAAAAATCTAAAAACTGTTACCAAATCATGTCTACCATGTGTGGATCCTTTTGTTCTGCATCATGACAGTCACAAAGTAGTATCTGGAACCATCACTATGGAAAGGGGACTTGAAAATCTGCTCATAAGACAACAAACATATACACAGAGAAAAGGTATTGTAACTTGGCAATACATGATGTACAAATGTGGGGAGCTCAGGAGGGAGAAAGAAAAATTATTATTTCTCGGATGCCAACCGCATGCCAAACTTATACATAATGCACTTGATTCTTACAACTATATGAAATTAATATGATAACATCCACTTTAAAGGGAGTAAGTAGGATTACTAAATTGAAATTAGGTCAATTGCCCAAGGTCAAGCAGCTAGTGTGTGATACAAAATTCATTCGACGTCAAAGCTTATGTTTCCATTAAGGCACATTTTGTGCAACTGAACAGATAACCTTTTGAAGCAGCGGTGCCATGTGAACTTGAGGCTTGAAGGGTTGGTAGAAAGTGGACAGGCAGTAAGGAGAAAGGAGGGACGGGAAGGGCACTTTAACCAGGGGAAGCGTGTGAGAGAGGGAAAAAAAATGCAAAGTGTATTTGGAAACTTTGTTCTGGGGAAGTGCAAGCCAAGGGCAAAAAGCCAGGTTGAAGTCCAATTCGCCATTTTAAATGCCAGGCATAGAGTTGTGATTCTGTTCTTTGGGAGCGGGAAGAGCCAAGGAAAACTTTTAAGCAGAGGAGAGGTCCTAAGGAGTGGCATACCCTGACATGCGATTCTCCTGAGAAGTATGCAGAATGTATCTGGGGTGGAAACAGACAGGGGAAGAAGAGGTAGAAAGAGGTTTAAGGGCTCCTAAATGTCTCAAAGACTGAAAGAAAAGAAAAAAAGAAAGAAAGAAAAAAAGCACTGACATCACTTTAAATTTGTCAATGCATGCTCTGTATCTATTAAAATCTGGTTCCGTTTTCACTCATCTTTCTATTTTTACTAACAAAATAATGGCAAAATTGAGCCCCAGTTCCAACCAGTACACTTCAGATCCCCAGTGTTAATGGGTCAGGTCCCTGGAGGGCTCCGCATTTAGAACAGACTGTTTGCACATGTGAACAGGGCTCATGCGTTTTGTTCATGCCCCTGAAACAATTGATGTGCTCCAGTATATGGTGTATGTTTTTTATAATTACACCAGAAGAAAGCATTCTTTATGGAAATAAATGTGCTTTTTAAAAACACATTTCTAAAAAAGCAGCAGGCAAGGCATTAATAACAAAGTGAAATGATAAACCGAATGGAAGTCTGAGAAAAAATTCTATATTTGTATTATACAGGCATTGTTTTCATTCCTGGCACCTTATTTTTCATGTACATAAAGAGAACGCAAGCTACAGCAGGGTGAGACAAAGATCAATGCTGAATGTATTACTTGGCACTGGACAGACGCAGTTTAATAAGAAAAAAATTGATCCATTAAGCTAAACCTAATTTTTGGCCTAAAATGGTTGAAATCTCTTCTTTATATTGCTAGCTTCATAAAGACCTGTAATATTTGGAAGAAACAACTCAAGGCTGAGTTTAATAAGATTAAATGTATTGCAAATATACTTAACAAGAACCTATCAAGTTGTTAATGATTGCTATTAATATCAAACAATTTTTGTATAGAATTTTTTATTAGAGCAGTTGTAAAATACAGCCATAAGAAATGCAATATAAAAAGGCTTTTGGGTAATTTGTAACAGCTACAATTGCAGAACTCAAATCTTAACCGACGAGATATAGTAATTTATTTTATCCATCAGTTTCTAACACAAGTACAATTCAATTTGTAACGTATTTAAGTGCTGGTCTTAGGACTGTGTGGCTAAGTTCAGAAGGACCACTTCTGCAGCTGGCAGCAATGCTGTTACATGTCAGAAAACCAGAAAGTGAAGAACTTGATGTTATAATATTTGGAATTCTTTCTGAAAATGCAAGGCTAATTTTCAAGAGATTATTTAGTTTCTTATCAGATCATTAACAAACAGAAATCGTGTCTTATATTTCATAGAATCACAGAACTTTAAAGATAAGGAATTCAGTCACTGTCTGGTTCAATCTGCCCATCTGTAGATACAGAAACTATGCTACTACCCGGCTCTGTAAAATAATCTGCCAAGGGTGCATACACGGGAGGAATATTGAATGTTTTTATTCACAAGATGAAAAATGCAGCTAACAAAACGGAGGTTACAGAAATGGAAAACAGAAAACGTGTGGCCCTACCCACAGCACATCAACCTGAAAAACATATGGACAATAAATAGCTCCTTACCTAAATAATGAAGGCTTTGGTTTGAATGCTCTCATCCTTTACTTCCCTTTATTTACATATCCACTGACTATTACATTGCCGTCAATCCAGAAGCACACAAATAAGCACCTACACCATTTTCCTCAGAACACAAACGATCAATATTTAAAATGGCTGCATGATAATTAGACTATTTTAAAGATCATGATTTATATAAGCACTGATACAAATAAAGTGTTTTTATATGACTGTATTCCCAAAAAAATTGAAAAAGGAAAATCATGTTCTTGTACCTGTTTAAAAAAAAATTAAAAATCTCCTACAGCCTGGGCACTGGGTGGTGAACTGTGCCCTGTTACCCCCAGGATACCAATTTAAATCTCCTCTGCATCGAGAAGAGAAAATATTGTTTCCATTTTAATGGCTGCCCAGTGTCCTATGCAAAATGGACAGGAGGCTTCAGTTCAGTTCAGACTAGAGAGATGCTTACATTAGAGCAGTGTCACCCAGGAGAAAGGACAGGCCCTGGGAGGTTAGGGTGAAGGCAACCTCTGGCCCCGAGTGCAGTGCATCATGAGTGGGAGGGACATCTAAGGTGCTTAAGAATGCCTTTCCGTTGGTGGGTGCTAATGAATTGTGTGCCACAATTACTGGATTTATCATATTATGATTTGTAAAATCAGTGTTTGCCTGTACATCTTTTTTTAAATACATATATTATTGATTTTTTACAGAGAGGAAAAGAGAGGGATAGAGAGTTAGAAACATCCATGAGAGAATCATCGATCAGCTGCCTCTTGCACACCCCCTATTGGGGATGTGCCCACAACCAAGGTACACGCCCTTGACCAGAATCGAACCTGGGACCTTTTCAGTCCACAGGCTGAAGCTCTATCCACTGAGCCAAACCGGTTTCGGCTGCATGTACATCTTTTATACACAGGACACCAGCTTGCAGGGGGATGCTGCTGGCCACATGCTATGGTCATTAGGTCACGGGAGCTGAGAATATGTGTTTGGGGGGTTTTCTGAATTACAACTCCTCAGTATTTGAAATGCAAAGTATGATATAAAAACTGTTGATGATGAATTTGTATTTTGAGCATATCCATCACCTCTTGGCGGCCATGCTAATACTGATTTAGAAAAATACACACTTCAGTTTATATTGATCCGTTTTTCTAATTTTTCATCAGAAGGGTTTAATAAGGTTGCTTTTGCAATTTACTTTCTAAGTTATCCTTTTAGGAGATGAAGTAACCAAAAGATATTGGAAATCCAAAGTAAATTACATCGCACCGGTTCGACTGCCCTGAAGGGACGGATACACCCCTGTAATCTGCTCAGCTCACAACTAATAGGCTGGGGCTTCAGCTCTGTCTTCATCTTTGCTCAACTATGACTCTTTTTAGCACGCAACATTTGTCTTCAGGACATCTGTCAGATACTTAGTGTATCTTCTAACACAATTAAATTACAATCTACATTATGAATCAGAGCGCTAAAGTGTATGTATATGAAATCCAACATTATGTTATGATCGTTATCAAAGCTCACCTAAAAGCAATCCTTTGGACAATATTATGGTCCGTTTTTAAAGCTCTAAACATCTAGTTAAACAATTTTTTAAAAATCCCCTGTTCTTTTGAAAATGCGAAGTTGAGTTTATATGAACAACAACCAAACAAACTTATAGACACAGACAACACTATGGTAGCTACCTGGGGAGAAGGGGATGGGAGGAGGTAGAAGAGGGTAAAGGGGGTCAAATATATGGTGATAGAAGGAGACCAGAATGTGGGTGTTGATCACACAATGGAACATACAGGTGATGGATTATAGAGCTGAAACTTATGTAATGTTAATAACAAATGTTACCCCTATAAATTTAATTTAAAAATAAGTTGAGTTTATATATAACTTACTAACAGAGAAAGGGCCTAAACATATACAAAGGAGAAAAAAATAACCCCCAATCCTCTAAATGAAGCTAGAATTTGAATATTGCCGCATTGGAGAGCACACAGCAGTTGTCATCCAAAACAAAGAAAGTGAAACTGAATCATTCATATCTATCTATACAAACAGAATATATATACACACACAAACACACATAACATACTTGCATAAAGACAGATGGATTAGATATATATATCCAGGAGTTGGCAAAAGTAGGTTTATGATTATATGTGAAACAGTTTATTCTTGTCTTCTTTCTTTCTTTTACTTTTTCTTCCTTCCTCTATTATTTACTTGTATTAGATAATCTACTTTTGCCCACCCCTGTACTTAATGCCTCTAAAAACTATAAAATGAAAGCTAGAGAAAGAGCTACCAGGTGACAAAAACTATGGAAAATTTTCTAAATTTTACTAAATGTGACTAAATGTAATCTCTAAAGAAAAAATAATGCCAGAATAGGAAAAGCTTACTGGGCCTTCTATCCTTCAATGTCATCTAGGGAAAAAAGAAAACACACACACACACACACACACACACACACACACACACACAAAACTGAACAGTGGACTAAATATCCAGAAGTAATCGATGTTCAGAATCCATTGAACAATGAAAAGGAAATGAATATAAGAAAGCTCAACACCAATGCAAATGCAATCTTGAAAAGAGACCTACAGAAATCAAGAATGGTGAAGGAGCTTTAAAAGGGAAGTTAATTTTAAAAACTGCTGTAATGCTACAGGACAAACCAGGAGACTCCTGTGAGGGCTGAATAGCAGTTTAGTGCATGGTCCAACAAGAAAAAAAATGGAGTACAGGGAAACAAAAATGAAATTTATTAACCATTTCATGATATTATTCTACCTTTCCATTAATATAAATGTAGATAGCCACTAAAAATGCATCTCTGGTTTAAACTGATGGTTAATCTGGTAGGGGGAGTCTTGATTTTATTTCCCAGAAACGTCTGTTTGAGTTGCTGTCAACCACCATGTTGCTGAATTTCTTTAAACATTTATAACAAACCTATGGAACAAATCTATAACCACATACCATCTGCCATAGGTTTACTACTGTCAGTATAATTTTTTTTAATTCACGTGACATCTAAAACCTGAAGCTAGAAATAGAATCCAGGTCTTTTGATTTTTAGTTTACTTTAAAAATTAATTCAAATGCTGCTTTCTATGATGTTTCCTAATAATATGCAGTCAGTTTTCAGTTACTCAGAATAATGGGGAGATGGAGGTCATAGATCACGAAAATTGTGATTAAGACAAAGCTAATAAAAACACATTTTAAATGGAGTCAATGTAAATTTACTTAGTTGAAATTACATTCAGTTGGCTAATTTAATTATGATGCATTTAGACAATAGAATGCATGCAACTATTTTTTTAAAGATGAGGTTGATACAGTGGTACTTATATAGGTATACATGGATGTATATGCTAATAAATGTATAAATCTATACACATATATGGAAATATAGAAACAGAAATGCATTGTTATTCGTGTGAAAATTGTGTATGTGAGTGTATAAATTCTAACTTTATGGGTATATTTTAACATCTGAAATGATACACACCAAAACAGCGACTGATTAGAAAATAAATGTCCAATAACAAAATAGTCTAACTTCACCTTTTTTATTTTAAACATATATTTTATTGTTTTTTTACAGAGAGGAAGAGAGAGGGATAGACAGTTAGAAACACTGATGAGAGAGAATCATCGATTAGCTGCCTCTTGCACACCCCCTACTGGGGATATGCCCACAACCAAGGTACATGCCCTTGACCTGAATAGAACCTAGGACCTTTCAGTCCGCAGGTCGATGCTCTATCCACTGAGCCAAATCGGTTTTGGCTAATTTCACCTTGTTTTTGCTAGCCATTTTGATTGATTGTAGCTGTCACTTCCTCCTCTCAAAACACTCTCATTTCAATGTCACAAACCCTGGCCCCAACACATCATCTTATTTTATTCAATTGTTAAACATGAATCCCATGTCATTGTTTAGATCAGGCTAATCTATCAGAATGTTCACCAAAGGTAAAGTTACTTTCTACTCTGAAACTATCAAACATTTTACCTTATCAGCCCATATTAACACCAATTCAGGCATTCCCTGTACCCCATCGTGACTGAAAAGAGCCCAGAACTGCTTTGTCAAGGTCACCATAAAGGAGTGCCTTTTCATGGCATTAGGGCAGTAGCATTTTGTTTTATCAGTCCACTTGAATAACTTAAACTAATATTCAGAAAAATTAATTTGCACTTTTCAAATTATTAAAACTTCTTCCCCTATTTCCATGAGAATGCAGATTGTGACAACATGTTATGGGTGCAGCTACTCATCTGGTGGGTAGGAGGTAGAGACTTTGGTTTTGCATATAGCTAAAAACACTTTCTGTTTATTAACTACAGTTAATACATATTCCTAAATAGATGTCTTCCAATAGTTAGGGTGTTTGTTTTGAGTAGATTTCATCAGTAAAATTGCAAAGTGATTGCATTGTAGTTGATTATATTAATAATACTGTCTCTTAAGCATCACTAGCTAGTACAATGTTCTATAACTAAATTGAATACAAACACAAAAGGGGAGACATGTAATATGGGGCTGAAACTCTTACCCTTGCAATCCTTCCTGCTTCTTCCCATTGGAAAATGAGAACAAAAAAATAAAATATTTTTTTTATCTTTGGTTTAGGTAGATATTCGCGTCATCAACTATACTGTTAATAAAGCTGCTCAAAATATTTGCAAAAGACATACTATTTAACTTCACATCAGTTCTTCCCATTGATCACTAAAAACAGTTTTAAGGAACTTCAATGGTAAAAATGGAAATAAGTTACTGAAATGCTAAGTGTAGATGAAGTCTTAGCAATGATTCCTCCACGTCAATAAGTGTATATAGGATACCTTGCCTTAAAAACAAAGGTTTATTTACCGACAATGGACGTTAGAGATTCCTAGAGTCTATATAATTAAGAGGCAAGATTATTTGGGAGATAGTAGAGATCAGTATAATAAGGATGCTGGTTTGAATCTCATCTGGGCCTTTTCCTAATTATATGACCCATGCACAAGTCACATAACTTTTCTCTAAAAACACAATTCAGTAAAATGCAATTATTATTATAGGAAAAAGTATAGTCATTTCGAGTTTCTCTCTCAGGTCTGTTCAGCAGAGAAAGTTAGTCCTTGGGATTCAAGTGATTTCTTATCCCAATGCCATAAATATTCTTAAGGTAGAAATATATGCAGGGAATTTCAAAGAACAAATGTCAAGTAGTTTTGGCGCATAATATAAGACCATGTCTATGTGTGTATGAATATGTTAAATATACATAACAATTCTCACAAAGTCTATAGAAGAAATGTTCTATTTCTCTCTGAGAAGGGAAACTGGGAGTTTTAAATGGGAAAGACCTCAGGAGAGAGATTTTTAACTTTTATTTTATCCCCTTCTATTATGTTAAAACTTTTAACAATGTATTACATTATTATATGATTCAAAAAATAACTTAGAAGACAAATTATCTCAAACATCAGGATAATACAATATATCCTTTTCAGTATATGAAAGTAATTAATCCATGTACTATTTTCATAAAGACTAAATGATCTATGAAACTTAAAAGTATAAAAATTTACCAAAATCAATTCATTTCTAAAAGGAGATTAAAATGGCAATAAATGATTTTTTCTCCCTGAATGCCTTATCAGTACATGATGCCTTTGGGTCAATGGCTAACATTTTTCAGTCTCCAGAGGTAGAGAATATACCTACCACTCAAGAGAGAAGACATGAGTCCCTACATCCCCTCATGAAGCTCAACGACAATTGCTAGTCCTGTTGAATTTTCTGAGCTACCATTATATCCTTCCAACAATTTCACTTTGTTTTTTAACTTTAAGTGAGTTTCTGTGTAAATAAGCATTGAGACTCCTTCCACCACAACTACCTGCAGAATCTTCACTATATGCTCTGTCTTCTCCCACTGCTAATACAGATGAACTGTACGTATTTATGTCTAAAACAAAACCCTGTATTTGTGCACTGAATTAGATTCCTTATCACCACCTCTGGAAAATTTAATCCAGCAGTTCACCACTTCCTTGACTACATTATCAATTTTTAGCTATTGACTGGATTAGTCCCTTCGGAATACACAATGTCACTGTTACAACAAAGCCAAGCTTCTGTTGATGCAGTGGTGATGCCCTAGAGTTGGTCCATGACAGCTTCCAAGAGCCAATCGTGTGCCTCTCTTTTCAACTCTGCATTTAGTGAAATTAGCCACCCTGGGGGTTTATGCTACTGAGGTTGGCAAAATCTACAAATCAAAATTGTCCACTTTTTTGACCTCACTATCTTCACAAAGTATCATCCCATTTCTTGGCATGTACCTTGGTTGCAGGCACATTCCCAGTAGGAGGTGTGCAGGAGGCAGCTGATCAATGTTTCTCTCTCATTGATGTTTCTAACTCTCAATTCCTCTCCTTTCCTCTCTATAAAAAAACTCAATAAAAATATATATATTTTAAAAAGTCTCTAATAAAGCCCAGTCCTCTACTGTTACTGTAGTCCCCATGTTATTTATCTCAAACACAAAAGCCAGAATGACTGACCTTTTTATAACTAAAGTCAGATCACATCACTTCCCTGCTCAAAACCCTAGGATTGTATCTTAGTTTTTTTTTTAAATAAAAGTCAAGACCTAGCTAATGGCCTACAGGCCTTTCATGATCTAGTCTTCTGGTAACTTTCTGAGACTATCTCCTAGCCCTCTCCCTCTCACTCATCCCTTTCCAGGCACATGGAAGCTGCAACTTGCATATGCTAGACATGTCTTTGCCTTTGAGTTTTTGCTCCAGTTGTTTGCTTTGCCTAAAATCACCTTTTATCTATGAACTTGGCTTCCTCCCTTAAGCCTTCTAGTCTTTTCTCACATCTTTTCTATTTAACATATCACAACTTATCCACCAACCTTCTCTCCTCCTTACCATTTTTCTATTGCTCTTTAGAATATACTTATTTGCTATGTTTACTGTCTGCCTTTCCTCCCATCAGCAAGTATTATTTTCACGTTTGCTGGTGATCCAAAGTATTTAGGATAGTCTGGATCCCAGTAAATTCTCAACTGATATTTGTTGGGGGGGGGGGGGGAGATAATAAATGTCCAACAAAGGCCATTAATGATAAACACTTCACTGAATCTATAGCAAAGAAAACTCTGTGGTTATGAAAATTAGAAGTTTTAGAATTGTTTCTCTAATGAAAATTTTTGCTTCTATAGTTTTTTGGTTGAAATGTAAGATTTACAAAAGAAATGCAGCAGTATTCCCACAACTGTACCTAAACCTCTCTCATATCTGGGCCTCAAATCCTGGCGCATGTAAGAGCTCACGGCTCCTGTAGGAGTTGTGCATCTATCAGTGGTGACACAAATGGGCCCGTGAAGTATTTGTACATATGGTGTTAACTTTTATGCTTTAATATATGTGCGCAATATGTCTGAATTACACTTGCTCTAGGAATCATTACTTTTATTTTACTGACTTTTGTGTATTTAAAAGCATAATACAGTATTGAATTAAAGGTGTTTTTTGGGGGTGTTTCCTTTGTTGCTGTTGTTCAGTTTTCACAGAAGAAAAAGAATAATTACTTAATCAAATTTCTTCATGGCTTGTACAATACAAAATTCTCCCAAGTTTAAGAAGTGCATGAGAACTGAATATTAGAAAATGAAGGTGAAGTCCTCAAACATCTCTGATCAACTTCAAGCGGGTTTCTAACACATGCTTATTGTACCTAATTCATTTAAAATATGTTAAATAAGCCAAAACCGGTTTGGCTCAGTGGTAGAGCATCGGTCTGCGGATTGAAAGGTCCCGGGTTCGATTCCGGTCAAGGGCATGTACCTTGGTTGCGGGCATATCCCCGGTAGGGGCTGTGCAAGAGGCAGCTGGTCGATGTTTCTCTCTCATCGACATTTCTAGCTCTCTATCTCTTTCCCTTCCTCCTCTCTGTAAAATATCAATAAAATATATTTTAAAAAATAATAATAATAAAAATAAAATATGTTAAATAAGAGAATAATGTATAGAGCTTATAAAATAATGATGAAATATACTCAATCAAACATGAATTAAAAACTTTTAGGCATAGGTTGCAGTTGTTTCAAACTGCAACTGTACTTTGTCCTCTTCGGTTTAATCTTAGTTATTATAGTGCAAAAAAAAATCTGAAAAAGTGTGCTTAATTAATTTTATATGTCATATGCCACTTAAACAAGAATGATACGGTTATACAATGAGATTAAAAACTGAATTTAAAAGAAAACACAAAAATCCCCAACATAAAACCAAAAAAAAAAAAACTAAGAGTGTTATGAATGCTTCAGAATAGTGAATATTAACTAAATTAATAACTAGATAAAATAAATTTTTAAAACATATAACTGTTATATAAATGCTATATAAGCCCACAGATCGACTCAAGGGTTATATATCTAAGAGTGCCTACATCCTTGGATAGCTCACCCCTGTCCTGCCATCTTGCTTTCATTTCTCACTCTATTTTTTATCTCTATGATTTCCTGTTAACTTCCTATAAACACCCATCAGAAAACCTATTGTAGTTCCAGTTCTAACCAGCCTAAGGGCAGTAGGTTGAATTAGGTCATGGAAAATATGACATAACTGATGTGATTTCAACAAAGTCTTCATGCACTGAAATGAAATTATTTAGGAAGCATTAAAGGAAATAAATATTCATATATTGTAATTTCTTTCTGTCTATATTTTGCTTTTTCATGTATTTTTGTACTTGGTTTGATGGGAATCTGTATCTCTAAGGAAAGCATTTTTTTTAAACTCTAGCCAGTATCTGAATTATCTTAGGCTAATGAAAATATGCCAGACAGAGAGAATGAATGGGTCAAAATTTATAATTTCCAGTGAATATTTACAGTTTCTCTGGATCACCTACACTGTTCTCTTATTAATATAATGTTTAGAAAGTAACCTTTAATAGGAAATGTAGAATGACTAAAATATGATATTTCTGATGAGGAAAGCAAAAATAGAGAAAACAAGGGTGGTAAAGATATATAGGACCAGACTCAACAAATACAGTAATTTATATTTATTCAACAACTATTCATTTGCTCAAAAAATTACTGAGTTCTTACAATGTTCCAGGGAACAGAGAAGTAAATAATTAAGTTCTTGCCTTCATATTATAATAGTGAGACAGACAATATATGCCCCCCCCCCCAAAAAAAAAAAATCAATTAGTAGCAATAACTGCTATGGAGAAAAACAAATCTGGGAGAGAGAATGGGGATACTGGTTTCATTAGGGAGAATAAGGATGTTCTATCAAGGCCCATGACTCGAGGGTAGGGCAAGGAATGAAGGCAGAAAGCAAGTCATGCACTGTCTACCTGTGGAGGATAAAGGCAATCCAGGAATAGGGAGCAGCAAGTATAAAAGCTGCACAGAGTCTGAAAGAATTGCAAAGAAACTAGTGGAATGAAGAATTTGGGGTTGATTAAAGAGAGCAATGAGGTTTTGAGGGGGGGAAAATCAGGGGCCAAATCATATGGGGCCTCATGGGCCATCCAACATAGATTTTTGGGATAGAAACTCACTGGAAAATATGCCAAAACTTCCCTGGTTTGCTGGGTTGAGAAGGCACTGTAAGGGGATAAGAATGAAAGCAGAAAACCCAGTTTAGGGACTAATGAAGAATAGACAAGCGACAATGGTGACTAGAATGGAAAGGCATCCTGAGCAGAAGAGTCAACTTTGAACTATTCTTGGGAGGTAACGCCAGTAAAAATTGACAATAGGGTTGGATGGAATAGCCTGAAAGGTAGAGAGGAGTTGAGATGAATCAGGGAATTTTGGCTTGAGCAGCTGAATGAATGGGGATGGTGGTGCTAGCATTTGCTGAGATGAAGAACACGGGGGAAGAGGTGGCAGAGTGGAAGCTGAATGGAAACCCAGTGTTCTGTGTTTAGTATGTTAATTCCGAGATGCCTATCAGAGATGATGATAAGCAACTGGAGATTAGGAGAGAGGCAGGTGCTGGTGATAAACACTGAGGCCATCTTCTCATAAACATTGTCTAAGCCAGTGGTCAGCAAACTCATTAGTCAAAAGAGCAAAATATCAACAGCACAACAATTGAAATTTCTTTTGAGAGCCAAATTTTTTAAACTTAAACTTCTAACGCCACTTCTTCAAAATAGACTCGCCCAGGCCCTGGTATTTTGTGGAAGAGCCACACTCAAGGGACCAAAGAGCCTCAGATGGCTCGAGAGCCACAGTTTGCTGACCACGGGTCTAAGCCATGGGAGTCTTTCTTACTGTCTCCAGAGCAAGTGCCTATCCAGTAAATGAGATCCCTGAGGCTTGGACCCAGCAACACAGCAATATTCTGAGGTGCCAGAGAGGAAAAGGGGTACCCAGCCAATAACATTCAGGAGACAACACTGAGGCAGGAAGGGCGATGTCCAGGAATACTGGCCAATACACTGCTGTAAGTGTATCGCACGCCACTGAGAGGTTAAACGTGGGTCCTGGAAACCTCAGTAGATTGACAAGCATAAGAGCCTCACCAGAGTGTGGTCAAGAAGAATAAGAGGCACACACGCAGAGCACACCAGTACCTTAGCAACAGTCAAATTAGCAAAGCATCGCCTGGAATTGTATTTCATGTTGTTCCTTGGTTCTTTGTTGCTTAATTTTCAGCATGGCTTCCAGTCATTTTAGTATTAACTTCTGCATTCAGTGTTTGGTGTTGCAGTAAAAGCTTCACTTAAAGCAGTTTAAGTAAGAAATAAAGGAAGCAGAAACCATGCCGACGCATTTGCTTAGGATTCTTCTGTAAGGTAAACTCCGTTGTTGTCCTTAGCGTTCCATTATGCAGGTACTAGTTAATTATCTGATGTTAACATTGGTGCAGTTATATTTTTCCTCTAAATCTGTCAAAGAGGAGAAGTTAAAGAACTGCAAAAACATTCCAATGACAGGATTTTAAAAAGCATATTTTGGATGTAATGAGTGTTTAGTTAGAAATAAGCTTTGAGGACATCAGGTCTCTGAGATCATTTGGAATGGGCAGGAGGAAAGTGATAGTCCTGCTGTGACGGCTTCAATGGTTTATTTTTTATTTCCTCCTAATGCCACAAAACAAAATGAGCCATTACACAGATGGGTGAAAAGTATACTCTCATGCCCCAAAGAATTTCACAGCCATTCTCCTCTTTCTTCAATGAGCCTCTTATTGACTTTAATAAGAGTATTATGAATAAGAATTATGAGGCAGTATTAAAGTAAAAAAAACATATTTAAACAACGAGCAAAACAGGTTTACCACCATGTATTTGCTTACATCTAAATGTTATTCATATTATCAAGATCCTGTTTGGATGAATCTCCATGAGAACTTCTGGACCCCTTCCACTTAGAATAAATTTCACCTGTAAATTTTGCTAATATTTCATCTGTAAATCTTGTTCATTTTTTCATTCAACTAATATTCTCTGGGTACTTATTATGGGCTGGCACTCTTCTAGGTGATTCAAAGGCATCATCAAACAAGACAAAGGTCCCTGCCTTCAGGGGCAGAGATTCTAATGAGGAACAATGAACAATAGACATCATAAACAAGCCATCACCTGGTACTTAGAAGCTGAAAGAGTCTGGGGTAAAATGAATGGAGGGCAGAAGAAGAGGATGCAACTCTTTTATTATAGTTGTTAAGGAAGGGTTTACTTGAAGGAGGGGAGAGACTGGACATGGGTATGTAGGGAACAGCAGGAGGAGCCAATAGAAAAAACCAGAAGGAATATGCCTTGTGTTTTTAAAGGACAGCTTGAGGGGGAGGTGAAGGAAGAAAAGAGTAAGAGATGAGGTCACAGGCTCATGGTGGTGGGATCTAAGGGACAGCTTATGGCAATACAATGGGGACCTCTAGAGAGTTTTGAGCTGAGTGACATTATTTGACTTTCAGTTCAAAAGGACCTTATGGCTACTGTGCTGAAAAAGGAAAAGGTGAGGTTGGTAAGAAAAAAATGAGTGGACTCTGGCAGTTATCTAAGCAAGAGATGATATTGATTCCCATTCAACACAAGCAGTGGAACTGGTAAGCACTTTTTAATTTTTGTCATATTGATGTACACAGCTCCTCACTGTTTCTAGACTACACACTCCTTGAAGCCAGGACTTGTTTTCAGGTTTACATTTTGAACAAGAAGTACTCAGTAATATTTTTAATGACTGAATGGTCACTAGGCCAAGGATCTAGCTTATCAGTACCTCTGGCACACACTCTGCAGTCCAAGGCATATTTACGAACGAACAGCACCACCGAGAGCATCAACTTTAATATATATGTTATATGTTTTATTGATTTTTTACAGAGAGGAAGGGAGAGGGATAGAGAGACAGAAACATGGATAATGAGAGAGAAACAGCCATCAGCTGCCTCCTGCACACCCCCCACTGGGGATGTGCCCTTGATTGGAATCAAACCCAGGACCCTTCAGTCCACAGGCCAACCCTCTATCCTCTGAGCCAAACCAGTTTCAGCTAGAGAGCATCAACTTTAAATAAGAAGAGCAAAAAAAGAAAGATCTACATACCACATAACGGATGGCAGCATAACATGAGGGGAAAGCTGTCCTTCATATACATGAATTTTATTTCATTGCTTACACGTTTATAGAAGTAATCTACAGCTGCTTCACATCTCTGCTTTCTCCTTAAGGTAACACAGTAGCCAAGGGAGAGAGAAATGTCTTGAGTATAAGTTCACAGTAGACTTTGTCGTGGAAATATTTATCATTATAAGAGCCAGCCGAATGATATTTCATAATACGAAGCCTTACTGTAGTTAATACTGCAGGAACGAAATCTATCTCTGTCTTCAAATTCTATTATAATAATAAAAAAAGAAAACAACAAATGCATGTAAAATAAATAACTTCTTTGATATATGCATATTTGGCATTATAATAGCCAAGTGATGCAATCATTTGCTATTAAATCACAAATTTCTGAAACTTCAATATAGCAGGAGGGAAATTCCTTCAGCAAAAAAGCACCCACAAAGATATCCCTTCATAGTTATAGTATATAGCTAAATAATTTTTCTTTATAAATAGAGTGGTCCAGGTTTTAGAAATGCAACATCAAGTTTGGGTATAGGGTTCAAGCAAAGCTGCTTCATGCAATGTGGAAATAATTTACATGTACTTTTGAAAAGGCTAGGAATAGGGCAAATTTAAATATGTTGTCAGAGTCGGCATCTCCTAATTGAGTCTGTAGGAAAAGTCTCATCTCCGAGATATGTTCCCTACATCCTGTGTCCCCCGTTTCCTCTCTCTTCAGTAATTATTGAGAAGACTGAGTTCAACTTAGAATAAATCTAGTAGAAAACTATCAGCCTGTATTGCAGGTTAGTGTTTTGAGACAGTGGTTTTTCTGTCTAGTTATTCCACAAATATTTATTGAGCACTTGATACTTCCTGGGGGGGGGAAAGATATAGTCACTCCCTTTTGAGAAGTTAAAAATTTATGAGGAAGAGGGACAAGCTTGCAGTGAACAGCCCTGAGAGGTGCCGTGGCCACCCTGGTGGGGACACCCTGACACATCCAGGGGAGCAAGAGAAGTTCTACGATTGCATTTTGAAGGATGAACAGAGCTGGCCAAAGAAGGCAACAGGAAAGAGAATCTTCAGAAGAGGGCAGGCATGACCATCAGCTAACTTTTAGACTGAGTGCCCTAACAGCAGTGTCAAAGATGAAGTGATAGAAAATATTGAGGACCTAAATATAAAAAATGACAGTGGGCATGGAAAAAGAAGTCAAGAAGTATGTATGAAATAGACCATATAAGATCTGGTCTTGATTGACCAGAGAGAATGAAGAGTGAGGGGCTAGGACACCTGCCAGTTCTCTAGGAGAGAGGCTGGCTGGCTAGAGCACTGTACTCTAAGGAAGGGTCACAGGAGAAAAAGCAAAAGAGAGCAGAGGAAAATATTTTTTAATCAAAATACAAAATCAGACATGCTACATATTTGAGATTATGACTGAATTCACAAATGTAACTTTGTGGTCTGAAGATATTCACTGAGGAATGCTAACACACATTTCCTTCATTCTCATGTTTCCTCAAATGAAAAGTTATTGACAAGATAGAGACTGGCAGACAATATTGATTTTATATTTATCCATTTTAGACCCTTCATTATGCAATCAGAAGTATGGCTTCTTGTTTACCTTTTACTATCCTACATCCCACAACAAAATCTTAGCCTACTGTATTTTAATGAATATTGACATACAAAATGAAAAGGAGAGTAAAACAATAATACTTTTCTAAATACTTGACTTTATTTGCAAGTTAATAGTGGTGACTTTTTCATTTGGGATCCTAATTTCAAATTAATTCTTTCATTAAAATTCATATACATTTCAGCTTTGGCCGGTGTGGCTCAGCTGGTTGGAGCATCATCCTGTACACAGCAAGGTCTCAGGTTCAATTTCCGGTCAAGGAACTTGACCAATTGTAGGTTCAATCTCCATTCAGAATGCATATGAGAATCAATCAATGGATGCTTCTCTCTCACATCAATGTTTTTTTCTCTCTCTCCCTCTCCTTTCCTCTAAAACCAATAAAACCTTATCCTTGGGTGAGGATTCATAATAATAACAATCTTCTCAGATCCTCTGTATTAAAAAAACAATTCAAATACATTTCAAAACCTCGTGAAGTTTCTTTATTCAAGGACCTCCTTTTTGTAAAAATATTAAAATCTCTCTCTGATCACATCATTTTTGCAGTAGGATTTCCTTTTCTTTCTTTCTTTCTTTCTTCTTCCTTTCTTCCTTTCTTCCTTTCTTCCTTTCTTCCTTTCCCTTTTTGCTTCCAAATCTGCACTGGATACAACAATGCCCATAAAAATGAATCTCATTGCCGAAACCGGTTTGGCTCAATGGATAGAGCGTCGGCTTGGGGACTGAAAGGTCCCGGGTTCGATTCCGGTCAAGGGCATGTACCTTGGTTGCGGGCATACCCCCAGTAGGGGGTATGCAAGAGGCAGCTGATCGATGACTCTCTCATTGATGTTTCTAACTCTCTATCTCTCTCCCTTCCTCTCTGTACAAAATCAATAAAATATATTAAAAAAAATGAATCTCATCTCAAGCAGAACATTTTGAGTCAGAAATATAATTATTACTCTGTACAGCTCCCATTAAATAATTTCAATAATAACCAAAACTCTTATATAACGTACTCTAGGATGTTCTATTTCAAGCTCTTTAATGCTAGAACATAGATGAGAAAATGTGTATCTTTACTATGTACTTCTATGTTCACAAATAATGAGTCCAACCTTCATTTGACTACACAACTATGAGTCACCAATAAAATACTTCCATTCCAAATCTAACCAGATTTTACCTACCCATTATAAAGTAAGGAAGACTTGTTTATCCCAGCAATAAAAAGCATTGTCTAAATCAATGTGTGTGTGTTTTAATTGCCAGTGGTGAACCATTTGTAGATTAAATCAATTTGGTGAGTCACAACCAGCCCATTTAAAAAAATGAAACAGAAAACAGTAGAATATTTAATATCACAGTGCATTACATTTTATAAGGGTATGTATGGGTTTTGTGAAAGTTTTGTTTATATGTATGCACTAGGTCCTAAAGTAAGTTATTTTTTACCAAGAGTTGCAGTCAAAGAAATGTGAAAGCCCCTGGTTTAAATAACCTCATTCATGGATGTTGTTGAAAAATGTCAGGGGGTTATAGCTCAAATATGAAGTGAAAATAAATTTTATGAAATGTGAAGATTTATTTTTGTATAACAGCTCTCTGAAAATCAAGCACTCACTTATTTCAAGCTGACAAGTATCTTACAGAATAATACCTAACAAATAGGATCAAAGGTTTCTCCCATACTGTGTTTTGTTACTAAGAATATATAGTCCAACATCACTAAATGACAGATTCTCATTTGCTTGATTTAGCCTTGCTATTTATTGATAGTAGTAATTATGGACAGAAGTCTCATTTAGTTGCATTGATCTTGTATTTAACTTTAGAATAAATTCAGAAGTTGAAACATAAAATGCACCATATGAGTCCTTAACCCATGAAGACCCATAAGAGATAAGAAAGTAGTGGTAAGCCTTATGAAAAACACACAAATGCATATATTATCTTTATGTATAACCTATGTACACACACTCAAAATCTTATTAATATATTCAAACTATAGGATATTCTATTGCAGTTAAAAGAATAAATGAACACAAGTACAATTCTAATGATTGTGCATCCCTGTAATTTTATGAGAAGGCTAAGAAACACTAAAAGTTACATACCTATAATACTTTACCTATGCTACCAAGAATAAATTTTATTTATGGAAATGGTGAAAAACTTGGCCTAATACCACACCACCAGTTATCCCTCACCCTGTGATTCTGTAACTGACATATTGTTACAAATAAATTTTAAATTACTAGTTATCAAGAAAGTATTAGCCATGAGTTTGATATTGAAACGGTCTAGACATTGAATAGTCCGCTTTTAAGAGAGTTATAGTAAGTTTGAGTTTATATTTTATTTCATTTCCATCATTCCATTCCTTAGGTTCTTTATGGTGTTTTTAAAAATCCATAATATAATTCTATGGGAGTTAACATAATAGACTGTAACAGCTGTTATGGTCTATTGTGTAAATAAGTAATTACAGAATTTACAGACTATCATGTAAATATGTAATTATGGACTTTTTAAAATGTGCATTATTTACTCCATAGTCTATCGTTTACATATGTAATTATGGACTTTAAAACATGTATTATGTACTCAGTCTGTAACAGCTCCTTGGGACAGTGTCGTTCTGGCCTATCGGGTAAACATGTAATTACAGAAATGTTTTAAATATGTATTATTTATCTGATAGTGCTGCTACAGATTATCACACCCATACGTAATCACAGATTTTTAAAAAATGGCTATCATTACTTTGTATAATGCTTCTGCAAGTCAACCCAGAGGCTTTCCATTCATGGATCCGTTATCCAAAACTATGTAGTGATTCTATCATATAGAATATTTTCAAAGAATAGTGGTTTTCTGCAAGCAACCTAAGTAAATTTTCTAGTTTTCTGAAGAAGTTAAAAGAACTGACTCCCAAAACAACAAATTATTTTGAAAAGAATGATGCTTTTATGATAATCACTAGCATAAGGTTCTATGTTTCATTTTTCCATAGTTATCTACATTACCATAATATTTATTTTGAAAAGCCAGAATTTCTTAGCATTGGTTTCTTTGGGCAGTATATCTTGAATGCACTTCACCTGTTACCTTCTTTCATATTTAATTCTGAATATCTTAGGATGATGATTTAAACCATTTGCCAATTTCTGTGGTATAAATACTTTCACCAAGACTGATTTCAAGCTGGCTCAAGTGACACATAGCTGCAAAACCATAATTTCCGGCAGGAGCCTGTTTCAGCACACCTATTAGGCATTTTCAAATAGCAATAATTCACTTGTGGTACCTGAGTCTCATCCTATATAATAAAAGCCTAATATGCAAATTGTCCCCTCAGGAGTTCGACCAACCAGCGTTTGACCACTCACTATGATGTGTGCTGACCACCAGGGGGTGGCATGGAATGCAGGAAGGCCCCAGCTGGAAGCCAGGGGAAGGAAAGCCTTGATCGGCCCTGATCACTGGCCAGGCCTAGGGACCCTACCTGTGTACAAATTTCATGCACCGGGCCTCAAGTTTACCATAGAAAGTCAGGAACAAATGCCCAAATGCTAAGGGCACATCAGGTGTTTACCGTATTTTTCGGACCATAAGACGCTCCGGACCATAAGACGCACCAGTTTTTAGAGAAGGGAAATGAAGAAAAAAAGATTCTGAAACAAATAGTGTCCTAAAATATTTTATGTGCATTAAAACCCAACATCACAGTCATAAACACATGTAATCAACCCTGTAAAAGTAAACAGCAGCATTTAGAACCATTTTAGAGCCGGGCAAGGACACAGAGACCACACAGAGCCGGGCAAGTAAAAAACTTTTTTCTAAAGTATATGTGTAGGCTATATTTGGACCATAAGACGCAGGGACTTTTTCCCCCCACTTCGGGGGAAAAAAAGTGCGTCTTATGGTCCGAAAAATATGGTAATCATAAAATTTAGTGACACACCCTCAACTAAGAGTGACTAAGAGACTCTGTAGTGTCATCGTCCCTGGTTCAGAAGATGCCTCAACTTCCTCTTAATCAAGTGTGCTGACCATCATTCAGAGAACACTTTTTGGAGTATCAGATAGAAGCCCAGTCTTGACTCATTACATGGAGTATACCTATGAAAATGGTTTTGCAAAAATATTTTAGAACTAATTTAAGTGTTAAATGATGATCAGACGGCTGAAGAATTTTAAGATCTAAGTCTAAAATGCTCTCTGTGATTTAATAAATAAATGAGATAAAGGTTAAATATATCACTTTTCAAGAAGCCATTCATTGTCCCACAGCTGTGTATTAACAGATATAATTGCCACTTTAAACTGAATAATAAGTTGTAATCTCAGCTAGACAACTCTGCAATATCGACCTTTAAGAGAGTAGCCATAATAATGAATTTCAGATACTGCTAATACCAAAACTAAAGGCGTTAAAATTGTGTCTTTTATTTTAATAATAGACTTAAACATTGTTCAGAATTGTAATACAGAAATTGAAATTTTAAAACTTTGCCTTGTTTATTCAAGTAGTTCTAAAAAAAATATGATTGAATATTCATAGATAAATCATAAAAATGGATAGTATACTATTGTAGTATTCAGCGATGATTAATTATATCAGTTACTCCTAATTTCCTCTTTAGAGGGGAATATTCTGATTCCCTTACAGAGGACAGACAAGGGATCAGCACATATACATGATGAATTCTCTATACAATAGGTCGTGTTAAACACATCATGCTGTGTAGCCAATATAACAGATGACTAGAGAAAAAGAGCTTTCAGAAAATTTCCACCCAAAGGGAACAAGATATTACATACATTTGTCTAAGAGGCTTACACGATTTTGTTTCATTCACCACTCAGAACACCCAGTGGAAGACAGGACCTTCCATCTACACTAAATTTTAATTGTATGGAGCCTTTTTCAAGACCTGACACCACAGGTTGCATACCTTCAGGGAGAGATTGTGTTTCCCTACGTTTAAATCCCCATGTAGAGCAAAACACAAAATATACATTACATTAGAGTGTCACATGGCCAACTACTGACTAGAGCATGCCAGGAAGAGGGCAGGTGCCGCCTGCCAGAGGCTGCAATTTAATATCCCGCTATAAAAGCAATAGGAGGCTCCTGTTCATCTGAAACCTAGAACCTATAATAAAAACAGTGAACAATTCAAAATTGGCACCTTCGTCCTACTGGCTGAACTTGTGCCAGGATTTATTTTTTTTAAGCATACCAGAGTTGCAAATTGTGTGCAGTCCCCTGACACAGCTCTTCCTATTTGTAAGGTGGAATTGTGAGTAGTGAGGGATTTCGTCTATAGGAAAATGGAGTTTTCTTTGTTTTAAGGAAATAAATGTAATATATGTTCCCCGATGGTTCTTCAGGGAACTCACTTATTCTGGGTTTATTAAAAGGCTGCACTACATAATTTTAGATAAGACTTCAACAGTTAACAACCTGAGGCTCAGGAATGGGAAAGGTAAGCCAGGATTTACAAACGCTCATTTCATCCAGGTGCATCTCACTTCAAACAATAAGTGCATCCCAGGAGTGAAGTGAAAATAAAATACTTATCCGCTGAATCATACTTTAAATTAACTAGGGCTATGGTGGCTTACAGCAAGCTTCAGCTGGTTCTTTGGAAATGTGGATGACCAATTTGTAAATTGCCAGCTCACGAAACATGAATTTTCAGATGTAAGGTTTTAAAGACCACTAACCACAGACACATATTTATATATGTTGTGCCCATACTTGCAACTACACGTCCTTGTAAATATTCTAAAAGTCTTACAGTTAGGATCAAAAAATACAGGGAAGACATGAATGTGCGGCTTGATCCATACAGATTTTCTGGGTTTAAATGAACCTATGACATATTTGCTTGAATAAAGATGCGGGAGAAAAACAAAGGTTTCCACCATGGCAGTGATCTGCGAGGTGGGAGTGCCGAGCGGTAAAAGGCCGTGTCCACCTGGCTGCAGCAATTAACAGGAAGCTATTTGCAAGGTGGGATTATGGGCCACGGAACCTCCGGGGATGGCCTGTTTTGCCCATGCGTTAAATCCTCATTTTGTGTGAACTTAATGAAAAGATGGCAATATGTTCTGTCAATGGTTCCCAGAGCAAGGAGGTGTCTCTTTCTTTCTCCCCTGAGTAGACGTAGCGAGATTTGTGCTGCATGTCATGGATGGAAATGCAAAGAGAATGTGCGCTTTTTTGCTCCGTTTAGAAGTCTTGAAGATAGAGAGGCTTAAACTCACACAGGGACCCGCAGTTGGTCTAAGGCTGTAGCGCTGACTGGATACACAATCAGTAAGTACATTTGTAAAGTTTACTGTGTTTGGGGAAAAACCTCTAAACTTTATAAAATATGAAGGAGAAAGAGTTGAGTTTTTTCCATAGCATTTTAAATTAGGCAATAGCTGTTTTCAACAGAAGCGGGCTGGTCTGCTCTAAAAATAAAAAATAAAAAAGGTTTTCATTTATTATACTAACTAATTTGAATTCACTAGGACTGTGTGCTCCAGCCAGAAGAAAGACTTGCTTTGCACAGAAATGCTCAGAGGCTGTGATACAGTCAGGTGTGGGCATACCTCATTTTCATAAAAAGAGAGACAATGTCAGATAGCAGATAATGCACATACTGGTAAGTAACAAAAAGCCCAGGGTAGAATAGATAGAGCCAGACACCAATAAGTCACTCTTGGTACCAGTATATGTGCCAGTAGGTGCCCAATCAGCTTCCAGGTACCCTTAGCATACACCCCCATCTCCTGCGTACATCAATGTATATAGGGCCTCTCGGAGCTGAACTGATGCTCAGCCATCTGCTTGAAGCCATGGGCCACCCCAGAGTCAGGTCCCTGGTCCCTCCTCCTCTCCACCCCTCCTCAATCCATGCCTTCCGTAAGACCAAACTTGTTTTTTCTCCTGTTGTTTAAGAGTGCATCACTTTGGATTCCTGGGACCCCGAAATATTAAGGGTCCTAGCAAACAACTCAGAAAGGCTCTTCATAATCGGCACCAGTAACCCAGTTACCTTAATCCCTGAATTCTGTCCTTACACGCAACCCAGCCACCAGGAGTTTGGAATCTAAGCAAGTCTTGATTCTTGATTCAGCAGGTCAGAGTTTGTTTTTGTTTTTGATACCTTAGTATTCTTTTGGTAGGAGGAGATCTTAGAGATATTTTAGCCAAATCCCTTCACTGTATAGTTAAGAAAGTTTAAGGCCCAGAAAATTAACATGATTTGACAACAGGTAGTTAAGTGGCTTAGTCGGAGATGGACCTTCACTCCTCGGAAAAGGAAATAGCACTTATTCCAGTAACTGGAAAAGGAAATAGCACTTATTCCAGTAACTGTAAGGTAAGATTTGTGTAACATGGCTGGAGCAAGAAGAAAAACTATGAAGAGTTAGGCCAAACTAAACTAAAACTAAAGCTGCTGTAGTCACCTTATCCAGCAGGATTTGCTATAAACATTAGGAAAGCTCAGTAGGAGAAAAGTTTTGATAAATCAGTGATTTGGCAACGTGGCCATTCCACAGATAGCTCAATAACGGAACTGGAGTTTGGTGCACTGACTTTCAGAGAAGTCATTTGTGGAGAAATAGCAATTCAAAGAATTATTCCTTCTGAAGTTGTTTTCTGGTAAACTGGCCAGCTTCTGATCACCAGACAGTGAAGCATGGAATCCCCCACTCCAAAACTCAAATTCTAGCCCCCATAAAGTCTTTCTAACTATTGGCTATAAAGTAGAAAGATCTTTGAAATTGTCCAAAGCCAAAGAAATTAAATATGGACTAATTGTACACCAATACAAAGAAAGTTGCTTTTAAATGTATTAAAATAAATATACTGAATAAAACCTCTCAGTCGAGTTGAATGCAAATCTTATCCTACTATGTGCCCCAGCAGAAGAGTGAGGTACAGTGATTTTGACTTGCCTTGTGCGTCAGGGCTTTCCCTGATACCAAGCATCTTAATTTGAACAAGACTCAAACATTTATATTCATATCATGTGGATCTGTCTGGCCACAGCTAATTTAAGCACGTCACTTTATTCCATGTACGGAATGTCTAAAGCTTTAAGGCCGGTTCCCGGAGCCTTTTATTCCTGAAACACAAACACTTACCCAGCGCTCTCATTAACTGGAACTCTCACATCTGCACTGAAGTGAAAATGGAACCTAAAGCTCTGTCCTTCCTCATGTATGTCAAATAACCCAGATTAGAGAGGGTGCATTTGACAATGGCATCTCATTCAGACTTTAGAGGGAAAGGAGTTGGGCAAGTCATAAAACTGCCTAACCATGAAAAAAAAAAAAAAAAAGAAAGAAAAAAGAAAAGAAAAAGAAAAAAAAAGTAAGTGCATCAATGTTTTTTAAAATAAAAACTTTGAAAATACTTGATAAAGACAGCGTGTTGCCTGTTCCTCAGTTGCCTTTACCCCAATTTCGCACAACCGTTGGGAAGGTGTGTCTCCACACCTTTACAGCTAAAACCACGTCCAAGCCATCCGGAGGCACAGATGGGACTGGGAGTGTGTTTTTTTGGCGGAAAAGAAAAACAATTACTTGGTTGCCTCTTCAGGTTGAGATAGTCTAGGCCAGTTCTGCCCCACAAAAATACAACGTGAGCCAAATATATCATTCTAATGCTTCCAGTAGCTTCCATTGAAAAAGTGAAATTAATTTTAGTGCATTTTATGTAACCCCAATATATCCAAAATATTAGAGTTTACGATGTAACCGATATAAAATATTCATATATCTTTTACTTTTTTTGTAATAGGCCTTCAGAAGCTGGTATGCATTTTACGCTTACAGCTTACACAATTTGGACTAATCACATTTTGAGCACACAATAGCCACAAAAGGCTAAGTAGCTACTGTATCGAACACCCACGGTCTCCTTTGAGAAGGGAAGGTATTCTGAAGGTACTGGGGTTGGGTGGTTTTGAACTGAGAGTTTGTTTACTTTCAATGCTGCACATCAGGCTGCTATGAGAACATACACCAAAAAGACCATCCAACTCACGGCTGAATGCGTGCCCCGGTTAACAGGCAATTAACATTCCCAAACTAAAAAATGTTTGGGCTGCCCTTGGTGTCCTAAATGTTGCCCTTTGCATTTAAAGCCAGGCAGAGAAGAAATACAGGTACCTTCTTATCTTCCCTGCACTCCACCTTCAGGCATCCTCGATGCTCTGCGCGCTCCTTCCCCCGGATTAGCAAGAGCAGCCATTTTCCCCTTGTTTGCCTGAGCCGCTCTCTCTTCTTATCCTTCCCTTCAGTGCTGCCTGCAATCCCACATCTCCATCACCTGGCTGACGCCTGATTACAGTCAGGAGTCAACATTGCTTTCACTTGCCCTGAAACCTCAAGGCTACCCCAAAGACCATCCTGGACTCCCCCAAATATCCAGACCCAGTGCTCTTTCTCCCTGTTCCCACAGAAAACATGGTGGATCTTAAGTCACAATATTTCCAGCAATTGTGTCTCTTTCCCAGCAATATTAACCCATCTGTTCATTAGTCTTCTCTTTCCCCCAACCAGACAGTGAGCTCCTATTGACAGAAAGCAGCCCCTGTACCTTTGTAGCTACAGTGCTTAACATAAAACAATAAAGGCTCATAAAGACAAAATGTTGAACAGTACATTGAAAGTATTATCAAGTTTATTTGTTCAAAGAATCAATTGTTCAAAAAGTATATGTCTAACATAATTTATAGCA
Organism: Pipistrellus kuhlii; assembly: GCF_014108245.1. NCBI lineage: Eukaryota > Metazoa > Chordata > Mammalia > Chiroptera > Vespertilionidae > Pipistrellus > Pipistrellus kuhlii. The sequence goes on along the minus strand of NW_023425438.1, from coordinate 27,545,680 downwards.
AAAAAAATAAATTAAAATTCAACCAATAGTTACCTTCCAAGTTCAGGTCTCGTGCTAGATCCGTGGTCGGCAAACTGTGGCTCGAGAGCCACATGCGGCTCTTTGGCCCCTTGAGTGTGGCTCTTTCACAAAATACCACAGCCTGGGCAAGTCAATTTTGAAAAAGTGGCGTTAGAAGTTTAAGTTTTAAAAATGTGGCTCTCAAAAGAAATTTCAATAGTTGTCCTGTTGATGTTTGGCTCTGTTGACTAATGAGTTTGTGGACTATTGTATCTTGAAGCCAGGGAGATGAATAAACTCTGGGCTCTCAGAGAGGGCAGTTAAGCAATGCCTAGGGCAAGAGCTTCCCAAAGGAATGTGAATACCCATCACCTGGGGGAAGCTGTCGAAAATCAGGTTCTGATTTAGGAGGTCTGGGTACAGCCTGAGATTCCATGTTTCCAACAAGTTCCCAACTGATGCTGCTGGTCTAAGGACCACATGTTAAGAAGGAAAGGACAATGGCCTGGGAGTCGGGACACCTGACATTTAGCAGACTCCTGCTGTATGGTTATGAGCCACTCCCCTTAATACTGCCAGATCTGCTTGCTCACGGAGAAGAGAGGAGAAAATCTCTATATTATCTATAAACTCTACAATTCTCAATATCCATGTTCTGTCAACCTGCGGCAGATGGTAGGGACCAGACCAGTGATTCTTAGTCATCTGGAGCTAAATTCAGAATGCCAAGAACTAAGCCCAAACTATTATCTCATGATCTCTGCAGGCAGGACCCAGGCACCAGCATTTTAAACTGCTAGGGTTGAGAACTACTTAAGGGTATTACTAGCACTCACTCTTATGCGTTCCTTTCTTCATTCTTTTGGTCATAGAGTTTCTTTTTCTGGGATACTGATCTGCATTATTATTATTAATCTGTGTTGGTTACTAACTCGATTGATTGTTGTGAACAAGGTCAGACATTAGCAAATAATGCTCCCCTGTCAAATAAATGTGTTCCATTGGCAGTACTGCAATGCCATTGTTGGGCCAAAGAGCCAGATGAAAGTCATTGTGAGGTATTATTTCCAATACTAAAAAGGCAACACAAAACCCACACCTTGAGGCGGGTCATTGTGCATAGAAGAAAAGCTTATGCTGATGCCATAAGGATCACTCCCAAGTTTCCTAGCTTTTGGCTGTCACCTCTTTGACTCACAAGATCAAAATGAAAATAGGGATTTTTTTTTTCCCCAATGAAAAATAGAAGAACTGGCATCCAAGGAATCACTGGATATTTTTGCCTTGCAAGTGCAGTCAGATCCTAGATCCTTTTAAAATTAATTTTTAAATAAGAAAATGTTAAATGAAAAAGACCACAGTTTGTACCCATCAGTTTTCAAAAAGGAAAAGATCCTTTGTAATTCTCACCACAGCTCTTGGCGATAACTTAAGAATAGAGGGAGACATCCAAACTTCTGGTCTATACTTTTAAGATATCTTAGTTTCAAACCTGATGGTGTCTTTAACTTTTTTAGTTGCTTGCTTGAAGTAAGAAAGAAAGAAAAAAAAGAATTAAGATTCTTTCAACATCAACGCAAGTATTAAATTGTTCTGTAGCACAGCAGTAGCACATATTACTGAAATACTAATTGTTTCCCCCTTTATCAGTGTTCCTTTTGGTCAAAATATGCTGCTCTATACTTTTCAAAAAAGAGATGATTTGTGTTTCACAAATATATCAACAAATAGCTAAAAGAGTGCATACTGCCACCAAAACATTCTGGGATTTGAGAGGCAAAATATATATGATGTCCTATTATCTTCAAAGGCCTTGGGATCTATCTGAGAAGATTAAACTCACCTTCTATGAAAAGACAGCTAAAATTACGAACAAAAAAAAATAATAAAAGCTAAAATAGTAGCTTTAAGGAGTTCAGAAGAGGGATCTCTCACTTCCAGCTGGGATGGGCTAATGGAAGGCTAAAGAGAGAAGGAAAAGGTTTCACCTGAACCTTGAAGGATGAGCAGGGATTAGATCATTAGCCCAGAAAAGGAAAGTCTATTGCCAAGAGCACAAAGAAAGTGTAAGATGGGCTTAAAAATAGCAATGAGAGAAGTCAAGTTATTAATGAGACAAGGGTGTTTGACCTGTGTCAGGTGAAATAGTCCATGTCATCCAGACTTAGATCCAAAGGATTAAGGACTATGGGGGGGGAGGGGGAAAGCAAAAAAAAAAGGAGGGTTTATTAGATTAGTTCTCTTGTACTCCAGGGACAGGATAACGTTGATAAACATAAGTTGGTATAAGAGTTAACAAAGATAAGGTAGGACGGGGCCAGAATGGATGTAGAAGGCCAGCCTAAGGATTTTTATTTTTAAATTTTCCCACGGTAAGGGGAAATGGATGAAGACTTTCATTTGCTTGTTTGCCTATTTGTTTTAGATATCACAATAAAAGTCATGTTTTCAGAAAGACAAACTTTGAAGCCAGAGATAGCACACGCTGGAGTGAAACAGAAGTTGAGGCAGAAAGAAAAGGTTAGTAGAGCGATATAGAGAAGCTGACATGAATTGTAGCACTAGAAAGAAGGACGTATCAGAGAAATTATGGAGGAAGAATGAAGGTGGGACGTGGTGAGGAATTCAATATAAGAAGTGCCCACTGGTGCCCCCATGTGTAAACTGCTGTCACTCACTTCTTCATTCTGCAGCCTGTTTGCTGGGAGCACCCAGGGTCTCTACTTGAGGTCTTCGGCCTGGCTGAGGGAGCATGCGTGGCCACGCCACATGTGCCAGAGAGATAACACCCTTAGACTCAGCTTGAACCAGTAAGAACAGGGACTTAGAGGATAAATGCTGCGTTTTCCTCACCCCTCCATTAGAACAGCTTGTAGTCCTACACTCTCCCTCAGACTACCCTAATGGGATGAAACTGCAATATCCCAGTTACCATTTGCTTAATAACACACTATTTCTTTTCTTTCTTTTCCTTTGTATCTCCTTTCCCCACACCCTAATCAGCATCCCCAGTGAACATTGGCACTGGGATCCTTGCCTTGGCATCTGCTCCTAGAGGAACCTAAATGAACAGTTAGGAAGCAAGTAGAATTGAAAATTAGGTAGAACAATGCCCTCAACACCCAAAGACATCCACATTCTAATCCTAGGAACCTGTGAATGTGACACCATCTAGGGCAGTGGTCAGCAAACTCATTAGTCCACAGAGCCAAATATCAACAGTACAACGATTGAAATTTCTTTTGAGAGCCGAAAACCATGGGCCATGAAGTTTCAATGGAACTATACGTGAGTGCCCGCAAGTGTTTTTTTGTGGAAGAGCCACACTCAAGGGGCCAAAGAGCAGCATATGGCTTCCGAGCTGCCATTTGGGGACCACTGTGCTAGGGCAAAGGGGAGTTTACAAATGTCCTTAAGCTTAGTGAGAGAACATGAGCTGGAGAGACCATGCAGGTGTGCCCCATCAAATCGCACCGATCCTCTGAGACTGTTCCTGGTGGTGGTAAGAGAAAGATGTGACTGTGGGAAAATGTCAGAAAGATGACACTGAGATGGAGGAAGGGGGTGTAACAAAGGCAGGAAATGGATTTCCCCCAGAGGCTTTAGAAAGGAATGCAGCCCTGCTCACACCTTGATTTTAGTCCCATGAGATTTGTCAGAGTTGTGACTCTACAGAGTTGCAAGATAACAAATTGTGTTGTCTTAGGCCACAAAGTTTGTAGTGATTTTTAAAATGGCAATAGGAAACTTATACCTTATTCTTAAAAAGACTACTGAAAATTTGAGGTGGTCATAAAAAGTGAAATAAAAAAGAACACATTGATGTTTCAGGACATATTGATGTAAATATGTTGAGTTCTGTGTGTTCTTGATTGTTAGATATTCTTAGAGAGTCACAGAGTTTGTGTGTGGGGGGGGGGAAGGGGTGTGGGTGTGTACGTGCACAGTTATTATTCAACTAACTATCAGACTAGAAAATGTTTGGTATTTGTTGTGCTGCGTTTTGTTTTAGACAGGAAGTTATTGCCGTTTAATCAGCTCTGTTAATTCATACACTATGCCTTCAAGAAGATATATACTTTTCAAAACGTTCTGGAATACAGGAAACTATGGCAGTGGATAATAAAATGCCATTGTCAAACTCACTCTCTCTTTCCAGTGCTCAGCTTCACCTGGGCTATATTTAGAAGCTTTCATTTGGAAGGGAAGGGTCTGTGACAAATGTGTTGTATAAGTACAGTCTTTGGGTTTAAAAATTTCATTGAGCTGTGGCAACACACACAAGGACTTGATGTGAAAATTTTGACACATTAATTCAGAGCAAGTTAAAGTAACTTCCAGTGCATTGTTGGAAATATATAATTCCAGACACATAGTTTTATTTGAGTGTATGGGTTTTGCTTTCAAACTCGACACCTTTAGCATATTATACTCTGAATGTTTTGCTACATTTTAATCCTGTAGTTTCACTGTGTTTCCCAATTTCAGCTCCTGCCTTTTCCTACTGTCCCTCCAAGCTTTGTCCTTTGAGGGGGAAGACTGGGTATCCAATCTCTCCCTCCCCTAGAGGGAATAACTCACAAGAGGGAATATTAAAACTCACAGTAGAATATTAAAACTGGAACCCTCTGGTGAGTGGGATTTGGCAAAAGGGTTAGGTCTGCTGCTCCTACACAGAGTTCCAATCTCTATCCATCACAGGAAGCCTACCTTTCTTTCTGACTCATCCCCTGCCTGCCTGGTTCTGGCCTGTATACTGTAGCAATGGAGCCCAATTGTGTCTGAGGCTGGGTCCTGGGCCTCTGAGCAAAGTCTGGTCATCCTCTTACCCCAACAAGACTCTGTGTCCACGAGCTACCCTACTAACAGCTATAGAACGCTCTGATATCTGTATTTGGAAGCTCACTGATGATAAGAGTTGGTGCTTCTATAACCCTGCCTTCCCTTCAAACAAGGTCCACAGATTTGGGTTCGCCTTGCTCTGTGGCCTTGGTTACTCATATCGCTGCTATCCTACTTGGTTTTCCACAGCCTCTCACAGCATCAACTCCCCCCCCCCCCCCTACTGCTCCAAACATACAGCATCCCTCAAAGCCACATTAATTAAATCAAATTCCTATGTAAGGGAAACCCTTATCTACCTGCAGGTTGTCAAAGCCAGATGTTTTGCTTTTCCTTCTCCCTTTCTCACCATATACCACACACAATAAAATAAGCTCTAGCCAAACACATTTTAAACAATTCACTCTCTATGTATGGTATACAAAGTGCAAAGCCTGCAATCTTTTCATATATTGCAGATTCAGTTCCATCACGTCAGTGACAGGACAGGACAATAAATGGTGCTGCTCTCTCTCGTGGGCTGTGCAGCCCGGGTTTCAATGAGGCCCCTGCTTACAGCACATCCTCTAACTCTGCAGATGTGACACCAGGTGCACACGCCCCTCCAAAAGAAAGAAAAGCACTTCCCCTAAATACCAAGATAATTTGTAGAAAGGCTATATGTTCCGAAAGCATCCCGTTAGGGCTTAAGAAAATGAAATAAGGGAGAAAGAAAGTCTGGGAAAACATTGAATTTCAAGTAAGGATGAGCTCAAATATCTTAAAGCCCCAAATAATCTATGTACCAAGAGCTTGGGGACCTTCTATCTCGGTGGATTGCAGTCCTGTAGCCATTTGTTCCCAAATGACTAAAGATGATGATTCAAGAGGATTACCTGTGGGCACAGGCTTTTAATGCTGACAAATGTGGGCAGTTTTGAAAGCAGGTGCCTTCCACAGCTTTTATTTGCAATGGGTTTTTTAATGTACTTGATGCTGTTTTAATTCTCTTTCTACTACGGTCCTATTATCTCTGAGACTCGGGCTTGTGAACTGAGGATTTGTCACCTATAGCCCCTTCCAAGAACATCATCCTGAGACATTCCTCCTTAAAATTATCCACTAAAGAGTTTTCACCATCTCTCTCTATTTGTCCTCTCACAATCTTGCCTTTGATCCTAACCCCTCAATCAACTCTACCCACCCTAAATTCATTATTTCCTCTATGCCTCGCATAATTCTGGGGACCAATCCCTTGTTTTTAAAACTATCAGACTGATGCTAGCCTTGATTTTTTTGTTTGTTTGTTTGTTTGTTTGTTTGAAAGTATGTTTTTCCATTGATTTTTAGGAAGAGTGGGAGAGGGGAAGACAGAGAGAAACATTCATGTGAGAGAGACACATTAATTGGTTGCCTCCTACAGGAGCCCTGACCAGGGCCTGGGTCCTTATCCAGGAGGAGCCTGCAACCAAGGTGCTCTTGACCAGAATTGAACCCAGGACCCTTGGGTCCACAGGCTGAAGCTCTATCCACTGAGCCAAACTGGATAGGGTAAGCCTTGATTTTAGAGATATTAAAATATTCTAATTGTCTTAAATTTTTTGCTAGAATAATTATTAGCTTTGTTTTATTTTTCGCTTTCATTTTAATACATGCTTACCAATTAATCAATTAAAAAATAACTACCACAAATTACTGCTCCGTTTGTGACCTAACAGAAGAATAGATTGAGTGTTGAATGAAATTCTATATGAAGCAAACAATCTACAAACTCCTAATCTATCATACTATTGGGAATATAAATTTTGCAAGCTTCTTAGGCAGTTTCCTAGCATTATTGCCATATTGATTACCAATGATGAGGTTAAAGAGTAAGTAATCACTGATGATCTCCATTCCACCAAATTCCAACTCCCTTGGAATGATCCAGAAATTTCAGGAAGGCAAGAAAAAAAGAAGCATGCCAAGGATTTCATAATACAGTATAGAGTTTGATTTCTAACATAAGTTGATCACAAGTATGTGTCTCATTGGGGCCTGAAATTCACACTTCCTAGTAGGCAAAGTCTAGGGTTAGGCATTGATGACAAAGAACAATTCCATGTCAACAAATAACAAAGTTACAGAAATCAGCATTTCAAGTCTAAATATCATACATTAGATTTGACAGTGACTAATATGTACTCAGAAAATAAAAGAGTCAGGGTGCTATCTACGAAAGAGAAAGATGTCAATTTTAAATCCTTAATGTTTATTATATGTATTTTTTCCATTTGGAGAATGTGTTTCTAATTGGATATGTCTGTATATATTGTACATTCTCCCACCAGAAAATATTTTGCATCCCAAAGTCATATACAGTACTGAATCTTCTTTTTTTTTTTCTACCAAAGAGTTTATCTAACTAACCTCTTTAGTTAAAAAAAAAAATTTTAAGGCCATGATAAATATTGATTAACCTTGGGAAGTAAAGAGTAAACATAAAAACAATTTCTTACTCTAAGTTCAGGTTTAACAATGTGCTAATAGCCCATAATGAAGATAACAGCCATCAGTTAATCAACCCATTAAGTTGGGATCAGAAGTGTCAACTCAACTGTAGTCTACTAATTTACTGACCTCTAATGGGTCAGCAAGATCTATAACCCAAAGACTGATCTTTCTGCTTCTGCTAAAGTCACTTTAGAGACCAATTCACTGCCTTCCACGATTATGATCTCTGACCTAGTATGGGCAGGGAGTCAACATAAAATCCATTTATGAGAATGTGCTTCGAGTTACTGAGTAATGGAATCTCAAATTAACTGATGAGTGAAGTGTCTGGGTAGAAGCTTTGTGGGAGCACCAACTTAGTTTTCCTAATGTCCACACAAAGATGAAAATAAACATGGACAATCTTCAGGGGAACAGTCTTGACCCTGGTCAGTTCTGAGTTCTTGAGTTAGCTAAGGCTTGCCAGGCAGTCATATTCCTATACTGCTTTGTGAATAAATCTTAGTTTTTGAATGTTAGTGGGTCAAAAAGAATTGAGTATGGAGATGGGAAGGTGTAGGAATTTGCCTGCCAAATTATAATTGTAAAGCAAGATTTGCTTTATTAAAGAGGTAGTGGGTTGGATAAAAAGTTGCTTTGGTGATTAACCAGAAAAATTCCTATCTAATAAAAGAGTAATATGCAAATTAACCATTACTCCAACACACAAGATGACCACCCCCATGTGGACACAAGATGGCTTTCACAGCAGGGGAGGGCAGTTGGGGGTGACCAGGCCTGGAGGGGAGGGCAGTTAGAAGCGACCAGGCAGGCAAAGGACGGCAGTTAGGAGCAATTGGGTCGGCAGGGGAGCAGTTAGGCTTTGATCAGGTTGGCAGGGGAGTGATTAAGAGGTGATCAGGCTGGCAGGCAGAAGCAGCTAGGAGCAATCAGCCAGGCAGGTGAGCAGTTGGGAGCCAGCATTCCTGGATTGTGAGAGGGATGTTCAACTGTCTGGTGGGATCGGGCCTAAACGGGCAATCAGACATCTCTTGAGGGGTCCCAGATTGGAGAAGTTGCAGGCTGGCCTGGAGGACACCCCACTACCCCCTGCACGAATTTCGTGCACTGGGCCTCTAGTAAATAAATAAATAAATAAATAAATAAATAAATAAAATAGATATAATTTGGTTGAATGTAATAAATGAGATTCAATTACCTAAGGTTTGCTGCTTTCAAGGGGAAGGAAAGAAAAAGTAGGGGCATACCTTATTCCAGATGGGGCTTTGAGAGAATATACTAAAATTAGAAATCAAAAATTCATTCACTTGAATCATATTTCTACAGAAAGTATATAATAATATAAGTTTTGTGTGTTTTTTTTAAAGCAGCATTTTCTTTCTCGGCTAACATAGCAATTCACTGAACTACAATGTCCATTAGTAACCTATAACTACAATGTCCATTAGTAACCTATCAGGTATGCGATGTGAGAGACCCAAAAGGATATGTGCAAACAAAGCCACTGGGCTTGGTTCTGCTGCCCTGGTCCCCCTCCAGCCTGTGCCAAGGCCACCAGCTCCAGTCTTGGTCCCACACACAGCTCTTGGCCGTCATTTTCCCCCAAAGAAGACACAGATAAGATACATTAACTGAGGTTCTGGAACAGAGCAGCACGAAAAAGGAAAAAAGCAAACCACTAAATGCACTAAACATTAAACAAAAGTTTTATTGGGAAAAAAAAAATATTGAGAATCACTTGAAGGATCTAGGACTGGTTTTGCTCTCTACAGAGGAAAAGTGTCATTCCTGCCGATGAAGTCTGGAGGGTTCCTTCCAAGAAGCCATTTTTCCTGGGAACAGAGAGCCCCCTCTGTTGTGGGAGAATTGCCCTCTGTTTCCCCCCTATCTGTTGCCTTTGTTTTCCTCCCCTGTCATTAGCCAGTCTCCTAGTACCACGGTGCCCATCTCAGCACAAAGACACTGGTCTAAAAGCCTCTGTAGGAATAAGACTTCCATCCTATGGAGGGGGGAAGCGGGGGGAGTGAACCCCCAGGGCCAAAAATGATGAAGACAGAAGTCAGCCTTCAGCAAAGCTCTCACAGCCTCGGTGGCTGTGGCAGGGCCAGCCTTTGGAGGTGACCTCTTGCTCAGGTTCTCAACCCCAAGGCCTGCCTCCGAGAAGCACAGAGGGGAAGAGGAAGAGAGGGCCAGAGAGCCACATAGGAGGCTCTGAGGATGGAAGGCCACATCTTTTGGGAGCCACCTCCGCCCTCCACACTTGCAGGGTCACAGTCGGGCCCCACTTCCTGGGCAGCAGCGCGCACAGCTCGGTCCAGGGGGCAGTGGTGCAAGGCAAAGCCCCCCTGGAGGCAACCAGAAGACCTGACCCCAAGAGGCCAGTGACAGGTGGAGGGGGGTCCTGCTCTCCAGGCTGCTCCCCTGCCCTCACCCCAGCACCCCCATCCCTGCCCCAGGGCTGCTGCACCCGGACACTGAGCAGCAGCAGCAGCAGCAGCAGCATCCCCCGTAGCCAAAGCACCGAGCCACCGCGTCTTCACTGGCATCCGGAGCCCAGCTGCGCCGGGGGCAGGAGAAGGGGGCCAGGGCGACAGACAGACGAGGGGGAGTGGCGGGGCGAGGGCGGGGGCCGCCGGGGCCGCGGGGCGGGGTGGCGGCGGGGCGGTGCGCGCGGTGGCCGCGCCCCGGGCCCGCGCCCGCGTCACTTACCGGCCAGGGCGCGGGGCAGCTCGGCGACTCCTGGGGCGGCGGCGGCTCCGGGGGGCCGGTGGTGGGTCGGGCAGCCCAGGCGCTGCCAAGTGTAAACAATCCGCCATGATTTCTTTGTTTAGCTAATTGAACCTGCCGCCGGCTGGCGTCCTGGGCGCTGCCGCGCTCCCTCCTCTCCCCATCCTTCCCCCCCTTCGCGCGCTCCCTTATTTATTTGTCTTCCCCCCCGCTCCGCAGTCTTCCTTCCCTTTTTCTTTGGGCTCGGGCGCCGCTGTGCTTGGGAAATCGAGGCAGCTGGGCGGTGGGGTTTTTTTTTGGTTTTTTTGTTTTAATAAATAACAGGTGAGATGAGACCCCAATGTCAGGCTGAGGTGTGCTTTCTGCAAGAGGGGGGAGGGTGCTGCTCTCCCTCCCTCTCTCCTTCCCCTCACCCCCCACATCCCTGTTTAGTAGGTGGTCCTCCCTGCAAAGTGCAGGACAAACAGGTGCAACTCCCAGACTCCCAGGCCCCTTTTTCTCCTTGCCGCTGAACTCTGGTACCCAAGTTCACAGGCGGATGTGGGACTGGGCGAAAGAGCCAGGTTCTCCGCTTACTTGGAAAACTTCAAAGAGATGTCCGGCTGCTTAAGGGCATACAGAATGGTCTCCCCTCCAGGGAGGAATAATCATAATACAGTGTCATAATCATAATCAGGGGAGACGACCTTTTAGCGTCGATTCAACTCCTTTAAGAAAACATCAGATTTCTCTCTCTCTCTCTCTCTCTCTCTCTCTCTCTCTCTCTCTCTCTCTCTCTCTCTCTCTCTCACACACACACACACACACACACACACACACACACACACACACACTGTCCGAAATAGCACCAAACTCAGTGGGTAGCTCACAGAAGAGCTAGGAACATGGCATTCAGCCTTGTATTTGTATAAATCATTGGTATTTATTTTTGCACAAATATTTGGGGGAGGGCGTAGACCGTGGGGACTTATTCTGAGTTTAAAACGTTGAGGAAATATTTAGGTCCTGGTAGGAAGGAAAGCTCAGCACCTCTTTATCTGTTTTCCTGTGCGTACAACTGCATTTCATCAGTATTCACTGTCCTGAATGCCAGCATCATTCAAATCCTGTTCTAGGCAGATTTTATGGTGAGATTCAGGGTAATCCGTGGCAGAAAAATTCTAGGGTTATGGACTCGTTTATTTAAAAAACTACTCTCAGTCTCACTTCTATTTGTAAACACCAAAAAGTATTCAGTATTTTAATTTGTAAGGAGGATTGGAAGTCATCTCTATCTTGCAGTAAAATGGTGCCTACGTTATCATCAGAATTCATCTCATAAAAAGAAGTCATTGCCTTACCTGTGATTAATTCTGTGTTGGGGGGAAGCACTATTTGAATAGAATAATGCTATCCTTAGAAGTTTGGACCAACCACTTACAGATCAAACATGTATTGATGTTTTGGGTAAAAGGGCTACCTGATCCCATCAAGAGAACTGAATTAGGAGTGTTTACAATATAGGTCAGTCACTGTGGTTGTATGAACCACTAGGTCAATTAATGCCCAGGTGTTCAAGCATTCTGATTATGCATGCAGAAAAAGAAATTAGGTTGCCAAGCTATCGAAATGACCCCAAATCCCCTCTTTGCACATGGCTTTAGTGAATTCCCTCGGGACAGTTCAGCTGAGATTATTATCGTGCTCTTTCCCACACTCCTGACGTTTTTCTCTCTACCTGCTGAATTTTACACGTTTTCCAAAACTCCAATGGAACTCTTCCCTTATAGAACCCACCTTGATATTTACTTTGTTGCCACTATTGTGCCCTATTTCTCTTAGCATCAGATATGAGACTTCTGAGCTTCAGAACTATGTGATTGAGGTCTTTGACTAGGGGATTTGTGTTCTAAGTACACGGAGGAATTTCTTTCATTGCAAAAAAAAAAATGGACTTAAGGAACCATAGTTTCACTATATATATATATATATATATATATATATATATATATATATATATATTTAATATATATTATATACATATATATATATATATAATTGATTCTTTACAGAGAGGAAGGAAGAGGGATAGAAAGTTAGAAACACTGATGAGAGAGAAACATCGAAAAGCTACCTCCTGTACACCCCCCACTGGGGATGTGCCCGCAACCAAGGTACATTCCTTGACTGGAATCGAACCTGGGACCCTTCAGTCCTCAGGCCAACGCTGTATCCACTGAGCCAAACCGGTTTCAGCCATAGTTTCACTTTTAAAAGTGAGATGAAAAACAAATATTTTCAGGTCTTTAAATAAATTAATTTTAAAAATGCACTTAAAGAACTGGCCTGCTTATGTAGAATTGCTGATCCACATTGACATTAAGTGTTGCTAACACAATTGAATTTTGCGTAGTCACACCATTTTCTTGTCCATCCTCACATACATTTCATTTGTCACTTTCCAGGAGCCGAGATTTATTTTGAAAGTTGAAGGGAGAAGTGCAGGTAGAACTGAGTAGCCCATTCAACATTCTCATCTCTCTCTTTAACCAGGTGTGTTAGGGAAAACTCAGTCTTCTTCCTGTGTGTCTCCTTCCTGTGCACACCACATTCACACTTCACCTCTGACACATCGGGTCAGCAAATGTGCAGTTCTTCCCCACGCCAAGCAATTCTCATGGCACCAGCTGGAGGTTCCTATAATTTAAGCCCAATTCTGACACTATCTACCTGGAGATGGTGTTGAATCCCACAAGTTAAAGTCTCAGTCCTCAAGACTGCCCCCCATTTCAGATGCCAATCATAAGTGATAGGTCCCCAGTTTACCCACAACTTCTGTCTGGGTTGGCTACAAATCATGGGTCCCTGTGACCTCCTCCCCAAACACTTTTTGATTAAATATTTGCTAGAAGAGTTCACAGAACTCAAGGAGACACCTAGTTTTCGATTCAGTTTATTATATAATAAAGGATCTAATAAAAGTTACAGAGGATGAGCCAGATGAAGAGATATTTAGGGCCAGGTCTCAGAGTTCCAAATCATTGGGGGTGGGGATGAAAATTCCAAGCTTCTAATCATGACTTGAGCAGCCCCCATCCAGGAGCCATCTGGGAACTATCCAGGAGTCTACCAGAGCAGCCTCTGTGGAAGAAACGTTGCTCTTAATGCTTTTATTTCTCAGAATTGTATTTCTCTCACTGGCCGTGGGCTCAGTGATGCAAATTGCTTTAGCCACTAAAAAGTGTGAAAAGCAGAAGCTTGATAGCACTTGCATGTTGAGACTTGTCCTTCAGTTGGGGGATATTCATTTCTAAATCCAGCCACCAAGCTTCAAAGAAGCCTATACTGCTCTGCTAGAACAGGAGGCCCTGTGGAGAACTGGGGTACCCTCGCCTCACTACCAGCTGAATTCAGCCAGGTGAGTGATCCCAGACAACAATTCGTGGTACAGAATAAATGTTCAGTCAATTCATGAAATCATGACACTGAATCATTGTTGTTTCAAGCCACTGAGTTTTGGAGTGGTCTGCTATGGAGTGACGGTTAACTGATACAGCTCTCACCAGTTTTAAGGACTAGAGACGTGGTCAGGTTCCTCCTGGAGATAAGGATTTATTAAAAGGATGCAGATGGGAGAAAGGAAGCTAAAAAATTGTCTGGTAGAGCTTCATAGAACTATATAGAACTAGAACTAGAACTTCATTTGTCTCTCAGAGCTCAAGGACACACTTACTCCAATGATGTAATAGCAACTTTAGTGACTGTCTTTTGTCATCACTTTAGAATTACTAAGCACCTTTGAGGCTATGAAACAAGGACGTTATAAGACACAAGTTCTGAATGGAGTTCAGTGATCCTGTATTCAAATCCCAGCTCTGCTCCCAAGTGCCAAAGCAGAGTGAATGAACTTGGATGTGTCCCAGTCCTTGCAACTTCTAGAAATTAGGTATATTTAAAAATATTTTTTTTCTCAGGAAGTTGTCCAAGTGAGACCAGAAATGAAAAGAAACTTAATGCTTGTAAATTAAGAACCAAACCCAATACATAAAAGTGGTTGTCTGGCTATCTCTAAGTCAAGTCAATTACATGTATACAGAGAATTAGGTATCTGAGGACCTGGATCCTGTAACCTTTGGTTTAGTTCTCTGTATTTGCTGCTGATACACACACACACACACACACACACACACACACACACGCACACACGCACATACACATGATCCTGATTACAAATGAGAGTAAGGGGTGGGCATGATAGAATGGATGTCTCAGGATGGCAAAGGACTGAATTTGCTAAGCTTGAAAATTTGAGCAATGTTTTGTCTTCAAAAGAATCTCCAGATCCCTAAAGGCTCAAAAGTTTTATACAACCATGAACTAACATTTACAAAATAATCAAATCTATAAAACCAATGAGACCTAAATAACCCCATTAATTTAATGGAATAATATTTTGCATAAACTAAGTGAACACTAACTTTATGAACTTGGTGTTGGTGAATACTGGCATTTTTTTTTCTCTGCAAAAAAAATAAATAATTATTATTATTGTTTCATTTGGTCCAATGCATGGAAGAGGACTTCAGAGTGGTTAAAAGAATGGCTAGTAGTTTTGGGAAGGGGATTAGGTAAAAGCCAGACACCAGAGGATGCAGAGGGGCCCCCTCACAGGCCTCTGGGCTCCAAAGGCTCCTGATGGTGCTTGAGAGTAAGCCTTTTGAAGAAATACTCACCCAGCCCAGCCTGCAGATATTAGTCGGGTGTCGCCCATCATCTTGATGAGTTTCACCTCCTTATCCAGGAAGTGGTTCTCCAGGAAGTCACAGAGATGACGGTCTGTGCGGGTAGAATCCAGGGCCTGCAGCTCCAAAAGGGCCTGGTTCAGGTTCCCCTCCAAGGCCAGGGTGGTTTCCATGGCGTCCTGAGTTTTGCCCACTCATCTTGGGAAGGCTTCAGCATGTCCAGGGAGAGAATGCAACCACCGCGCTGGTTTTGCAACTTTAAGAGATGCTCAGGGCCAACTCACAGAAGAAGTGGCCCACACCCTCCGGAGCTATATCCTCATGGTTGAAATATTATAGAAGCCCAGAGAGAGGTCAGTGTAGGAGGCCCACAGATGCAGGTTGGCCAGGAGGTTGACTGCAGCCTCAAATTTGTTGGAATAATTCTGACCAATTTGGGAGCTCATGGTTGTTCAGCAATAGAGTTAGGGTAGAAAAAAGAGGTGTGTTGGCTGGTCCCAGAGGTGGTTCTGGAGGTGGTGACTGGATAAGACGCAGGAGAGTGATCAGAGGCTGGAAGAAGGGGTATGTTCCATCCAAACACTATTGAAGCAAGAGACAGATCCAGGACCGCCAAGGGCACTGCAGCACTGGGATTCTTACACTGCCATGTGCCCAGTAGTCAAGGCGTGAGCCCATCATTGTTAGTATTCAAAGTTCTGGGGAATTTTCCTTTGCCCAGTTCTCTCCCTCACCTCATTTGGGCATCATATGGGATGCATTAAGTGCTTATCTGTTTCAGTCCGAGATAATTAAAGTTGGACCACTTAGCATCAGCTCTAGATAAATACGGCACTGAAATGTTCAAGAATGTACTTATTTTAAGGTTAGCATTGAATTCAAAATTCCTCCTTGAGAAAGACACTTACCGGGTAAATAGCACTGGGGTAGCAGAAAGGAGACCTGAGTTCCAATTGTATATTTGACGCTAATAACAATGTAATTTGACGGGGACTCTTAAGTATTTCAGTTTGGGAAGAGGAAAAATCTGAGACTGACAAAAGAGTTTTTAGTAAAGATAATAAAGTAATGTGGTGTGTGTTGTGGGGTATGTGTGTGTGTGTGTGTGTGATGGTGGAATTTCAGCGATGTGTCAGAGAAAGGGGGGACTTGCTGTGTCAGGGTGGCCTTTTGGTGTCTTTCCTATCATGTCTAGCTTTTAATCCCTCCCAGATTTAGAGCTTACCCTCATCTCTTACTCTTTGGTTTAATTTTCTCTCCTTTGATTTTAATTCTGCCATGTCTCCTAAAAAATTTAGGCGGGAGTATTTTTACAGTTGTCTTACATTATACTGTTTACTTCCAAAAGATGGCCATTAGTGATGAATAAAACAACTCTTCTATTATGGCTCCTAAACGTTCATTGGTGTTTTTTTTTCAGGAAATACAATTCCTTTCTCTCAGTCTAGGAAAAAAATTGGCTTGAGAAGATTATGAAAATTAATAATCCAAGGAGAATAAAAATTGGGAAAGTCATGCATTTTGTAAGTGTTTGGAATGAGTAGAAGGTTCTAATATACAGCAGAGTTATGAAACGATGAAGTTCTCCTAACAGTTTCATGATACTTTAGTTTTGAACTACAGCCACAGCATCCATGGCAAACCCAGGGAGAAGAATTGCAAGTCCCAACAATGCCTCTCCCTGCATTTGGCACAGGCAGTCGGGGGACATGAATCTCCCTCCTCCAGCCAGGCACTTCTTGGAATGGGCGCAAGATCATCGATGGGCGCAGCTGCTACTGTACTTGAGGGTCCCAGAACCCAGACACAGCTTCCTGAGCAGCCAAATGAGTATCTTCTTACCTATTAGCTCCTCGCTTCCCTTTTTTTTTTTTTTTTTTGAAGCCTGAAATATTAAAATTAGCCCAAAGTGTTTTTAAATTTTAATTATGCCCTTTGGAATCCGTGCTTTTGGAAAACTGTTATTTTTCCTTTAAATAAACCAATATCTGAAATACATACTTGCTGTGTGTTAAAATACTGCTTTACAGAGCACACTTTTTTATAGTATGCAGCTATGGTAGGAAAAATAGAAAAATCCACAGTTCACTCTTTCATGTGTTTTTAAAAGGATTCTCAGGCTATGCCTAGCAAGCTTTTTCGTCTTTCAGTGATGCATACACTCAATTGTGAAGCAAATGCTACCATTGGTCCTAGTAGTAAACCTATGGGAGTGGGAAGAGATGTAAGTAACTGCCACCTCTATATCCTTATGTTGATCCCTCTTTAAAGGTGGGCCTGGCAAATGCTCTCCGTGTAGAAGTAATAAATGCTATCTTTAGGAGATGGTGATTATACTAATGATGCTCCCTTGCCAGAAGAAGCCACAAAGTGTTTTAAATTGTATTTTTGTCATGATAGGGAGATTTCAAATAACTTAGCTAATTTTAACTAATAACTACTGAGAATTAACATTATTATTTAATGTAGTCAGCCCTTGAATAGAATGTAAATCCAAGAAGAAAGCACGAGGGAAGATATGGAACAGATAAAGCTTGGAGATTTGTAATTCTCAAGAACAGAAAAGGGAGAACCCATAGGAAATTAAGTGCTGGTTTTCTCAAACAAGGAGATTAGATTTTCTTGGTTTTTAAAATGACTCTGCACAGCATATATTTTAGACAGAGTGCATTCTTACAATCTCCTGCTATCTACAATGTAGATTATAAGCACTTTCCACATCAAAACCTTTTATTTTATTTCCAGTTTCCTTTTCTTTTCCCAAACATCAAAGTGAGCTGTTACTTTACCTTGTTTTCGTAGATTATTTGACAATATAAAAATATATTTTAAAGGTTTACGTATTATAAATGCTATGTCAACTTGTTCATGCAAATAAAGGCACTTAGATTTGTAGCTGCATTTGAGAAGTACACAAGCACAATAAAACTTCACTTAATATGCTCCAGCATTTCTTCAATAAACAGTGTGAAGTCAGATTCCTGTGTAATTTAACAGTTGCTAGTAGCAGCACTCTATGAAACTAGTTGAAAATAGCTCCTCTGCAACATGAAGCACAAACACAGAGAAATTATTCTATAGGTCTGCTCATTTCCCAGGGTTCTGTCCAGATTGAGCCAACTGGTGCAGAAGCATGAACTTGAGAAAAAGCAGTATGAGCAAGTTCAGGTGTTGAGCTATTTTAGCTGTTTCTCCTCACCCACCCTCTGTTCCTCCCCTCAGGTCACTTGAAAACACAAATAAAAGTGACTAGCATGTTAAAATGCCAAAGAATGTGGAAAATTATCTAAAACAGTAGTCTCCAAAGTAGAGTGCAAAAGCAGATTATTGGAATTTCCACCTTTAGGTACTTATGATTATTTTATTAGTTTCATCTAAAAATAAATGTAAATTATGCTTAATCTTTAACAACTGAAGAGCACCAGTGCTCTCAATAATGTGTAGGGCCAGTGGCTCATCAACTATGGTCCAAACGAATCCTGATGGAAGAAATGTGGACACAGGAAGTCATTTCAGTGGGCAATGAAGCTATTCTATCTGACACCTTGAATTCAACCCAATTCTTTCACTGATTTGAAGCAGGAAGAGATGAGCCATATTATCCATCCATTCAAAAGGAAGGATTTCTGGCTCAGCTCACATGGCTCAGTAGATTGTTGACCTATGAACCAGGTCACGGTTCAATTCCAGGTCAGGACATATGCCTAGATTGCAAGCTCAATCCCCAGTAAGGAACATGCAGGAGGCAGACAATCAGTGATTCCCTCTCATCATTGGTGTTTCTATCTCTCTCTCCCTCTCCCTTCCTTTCTGAAATCAATAAAAGAAATATTTTTTTTAAAAGAAAGGATTTTGGACCTCTAAGAACCTTTCACCATAGGACAGTGTTGAGAAAGCACTTTATCTAAACCTTCCCTGTGTCACATATCATAAAATAATGAGTGCAAATGAAAGATATTTTAAGAGTTCTGAGAAGAGAGAGCTTCGCCTATTGGACTTCACATTCATAAAGGACATAGCATCTAAGATTTTAAAAATAGCTAGGATTAGACAGATAATAGTTAATCAGAAGAGTTTAGGAAAAATATAAGCAAAGGCCTAGAAGTGGGAAAGCCTAGAGGCATGTACAGGAGCACCGAATGAAAGGAGCCTGAGTAGACACAATTCACAAAGGTAGATCCAAATAGTGGAAGTCATGTAGGAAGAGCTACTTTTTTCTATAGGCCAAGGATTCTCCATCTCTATTTAGTGTGATATTCTTAAATGGATAAAAATTACATGTGACTCACTCACCTAAACTTACAATTAAGTGTAGCCCCTTTCTTACCATTGGAGAAAGCACATACATCTATCATCCTCCCTGTTGCTTATAACCTGACCTGCTTTTAGTATCAAATATACAGATGCCCCAAATTAATCTGTGGTCAAGAACTGTTATGTCAGGCAGTGGGGGACAGTTTGGAGAAATGAGTATGTTCAGATGAATCACCAGGAAAATATTGTGACAAAAATCCATGTAATACTTGTTAAAAAACAGTGTCTGCGTTAGTATCATGAATGCAAGTTCTCAAAAATAGGTGGGTGACGAAGGAACATCAAGCTTGAGGATACAACGCAGGGCCAAAATTGCTAATTCAGTAATTTAGTATGTGCGAAGGATTATTCTGTACTTCATTCCAGTTGAAGAATTCATTCTAAAACCTGAAAATTGAGACTCTGTAAGCAGCTTTGTTTTTCTTCTTTTGCATGCATGGTGCACTGCAAAGCTCCCGAGAGCTGTCATTTGGCTCTGACCTACTTTGGAGCACATTTCATTTTCGGCTGGGAGCTGTGACAATGTGTACTTCCTCAGGACAGTAAGAAATGCCCATCTTTTGGATTAAATCACATTTCCCACAGAGGCACTTGATGGGGAATTGGTCTCAAATGGTCTAAAACCTTTGCTTTGTGTGATGGGATTGCTCTTACTGTTTGGTTTGGTGGTGAGGAGCTTCAGAGATCTCCGGGTGAGTTCCAGTCCACCTTTTGGTCCAAATTACCTTTCCGCCCTTTTTCAAAATTCTTACATCTCTCCATCCCTCTGCCTCCTTAGTGGAACTTGTTTTCTCTGTTTGGCAAGCGAAACTTTTTGACCTCCTCTGACTAGGTTATCAGCATCTCTCTCTGAGTTGGTCAGCAGGATGGAGATATTTCTCAGAACAATTCAGCCAGCCTATATGGTTCCTTCTGGGTACCAATTACCTCAAATCTCACACATGGTATACTAGTAAGTCTGCTGGTACAAAGGGAGAATTTTTTCCTGCATCTCACACTTTCTTATATTATGTTTGATTTTTGCTTCTTTGATCCTTAGTTGAGAAATTTTAATAGCTTCTTTACTTTATTGAAGTATAGAAAGACCATAGGATTTTTATTCATATGGAGAGCTGGGATGTCATTCATTAGTTAGGCAGTACAGACCATTTCCTTGTATTCTCATCTCGGTGTCTACTTGCTTCCCTGGAAGAGTTTGTGGTCCAGGGTCATCTGGTACACAGACTCTAATATGGTCCAAATGAGTGCTGTCTCCTGCTTTATAGCTTTGTAGTCCTCTTCCACATTGAAAAAATGTCTACTATCTCAGGAATGATGGAGTGTGGCTCCTGGGATCGGGTCATAAAATTTATTGTGTCTCCCACCTTGCCTCCTGGAAAATTATTCACTTTGGGGAGTGCCGGTTGTGCCATAAAGACCCTTAATCAGCCCTATTGGGAGGAACACGAGGTGAGGATCGAAGGCCTCTACCAAGAGTAGGTGCCAGGCATGAGAGTCAGCCATGTTGGAAGTGGATTCCCTAGCTCGGGTCAAACCGTCTGATGACTGTAGCCACCACATTGGCCACCTGGACTACTAACTCATGAGAGACCTGAAGCCAGAACCACTCAGTTAAGCCACTCCTGACTTCCTGACCCATAATAATTGTGTGAGCAATAAGTGTTTCTAGACCAGAGAATCTCTGTAAGATCGTTATTTACTCTGTGTGTGTGTGTGTGTGTGTGTGTGTGTGTGTGCTGCTGTGATTATTCCCTGTTAGCATGAGGAGAGCAGCTTATCCAAGACTTTGTAAGCTAAAAGGTACAGAGCCAGGGCTCAAATATGTATCCCTCAGAGCGTAAGTTCACCCTTCATTGCTCTGCTCTGCTGCCTGCCTATGGTTGCTTTAGGGTAACTTGCTGTGCAGTAGTGAATTTTATTAACAGAGGACTTCTATTCTTGGTTGCAGCTGTTTTACCCCTCAAGAATCTACATTAAAAAATGCACAACTCTCTATTATGAGAATATATTTTCTCCCCAAACCCTTTCTGCTTTGCATGAGAAAATGATATTCCTTTTATTACCATTCTTTTGACCACTACAAAGCATTTAACATTAACTGACAGTAATTGGTACCCATGCCCCATACTTTTCTTAGTTACTAAATTCTACTCTAACCTCTGTGAGGGGTGAGGAGGTAATCAATATGGAAGAAATTTAATCTCAGCCTGCTGCAAAGGACAAGCAACACACAATATGTTATTGCAAAGTTGATATTTTTTCCTTAGAAGAAAACAAAATATCCTATAGAGGCTATTGTTGGTTATATCCACTATGTCACTAACCA
Organism: Pipistrellus kuhlii; assembly: GCF_014108245.1. NCBI lineage: Eukaryota > Metazoa > Chordata > Mammalia > Chiroptera > Vespertilionidae > Pipistrellus > Pipistrellus kuhlii. Next base: position 27,524,278 of record NW_023425438.1, on the reverse strand, counting down.
ATAGATACCATGTATTTTATATTATCTTCACAAATTTTATTATAATTGATTAAGAGCTAAGAATCCCGGGTTCAAGTTTTAACTGTGTTATTTCGTAGCCTGTAACCTTGAACAAAATACTTTTTCTTATTCTTTGCTTTTACATCTGTGAAGTGAAACTATTAAAGTGTACTTGTTCATTCCACCAATACTACATTTATTTAGTATCTTCTATATGCCAAAGGTGATCAAGACAGGCATGACACCTGCCTTCTTGGACTTTATAACTTATGTGTAGTATCAGATGACTTCATTTTTGGACTAAATTCAGGCTGAGAAAGGGTCTGTAAAAGGAGTCCATCCAACACATATTTTTGTAGCATCTGTGATATTAATTTGTTGAGCTAGTTGCTAATATTCCATAATTAAATGCCCCCAAATTAATAACACCAGATCAATTGTAGCTATTTATACTTTTCAAGGCACCTTCCAATTAACATAGTGAGCCTCTCAGAAACTATTGGTAATTGCCAGGTTTTATTACCTGGACTATCCATCCATCTACTTTTAACTCTGCCTTAGACTATATTAGATTCCCCAGCTATATTTTCGCAAATGGGTTTCTTCAAAACATTATCCCACCTGTAATTGCATAGTAAACCATAGGGATTTATTAAAGTCTGCCTCCTCTCTAGATTAAATCATAATCTAGGTCATTGTTCTATCCTAGTATTTAGTATGAAGAAGGTACTCAATGTATATTTATTATGAATGAATTTTATATGTTTATAGATGAAGCACCTGAGTCAGAGGGATTAAATGACTTGCCTAAAGGCACATACTTAATTGTATAAGCACCATATTTAGGCCAACACCTACATGGGTTATTTCGAAGCTACTTGGGTTAGACATGATGTGAGTCTGTACTGTTGGTCTTACGCCTCTTACCGTGATTCATTTTTTTAAAGACTTTATTTTTTAGAGCCATTTTAGATTCACAGCAAATTTGAGAAGAAGGTACAGAGAGTTCCATAGGCCCCCTGTTCCACACATAAATAGGCTTTCTCATTTTAACATTTCCCACCAGAGAAGTCCATTGTTACAACTGATGCATCTACATTGACACATCAGCAGCAGCCAAAGTCTATAGTTTACATTATGGTTCACTCCTACTTGATTATTTTTCTATATTGGTTGTAGCCACAGCAGGGATAATGATAGCACCCCTTAAGAGAGGTGTTAAGGGGAAGACAAGAGAAAATCAGATACGCAATCTTTATTGTTCAGAGGTCTTGCTCCATGTAGCAGACTCTCCCAGTGAAATAAATTTTTACTAGTAATGAGGAAGAAAAATGGAACCAGATTTTTTTTTCATTTCAGATATAAGTACTTTTTAAATCATTAAATAGAAATTAACTTGGCAAATAATTAATTCTTTTGAAATTAGGTATATTAAATTAAATTTTTATTAAAATCATTAGAAAATATGGAAAATGAGGTAACAATTTTGCCTTACTATTTTGTATCTCTGATTATTTTCCATTTCTCATTTACAGAACCTTAATGAGAGGATTTTTTAAATGGGAACTATAAAAAACTATATTTCTCTTTCCTTCTTCAGAAGCTGGCTTTTTTGTTTAGAAAACTGTATTTACTCACTTGCATTTTGTGGTTTTGCTTAAGTGTCAATTTCCCTGTAAAGTTTAACTCTATTAAAATATATTTGCCTGTGGCCATGCCATCTTTAAATTTTCCTTAATTTGCATGCACTTCATATCTCAATGGGAAGCCTAAAATGTCTGACACAAAGTCTATACATAAGAATACTTTTGATTGACAGAAGGGTTTATTATGCATTGATATGACATCATATTTATGTATAACAATGACTTTTTGACTGACAACTAAGCAATGATAGAATTCCAGATACCTTCTATATACCATTTTTTATAAGAAACTAAAATATCCAGATAATTGGCTGAAATTTCAGTTTTCATGCCAACTGCTTAGCATTGAATATGGAAAGACACAATGAGCTAGTTTCTCATTTCTTACCTTTTCTAGTGGCGAAAAATGATATTTTCTCCCAGTAGACTATCGTATGGTTCCATGGTTCCATTCCTAATTTTTATTTTATTGATTTTGGTGTTAAAAGTTGGATGACATTAAATGATTTAATTTTGGTAAATAGGCATGCTTACAACTGGTCTGTGGAGTATTTTCCAGAACCTGATCATGAAAGTAGAAAATATTAGTGGCATTCTGCATTCTGATGTCATGAGAAGCTCTTTCAGGGGATATAATCCACATCAGTGTGTACCAACGCCAATCAATTAACTCATCTGTGTGGAGCACCTATCATGCAGTCAGCATTCAACACAAGGTTCAGAAACAAGAAAGACTATGGAAGGGCTACACGGCAGTACACAACTGAGTGCTAAATATGTACTAGACTAAGAACCCAGAGAAAGAAAAAGCCAGAGTGGGAAAGGAAATCTAGTGGCCTACCCTGTAGGAGACTCAAGCTCCATCTCAACTTTTACAGTAACCAGCTGGAAGACTTCAGGCAAGCTGCTTAAAAGTTCATGTCTCAGTTTCCTCATCTGCAATGTGAGCTAGAATGATATCCCTGCTCTATTGCTTGATGACTTTACGTAAGACAGTCTCCTCAGAGCAAGCAAGGCCTGCCCTGGGTCTGGTGGGCAGGTATTAAAGCCAACCCTATGGTGAGCATGGATGGATGAAGAAGGATGTCCAATCAGAAAGAGAGCCTGCACAAATCTGAGGTCTTTGTAATAAAATAAAATAAAATGGCCCTGCTCTTCACAAAATCAACATCTAACTTAGCTATGTGACAAAGTAGAATAGTAGCATGACAATGGTAGAATGCTTGTTCCTTCTTGCAAATAAATATGCACATTTTAAAAATAGAAAGCATCTAGCTTTTAAAAACTGATTTGAGCACTGGTGGTTGTCATGGTGAAATGATCAGCTTCTATGTAGCGCCACAGCACTGGATTATAACCACCAAATACGGGCATCTCCCTCAATCCCTCCACTAGGAAAAAGTTGCAAATCTTGTATTTATACTGCAGTCATGAGTTGTTTTCTCAATTCTACAGGCTCTCTGAGTTATGTACATTTTCCTGTTTTCTTTACAGAAAAGAAGTAAGATAGACAATTCTATAACAATTTTAGAAATAATAAAGTGGAGCATTCGTTTAGGCTCTGGCCTTGAGAACATCTGGAAAGGATCAAAGATTCAGCACTAAATGGAGGGAGAAAAGCAGCCTTTTACTCAAATTAGGATGTAAGTAGTAGAAGATTTTGGCACTTGTACAGTAGTGGCAGCTCTGCTTTCTAAATTTTTTTTCATGTTGCCTCTTCTTACACCTTTGATACCTATAAACTTAGCCTCAGGTACATGGCTTTTACCAGCAGTTGTGCACTGAGCTAAAATGAGGCTCAAACAAGCAATCTGTGCTCAGTAGTTATTTATAATTCACAACTTGTGTTGCTTTTGCCAAATAAAAACTACTTTAGAATAATTCTGCATTATTCTATTTGGAAACATTAGGTCCCATCTAGGTATGGCTATTGGCAGCAAAATTCATCTTCAATAGTCACTAACAAAGAGTGTGAGTTTAGCTTTTTTTTTTTTTTTTTTTCATCAAGAGAAATTAAGCCCAGCATTATATTCTAAGAAAAGATGATGTAAGACAGAATCCATTTTAGATTTCAAGACAATACCAGTAAATGGATGGATACATAGGTAAAATTCATGGTATACAAGGTTATGTATATAGACAGAGAGTAAAATATAAATAAATGCCACATTTTTATCAGGTTTTTCTTTCATGAATTATAATTAGCAGTAGTTTGGGTGATAATAGCTTTGTTGTTCCGTTTTGTTGTTTTGTTTTTTGTATCTATATCATTTAAAAAACACACACAAAATAATGCTGAAGTTAAAAAAAATTTAATATAAATATTTATGACCCTCAATAGCATGGGTTGAAATTCCCCAAGATCTAGAAGTTCGTATTTAAGATAGACAAAATAAACTTAGCACTTCAGGAATACTATATGCTGCTATGGTCTACTAATGTAAATTTGGAAAACTGCAAACAAAATAATAACATTTTGCAAAACTAAGTTTTTACAACCAGCAACATGAGGAGCTCCTTGAAATGCAGTGTCAGAGCACCTGAGACTGTGCTGGCTGCAGAGGTTGTGATGGGGGTGCAGCAGCCCACAGGCTCAGACCTGCTCTTGCACCCAGGAGACAAACTCAAGGACGCACACAAATACTTCACAGAGGAACTTGCCAGGTGCTGGGTCCTGCATAACCAGGTTTGTTGTTTCTTAGAGGCGCAGGGATCAAATGTCCAAACAACACAAGCTATGAGTATACATTCGAGCATAACCTAATTTATTTCCACAGGCTGCTGAACTCTGGGACAGTAGACACACTACTGAAGCTCAGAATATCTTCCAATGTTTAAGGGGTCCCAACCTGCCAAGAGGGTGACTTCAAGTTGGAAGTTCCCAAAAAAACTGGACGAAACTAGTTTGAATGCACACATTGTCAATAATAAGAGAGAGTGAGAAGGGTAGAGAAGGGTAGGCAGCCACTGAACTGTCCACACTGCCTGCCCGCAATCTTCCATCCATGTGGGAACCACAAATGATGTTACTTTGCACTGAAACAAGATTCCATACTAATGTTGGACACAGGAGAGAAGCTGGCAGGAAGAAGGATGGGGCTCAACCAGATCATAGATAAAAATAATCTTGAGTTTTCATACGTGGAAGTTATCTGTAAACTTCACCAGTAAGATGATGTTGGGAGAAGTGAAAATGAAGTTCACAGAAATACTGGCCTTGGGAAGTCCTACAAGTATTCACACTCTGCATTTCCCTGCAAACATCCTTTGCTGATTGCCAACAAAACGAACAAGTTTGGACACTGCTTTCAAATCAGGGGAGGGAATCTCTTGAGGAGTTATACTCAGTGCATCTTCACAATTAGGAGAGTGTCTTCAGACTGCAAAGAGACTTGCTGACATACCTATTTGTAGAGTCAAATGACAAAGAAAAAATGGCATTAGTCCACTTGCTTTCAAATTGTGTTACCTCTCAATTTTAAGTTTTCACTACAAAACAATCTCTGTAATATTTTACACCTTATAATTTTCCAACTTTTTCTATTATATGCATACAAAGTAAGACTGTATGTTATTCTTTTTGCATTTTTTTCTGCCCCATTCCAATCCACTTTCTTTAGCTTTAAATGAAGAATGTCCCTATGGGAAAATGTCCTCATTTTGCTGTCTTTCATTGCTCTATTTTGATTTCTTCTCAACTTAATAATTCAGTTCTTTAGTGCCTACACATCTCAGTGAAATAACTTGGTTATTTTGTACACACAGGAACACACTCATAACCACATGCCTGTGTACATGCATACACATACACACACACTTTAAATTTAGCTCTTTTTTTAACAAGGCAAATTAGAATCACATCAAATTTAAACTCACATATTTCTGTAAAAATTTACAAGTGAATATGTCATTCTGAGTTCAAAAAAATGGAGGATGGAGGAAATGGTTTAAATGATGGAAAAAAATATATATAGTTCCCCAGAGGCCGAAATATTATGATAATGATTTTCATAATTCAAATGAATACATAATTACTAGACATCAATGTGGAAGATTTATTATTCACTAAACTAAACCAAAAAAATCAGTAGCTATCACTATAGGAAAATGTATCCTCTTATAGCTGAGGTAAATTAATTTTGTTACTGAAATGTTATTATGTTGTCATATTTCCACTCATCACTTATTCAAACATATCCATTTTTCCTTCCTAATGTTTTATTGCTAAGATAATTGAACTTTGCAGTTTTTATCTCAAGCTTATATTACTTAAAAATCTCTGTGTGCATTATTACAATGAAAGGGCAAAGGTAGAGATAGGACTTATTTAGCTCTCATGGTTTATGATTGCATTGAAGCTCACAATTGATTATAGCTTTCTAACCTCTCTTTTCCTACTCATTACCCTCTTCATTTTATAGCACTATTTCTAGCTATTAGACTATCTTTATTTAGGAGGCACAAAAGGAAAAGACCAGGAAGAATTTGAAAAATAATATATTTTTGTTTTGATGTTTCCATTTAAAGCAGGTTTGAAAATGCAGAACTGTCTAAGGTATACTAAATATTCATTAGGCAGTTTACCTTTTACTAAGTTCTAAATGAAAATGACCCAGCAAAATCAAATTGAAATTTCATAGAGCACTTTTCAAGTATGGTTCTAAAACATTCATTAAACAAAATGCATTCATTTGAATGCAAGTCTCTCTCTTTCTCTACACACCCTAGGGTCTATTATGCTTTCAGTTCAATGCATCTGAAATGTGTGTGGTGTGGATCAAATAAATAGTTCAACAGCTTTCATAAGCAAACAATCTTATGGCCTGGTATATCAACAAACCTCTTGTGCTATTTCTTTATGCTTCCCCACTTACAAAGGTTAATGCAAATTTCATTTGAATTCAAGCAAAATATTCTGCATTATTTCCTACATAGACAAATCTGTTCAGAAAGAGTCCATCAGAATTTATCCATGTGAATCCAAGAGCCCTTTATGGACTTGTAGAATTACAGTAAAATATGTTCACTTTCAGAAATCAAACCTAGAGTCATAGTTCTTAGAGGAGGAAAGGTTCTAGAAATCATGCAGCCCAACTCTTCAATTAAAAAAAAAGAGAAGAATTTAGCATACATTCAAAATAGACTATTATGTCACTTAAATTATATCTTTCTCTACCTTTGATAATATTCTTTGTCTTCTTGTGTGCTTTATTTGATACTAACATACACACTCTAGATTTTTTATGCTTTCAGGTTACATGGCATATATTTTTCTCTTTCTACTTTCAATCTATTTGTGTCTTTATATTCAAAGTACATCCATTTTATAGAACCCACAAATGGGTCGTTTTCTATCCCAGTATAAAAATCCTTGCTTTTTAATTGGGGTGTTAGGTCCTATGAACTTAATGTAATTATTTTATTTTTGTTGTTATTTTTCCATGTCACTTTTGTATTTCCTTTCATCTGCATTTGGTTTAATAAAATATTTTTGAAATAAAAATTTTATCCCTAGCCAGTTTGGTTCAGTAATAGAGCATCAGCCTGTGGACTGAAGGGTCCCTGGTTTGATTCTAGTCGAGGACATGTATCTTGGTTGCAGGTTCCTGGCCCTGGTCAGGGGCATGTGGGAGGCAACCAATTGATGTGACTCTCTCACATTGGTGTTTCTCCCTGTCTCTTCCTCTCCCTTCCACTCTCTCTGAAAATCAATGGGGAAAAAATAACCTCCGGTGAGGATTAAATAAATAAATAAACTTATTTATTTATTTAAAAATAGTTTCAGCTTTGGGGGAAAAAATGAGATGATAATTTAAGAGTTTCCTTATACTAAACACCAGTTTTCCCTATTATTATCTAACATAAGCACGGTACATTTATTAATGAGCCAGTATTGATACATTATTATTAAATAAGCCCTACTTTATTCAGATTATCCTTGTATTTATGTAATGTCCTTTTTCTGTCCCAGTATCCCCTCCAGGATACCATATTAATTATCATGTCTCCTTTCTGTGACAGTTTCTCAGACTTCCCTTACTGTGCATGACCTTGGCAGTTTAGAGGAGTTACTGGTCAGATATTCTGTAGAATATTCCCCACTGGAGATTCAGCTGATGCTTTACTCATGGCAAAACTGGGCTTCCATATTTTGGAAGGCAGACACTGATGAAAAGTGTCATTTCATCCCATATATCAAGGGCACATACATACTATCAACATGACTCATCACCGTTGATATTGATTTTGATCACCTGGTTGAGGCAGTGGTTTATCAGGTTTCTCTACTGTCAAGTTACTTTTTCTTCCACTTTTCATACTGTTTGGAAGAGCCCACTCTTTTGAAAAGGCATGGTGTCATGGATTCACCGCTACAATATTACACAGAATAATTTCACTACTTTAGACTATCATTGGCCTTTACTTCATATATAGAAGATTTCCCTTTTCCAGGATCCATGTAGTCAGAATCATGAAGTATGTCAGCATTTCAGACTGGTTTCTTTCATATAGCAATGTACATTTAACCATGTCCTTCCATGCTCATGACTCATTTCTTTTTAATCATGGAATAATAATCATATTATGGGTATATCACAGCTTGTATATCATTTTACTTATTAAAGGACATCTTAGGGTAGGGATAAAGCATCTAGTTTATCACTAGCTTATATAATAAAAGCCTAATATACTGTGTCTGACCAATTGTTTACCCGTTTGATGAGTCACTATGATGTGTACTGACCACCAAGGGGCAGATGCTTCAACTGGTTGGTTAGCTTGCTGCTGGGGTCTGGCCGATTGGGACTGGGTGAGATGGGCTAGGCACACCCTGGAGCCCTCCTACTGTCCCTCCCTGGACCCAATCGTGAACTGGTGGGGTCGCTAGGCTTGGCCTATGCCCTCTCGCAATCTGGAGAGCCTCAGGGGATGTCAGAGAGCTGGTTTGGGCCCAATTTTCACAGGCTAGGCCAAGGGACCCCACCAGTGCATGAATCCATGCACTGAGCCTCTAGTTAAATATAATGTTAGTTGTATGGATTTTGTATAGATGATCTTGATCAAGTTCAGAAAGATCTCTATTACTAGTTTACTGAGTGATATCATACATGGATGCTGGATTATGTTAAATTATAATATTTCTTCTGCCTCAATTGATATAGCCATGCAATTTTTTTTTTTTAGCCTGTTAATGTGATGAAGTGTACAGACTGATTTTCAAATTTTGAACTAGCATTTCACACCTAAAACAAATACCTCTAGATCACGGTATATTACTCTTTTTATATACTTCTCATGCTCTTTTTATTAAATCTATTTGCTAATATTTTGTTGACGTTTTTGCATCTGTGTTCATGAGAGATATTGCTCCATAATTTTCCTTTCTTGTAACATAAGTGACTTGTTTTGGCATTAAGTTAATTCTAGCCTCATACAACGAGTTTAGAAGTATTATCTTTGCTTCTATTTCTAGAAGAGATTATGGGAAATTGGTACAAATTTATCCTTAACTGTATGGTAGAATTCAACAATAAAACTATCTGAGCCTGGTGTTTGTTGTTTTTGTTTTGGGTGGGAGAAGTTTATGAATTATAGTAAAACCTTTGGGTGAAGGGGTGTCAAAGCCCCAAGTCTGCTATATAATAAAGTAGGCTTTATGAATATGTATGTTAAAAATTAACAAATTAATTTACCTGTTTTTACTTATTTAGATACATTTGTGTAGTTAAAGTTAAGTATGTATGAAAAGTTTAATTTCACAGAAAATTTTTCTATATATTGTATATTACTGTAATTTTAAATTTATATTGATAAATCTAGTAAATGCATGCATTCACAGTCAACAAGAATGAGCAAATACACATGGCCAGGCATGGCTTACTGCAAGTCAGAGTATTAGCCAACAGTGGCACACATTAAGACTGCTGCAGAAAGTCACTCCATGTGACAACAAAACCAATTACACCTGGAGCTGCAATGTGATCACAAGCTAGTTATTCCCCAAACCTTGCTTACAAGTGGTGATTCTTGGATTTAAATATATAGACTATATTTGTAGATATGTAATTTTTATTTATGTTGACAAAATTACTACCAGTGTTTTTTTTCAACAGATGATCTATTCACTAAAATTTGTTATAAACAACAATAAAATAATAACAAAAATAAACTAATTCAATTTTAAGCAAATCTTGGTTTAAATCATTTAAAAATTAACAGGGTATTAATTTTCACATATGACATATGGATTAGAAATATTAGAAATTTTTGTCAATGGTCCTTAAATTGAGGTCTGCAAAATGAAGGGTTTATTGTATTGAGTCAATTTTTAAAATAGATATAGGCCTGTATACCTATTCAGATTATTTACTTCTTTTTCTGTGGTAGTTTTTGTCTTTCAAATAATTGGTTCATTTCATCTGACTTACCAAGTTTGTGGGCATAGAGTTGTCTTTAGTATTTTAAATGATCATTTTAAGGTTCATAGGCTCAATAGTGATGACCCTCACTGCATTGGACCCCCATTGATATTTGCCTTCTCTTTTTTCTTAGTCTGGCTCAGAGGTTTATCAATTTAATAAATCTTTTCTAGAACCAGATTTGAGTTTTGTTAATTGTCTTACTCTTTTTAGTCTAATTGGTTTTCATTCTAATTTTTACTATTGCTTTTCTTCTGCTTGCTTTAAACTTATATAGCTATATTCTTTTCTAAAGTAGTAGATGAGTAACTTTTTATAAAACCAGCATTAACCCATTAAAATTTTATTTGGAGCATTCAGTATACTTACATTAATTTTAACCTATCCTATATAATAAAGAGCTAATATGTTAATTAGACTGGACAGCAAAACAACCATCCAGATGCCCTTCCAGACAAAGCTGGGACTGTAAGGGCCAAGCCCCTTGCATGGATTTCATGCATCAGGCCTCAAGTGTATGGTATTTATACCATCTTATTTTATACTTCTGTGTATCTCTTTATATGATTTTTTTCCTCTTTTTTCCTTTTTTTAAATATATATTTTATTGATTTCATAGAGAAAAAGGGAGAGGGAGAGAATAGAAATATCATTGATAAAAGAGAATCATTAATCAGCAGTCTCCTGCACGCTCCACACTGAGGATCAAGTCCGAAACCAGGGTATGTGCCCTGACCAGGAATTGAACCATGACCTCTTGGTTCATAGGTCACTGCTCAAGCACTGAGCCACACCAGCTGAGTTCTTTTCTTTCTTTACTTTCTTTAAAGAGTTCTATTTTTCCCTCATTTTATTTCCCCCTAACTAGTTAGAATTTCTATTTTCTATTTCTATTTTGTAGTTCTTAGTGCAGGAAGTTAAATTTACATACATTTACATACATTTAATTTACAGACCTAACATATTATACTCTAAAGTTAATCAGCATTTCTATTCTCTTCCTGAAAATTTTAAACTTGGAACATTTTATTCCAGTCACTTCTCTCACAGTAAATGCTATTTTGGGGAATTTTAACTCTACCTCCTTTTACTATTTATATACTTGCTATATAGGAATTTTGTTATATATAGTTTGTGTTGATTTAGATTTACTCACATATTTATTATTTTCATTGCTGTTTATTTTTTCTCTGAAATTCTTTTTCTTTCTTTTTTGTTTTGTTTTGTTTTGTTTTGTTCCCTGAGATCATATCTTTTAAAACATTACTTGGTGAAGGTAAGTTGGTAGTAAGGTCCTTCAGGGATTTTTTTTTTCCTGAGAAATATTTTTATTTTATCTCATTCTTGAATGATATTTTGCTGGCTACAGGGGTCTAGGTTGGCTGCTGTTTTTTTTTTTTGTGTGTGTGTGTGTGTGTGGTTTTTTTTTTCCAACTCCATTAAAGATAATCTCTTGGCTTTCGTTTTTCATTGTTAGTGTTGAGTAATCAGATATCAGTCTAATTCAGGGGTTAGTAAAATATGGCCTACCTAGGAAATTTGAATCATCATCTATTTTTGTTGTTGTTTTGTATGTGCCTGTTTGTGTGTGTATGTGTGTGTATGTATGTTTAAATAAAATGCTTATTCATTTACAAAATTTCTAATCAGATATCAGTCAAATTCAGGGGTTAGCAAAATATGGCCTACCTAGGAAATCTGAATCATCATCTATTTTTGTTGTTGTTTTGTGTGTGCCTGTTTGTGTGTGTATGTGTGTTTATGTATGTTTAAATAAAATGCTTGTTCATTTACAAAATTTCTATGACTGATTTTACTACAATGGCAGAATTGATTACTTACGTAGAGGAGACCATGTAGTCTTGAAAAACTAAACTATTTACTATCTGTCCCTAGACAGAAAGAGGTCACTGATTCCTAGTATTAATCAGTCTTTTAAAATAATAGCTCTGCAATTTCAATATGATCTGTCTAGGTATGGACTTTTTTATGCTTGTAATTGTGGAGACTTTTTGAAGGTCTGGATTATTGTTAGTTATGAGTTTTGAAAAATTTTCAAATCTTGCCTCTGCTATCTTTCTAATTTTTAAAAGAAAAAATGTTTCCTTCTATGCTTCACATCCCTAATGTCACTTCTGTATATTTTCCATACCTTTGGCTCTTCCTTCTTAATTCCAAATGATTTCTCACATCCACCTTCCAGTTCATTTATTTTTCTAATTCAGTTTGCAATGCAGTTAATACGATCCACTGAAACTTTAATTTAATTATTAGAATTTTTATTTCTACCAATTGTTTTTTTTCTCAAAGATGCTTGTTTTTGATATTTTTTCTGCTCACATTTTCAAGATAGTCTATTATTTTTTAAATGTATTAATATTTTTTTCATAGTTGGTACTTGATAATTAATGTACCTGCATTCTTTATGGACGTGTGTGTGTGTATGTATGAGAGAGAGAGAGAGAGAGAGAGAGAGAGAGAGAGAGAGAGAGAGAGAGAGAGAGAGAGAGAGAGAGAGAGATTTGGTATTTGATGTATTGATAGAGCATTATCTATCGAGATTCTAAGAGACCCGTGAGTAAAGTGAATTCTTCCAAAGAACACCTGCATTTGCTTCTCTCAGGTGTGTTGGAGCGTGACCTGTCCAGGACCCCCTGAAACCATAGCATTAGCCATTTGAGGATATTTGGAAAACCTAGCCAATGCAAACTGATCTATTGTACAAGCTCTGAGGATAGGCATCTGTTTAACAGCTTTCAAGGAGGAATTTTTTTTTTCTCTTTTATTAAACACTATAGTTTCAGACAGGCGATTTTTCCTGATTTCTGGATGGGATAGGAGTTGGGGGTTAGGGGAGGAAGAATCTGGTTTGTTTTTAACTTCCCCTAACCCTCTTATATAGGACTACTTCTGGAATCCTAACTTCACAAAGTTTAGTATTTGCCTTGTAGTCATTTTATCAATACACATACAGAGGTGGAATAAATGATTTAACATTCTGAGTTGTTTTTGGCAGAAGGTTAAGTTAAAATACCTCGTCTGCAATGTCAAGTCTAATACTAAAATCAAAAGAAAGCAAGTGGATATATTTTGTTTGTCAGTTTACTTTATTCATTAAATTATATGTATAAGTGAGATCATGTGATATTTATCTTTCTCTGACTGGCCTATTTCTCAGGAGAGGGCAAGATCAGGGAGGAGGGGGAGTTTTGGGTGAGTGGAAGGAATATCTATAATACTTTCAACAACAAAGATAAATTAAAAATAAATTAATTTTAAAAAATAAAAATAAATTTAAAAAAGAATGCAAGAGTCTTGATTAAAGTCACACATTTCTGATTGCCCAGAATGAAATAATAATTGTTGAACAGCAAATCCTTTTTAAAGATATTCTTTAAAAGAAAAAGAAAAGGTTCTAAAAATTATTTTTAATACATTTAGAATTCAGAAAATAATGACTGGTATAAAAGTAAATTACTATTGATATTCCAAAAGGTAGATAGGTTATTAAATAGTAGTCAAATACATGCATTTCCAGACACAAAAGACTGTCATTTGATTTAAGATTTTAATCAGATTCTATGCCATTTCTACCTAAATTCCGTTAGTGTACCTCAGACAAATGTCTTTGTTTCATTTAAACATTTCCCAACTACCCTACTTCCTAAACACCAAGAGAATCCCAGCTGCCATCCTAGTATGTAAGCCCAAATCTTTGGCATTATCTTTACTTTCAAATCTTTCTTCTTCCGCATGTACTCATTTATCAACTTCAGGAGCTTCTTTTGCTCTGTCAGTCCCTTATTGGGGTGTGGTTACTTCCTGATTAGAATAGTATCAGTCTGATTCTGGCTTTCTAGTCTCCAACACCTACAAAGTTTTTAACCTTATATAAAAGACATATATAAACTACACACCCACCACACACACAATTCATCAGTACAATAAGTCGATAAAAAATAAAAATCAATAAAAATTAAAAAAAGATTGGAATGTCAGGTTAAGTGCTACTTTAGATAAGTTGTGTCACTTGTGGGAACAGAATTTTGAGGTAAAATTTAGATGATGAGGAGGATGAGTATTTGTTCTGGGCAGAGATAGCAGCCTGGGCAAAGATTCCAAACTGGGTTCATTCTTGACCTATACAAAGTGCAGTGTGGAAAGTAGATTAGTGGGACGGGAGCAAAGGAAATGATGGCAAAATGATAGAAGAGGAGGAATTACCAATTCCTACTCTTGTAATGTTTCAAAATATTTTATGACAACATGCGATGGTTAACTTTGTGTGTCACCTTGCCAGGGCCAAGGGGTACTCAGATATTTGGTAAAACTTTATCCTGGGTGTATCTGTGAAGGAGTTTCTAGATGAGATTAACATTTGAATCAGTAGACTGTCCTCCCCCATGTGGGTGGGCCTCATTCAATCCCATAGGCCTGAATAGAACAGAAAGACTAAATATAGAATTTGCTCTTCCTGCCTGTCTTTCAGCTGGGACACTGGTCTTCTGCCTTCAGACTCAGACTCGGACTTACATCACTGGCTATCCTATTTCTTGGACCTCCAGTCTTGGACTCTTGGACTAGAACTATGCCATTTCCTGTGTCTCCAGTTCCTTGACTGCTGAACTTGAAATTTAGTCATATTATTACAATTCCTTATAATAAATCTCTTTATGTGTATATCCTATTGGTTTTATTTCTCTGGAGAACGCTGACTAACATAGACAATCATGAATTGCTTTTATAATTTGAAGAATGTTATATTTAAAAAATAAGAAATAGACTTTATGCTAAAAATGAGGAACACACAAACATTGAAAAAGCATGGAGTGAATTATGTGGGCAAGTAATTTGATTTTAATATCCTCATTGGCAGATGAGAGTAATAATAGTCCCTACTTCATGGAATATTGTGATGATTAGATAACAAAATATGTTTAGAGCAGTGATTGATATAACAGTGCCAGTTGTGTATTAACATTCCCAAAGAAGAGAATCAATAACTGAGTCTGGTTGTTTCTTGATAGGAAGGAGAGGAAGCATACAATTTAGGGGGAAAATAGCATTACAAAATCTGGGGGGGAGGGAGGGAGAGGGAGGAATGCCAGAGAGAAAGAGAGAGAGAGGGAGGGAGGGAGAGAGAGAGAGAGAGAGAGAGAGGCCAGAAATTTTAAATGTTGCCAAGAACTCAGGATCTTATTACAACTAAATTCCATTTACTCTCCTCTATTGGCATTCCACAATTCTTACTGCAGTGGCAGTAATGAGCTCACTTGGCTGTGTTGGCTCACTTTTGTATATATATTTAAATCATAATCATTTACATAACATCTGAGCATTATTTTCCTCTATGTATGTGGTCTCCTCAACCAAACTCTAATAAAGCTAGAACTATATCTTTTCCCCCGCAAACAATAAACTTTACTTTCTACTCTCTTACCTCTTTTTTGAACACACACACACACACACACACACAAACACGTGCATACACGCACACATACATTTGATATAGACACAGAAGGTCACCTGCTGTGATTTATCTGACAAATGTCACTGAAGTCAGAGGTGCAAACTCTAAAAAAAATAACTTGAAACATAAACTGCCCTTTGCAAATTTTGTTGTAAGTACTTTACCCAAGAGCATTCAAACTTGTATGCTTCTCTCAAAAACTTTGTTTTGACAAGTTTTAGACTATATACTTATTACAGAAAATAATAATAATAAGCACTAATTCTTTTGGGTGTGATATGAATTGATCTATTAATCTACCAGCAGGATATCTTACAGATACAACTTTAAAGGAAATTTTCCTTTAGATATTTTTCATGGTCTACTGCTATTAATTAACTTAGTGAGATGTTTTCTATTCTTTCTTTCTTTTTTTTTTCTTTTTTCTTTACTCAGTTACGTTAGTAATTTCCACCCAGTTGAATAAAAATGAGTAAGACTTTTATTTCGAAATAGATCATTTTTATGGTTGCAGGTATTATCAAAGTTTTATAAAAGTTTGGCATATAGCCCACGATATCTATAATGAGCATTTTTCTTTTTAAATTCCAAAAAGCAACAATTAAATTTTATATTTATGATGAAGTAAATCATTTCCATTGCAATGCCTTTTTTTTATTTTTAAAAGAAACTCAGAAATAAGCTTTCACAGTAAAAAATCCAAGTCTTTAAAAATATTTTAATCTAGATGCATACATGATGGGTACAGAAAATAAGTGATTAGTGATGAAAATAAATCTTTATTGTGTTATTATTATAATGTGAGTAAGTGTGTATCTTAAAGTATTCATGTTGGCCTTAATTTGAAGGACTCTCTTTGCTTTGATGATTCTGCTTCTTATTTCTCTGAGAAAATAGAAGAAATGTACATGCATCTACCACCAAAACAGCAAACTTACCCACATCGAAATCCACACTTATATTCTGGTTTCCCTGCTATTACTAGAGATGAACTGTAATGGGAGTCATAAATCCTATCTTACTAAAGCCAGTGCCTCCCCAGGCCCTGTCCCCTCATATATACTCCATTGCAACTGCAATTGTCACCTCTGTCTCCATTACCACCAATTTTTCTTCTCCACTGGTCATCAAGAAAGCAACTCTTTGAACCCAACTCTCCTCAATCTACTTCCTTCTTTCTTTGTTTCCTTTCTTATCAAAATTTCAACGAATAAAACTCATCCATATCCACTGTGTCCAACTCTTTTTCTATTCCCTTCTGAACCTACCATAGACTGTTTTTTTTTTGTTTTTTTTTTTTTTTTGCTTACTACTCTTGTCATCAGATCTTGTCAAGGTCTATATATATTTTAAAAATTAACATTTGATTTATCCTCCTTGGCTTTATTTTGTTAAAGTAGGAGGTCATTCATTTTAACAACAACAATCTCAGCACTACATATTTTTATTTTTGTCAGTAGATATTATACTTTTGGGTCTTTTATTGTGTTTTATGCATTCTTAATAAAATGTGTCCTGGTTTTGTGTTAAAATTTTTCTTATTACCGTGGTCATTTTGAGTATTGGTTTTCTTTCAGAGGCAAGCAACCTTTAAAATACAGCAAATTTAAAAGTCACTGTTCCTGACTGAATGGAATATAATCTAAGACCTATTCTCTGAGATTTTACTAGTCACAATAAATTACTCACTTTTTTAGATAAGGCAATACAGCAATGAAACACACACACACACACACATACACACACACACACACACACACACACACACACACACACACAAACCTGATAAAACCCTAGTCATCAGGGAGCTCACATTTTACTTGGGATAGAGAATGAATAAGGATATAAATAAAGATATAAAAATAAATACAAATATGCTAGGTGTATCAGTTTTCCTAGAGCTGCTACAACAAAGTATTATAAATGTAATGAGTTAAAAAAAAAAAACCACAGGCGTTTATTCTGCCACAAGTTTAGAGGCTAGAGGTCCAAAATCAAAGTGTGAGTCAGTTCATCTTTCTCTAAAGTCCCTAGAGGAGGATTCTTTCCTTGCCTCTTCCAGCTTCTGGTAGTTCCATGCGTTCCTTAGCTTTTGGCAATATTAATTCTAATCTCTGAGTTCATGGCATTCTCACTGTGTTGCTCTGTGCCAGATTTGCACGACCATCTTCATATAAGGAAACCATCATAATAGATTAAAAGTTCACGCTACGCTGGTAGTAACTTCATCTTAAATAATTACATCTGCAATAAGTATATTTCCAAATAAAATCACATTCTGCAGTACTGTGGGTTAGGACTTCAAAACGAAATATTGTAGAAACATCCATGATGAAAGGGAATCATTGATTGGCTTCCTTCTGCATGCTTCACACTGGAGAAAGAGCCTCTCCCCCCGCCCCCCCCCTCACCCCCCAATGGAACAAGTTGACACAAGTTGGCACTCAAACACTGAGTCATGCCAGCTGGGTTTTTTTCTGTTTTGTTTTGTTTTGTTTTGAGAGAGAGAGGGAGGGAAGGACAGAGACAGAGAGAGCTAGAAGTATGGATATGAGAGATATACACTGATTGATTGCCTCCTGCATACACTCCAACCAGGGCCTGGGAAGGAGCTTGTAACCAAGGTATGTGCCCTTGAAAAGAATTAAGCCCAGGACCCTTCAGCCCACAGGCCAACGCTCTATCCACTAAGCCAAACCAGGGAGGGCATCAAATATTAAGTTTTTTTTTAAAAAAAGTTTATCTACAAGGGAGTGGGAAAATATGGTAGAGGAAATAGGAACAAAGATAAGACTAATCTGAATAATTTAATTATATAATTTTGATTTTGGAAACAAATGTCTTGCCTTCTCAAACTATTAACTTAAAAAAGAAATCCTGAAATAATAGAAAACAAAAGCATTTACCCTGAATAGATACCAAATAACGACAAAACCACACAAAGAAAATAGTATGTCAAGTCACTTTATAAAAGCATATATCCCAATAAAATGTATCCTAAGGCAAAAAGAGCTCTAAAAACAAGTTAATTTTTACTTTGTGGTTTATTAATGGCAATATTGGTATTTTTATTTTAAAATTATTTTATGTATGTGATAGTAAAATGCAAACAAGTAATTGCATTACTATGTCAGGAACCAAGATTTTCAGTGTAAAAGAAAAGAGATATAAGTATAAAATCAAAAAAGTTAAAATCATATAATTTTAATTTTTTATTTGTATTCATATTTGAATTAAAATAGTGACATAAATTCATTTAATCTAATTGCTTTTAAAAAAGTTATTTTTAGATTTGTCCTAAATAGGTCTAAAAGCAATGACTATCTAAGAAAAATGAACATACTGAGAGCCAGTTTGTGGCATTTAAACACCAGTCCCCACTAAAAGTGATCAGAGCTTCATAAAAAACAAGCTAACTAATTTTAGAGATCAGGGGCAGGAATTTTGCAATGTGAGCCTGTGTTATCTTGGTGTATTGGAATTTAAGGTCTCCAGCAAAAAGGCCCAATGTTCAGCATGAAAAGACCTTCAACTGGCAAAAGATGGGACAATTTGAAAATCAAAAAGAATAATTAATGCAATTGGTTGAAACCATTAAATGCTGTCTTATGAATTCAAAATTATCTTTTAAAAGAGAGTGGTTAGGAAAGAGAACTCCAAGGAGAGACGGTGGCGGCAATATTTCATTGGACACCACTGAAAGTAACTAAGCACCAACACCTTATTCTGAAAACTGGCAATTAAAAGGGGAAAAGTAAGCATTTATTCTGCCCCTCCTGTTTTAACTACTTTGCAGACCAATCCCTGTGGATAAAGGAAGAAAAGTTCCACTTTGTGTGTAAATTCCATAAATTTGCAATAGGTAATAGAATTGAAAAACAATCACTATTTTCAAAGCCTAATGAAATAAGTGATTCAGGCAAAAGCCATCAGTGGATGAACCATTAGGTGAAAAGTTGATGGAGGGATCAGGCTGTCAGCACTTGAACCCATTGATCAACCGTAGAGCACTAAAAGTGGGACTTAAGACATTATGTGCCTCCTGATATATAGCACACTGCACCGCCTATAAATTATCCTTGCTATAAAGTGCTGAACTTTATTATAAACAAGTATCTAGGGGGAACCTCCATGTATAGCAGATACAAGAGGGAGAGAAACGTACTAAATGGCACTATGAGAAAGCAATAGACAAATCCAGGCTGTGGGATGTTCTTCATGTCAACTCAGTTCATAAAGACTGGGTTTCTTTAACAAGCCGGAAAAGGAGAGAGGGAAAAAAAAGAAAGAAAATGCTTTTGATTTTGAGAGGCTTCAGAGACATATCAAAAAATGTCATGTGTGGAGCTAATTTGGATCCTGATTTAAGCAAAACAATTATAAAAAGACATTTGGGAGATAACTGGGGGAAATTTGATTATAGTACAGGGTATTAGATTATATTAAGGAATAATTGTTAATTTTGCTAGGTATGTTAGTGAAATTATAATTATGGAGTAAAATGTCCATATTTATTTAGAAGAATGGACCTAAATGTGTAGCGGTAAAATGACATGATGCTTGGGACTTGTTTTTGAGTAATTCAGCAAATAAAAAAGAAAAAGGATAAATGAAGTAAATGTGGCAAAATCTTGATAATTATTGAATACTAGAGGCCCAGTGCATGGGATTTGTGCACTGATAGAGGTGTGGCCTGTGGGAATAGGCCCGCTGTGGGGGATAGGCACTGCTCATACTGGTCTGCCTATGGATTGTGGACCTGCCCTCGGGGCGGCTGCTCCCTGGACCAGCATCATCTGTGGAGCCAGAGCACTTGCCTCTCCAGGGGACCAGGGAGGGGCTGAGCCCAGGAACAACAGCACTGAGAGGCGGAGGGGTAGGCCTCTATTCTATGGTCATCATGAACCCACCTCCAAGCCTCCCGGGTCAGCTTTGCAAGCCTGGTGGCAGTGCTGCACAACCTGCAGGCATCTGGAAGAGGAGGCAGGGAGCAAGAAGGAAGAGCCTGGGGTGAGGAGGCTAGGATCCCAGGCCAGGTTCCTGCCTGTTGGCGCAGGGTTCACAGGGAGAGCAGCCACTCATCCCATTCAGCCAAGCAGCTCTCCCACTGTGGTAGCACACTGACCACCAGGGGGCAGCTCCTGCATTGAGCATCTGCCCCCTGGTGGTCAGTACGCATCATAGTGACTGGTCAACTGGCCATTCTGATCATTCTGCCATTCAGTCACTGGGCTTTTCTTTTTATAGGATCAGAAAGGAAGATACGGAGTTTGTTGTGTTGTGACTTGCCTGTATGCTTGAACATTTTTTAAAAAATATATATTTTATTGATTTTGTACAGAGAGGAAGGGAGAGAGATAGTTAGAAACATCGATGAGAGAGAGTCATCGATCAGCTGCCTCTTGCACACCCCCTACTGGGAATATGCCCACAATCAAGGTACATGCCCTTGACCGGAATCGAACCCGGGACCCTTCAGTCCCCAAGCCGACGCTCTATCCGTTGAGCCAAACCGGTCTCGGCTGCTTGAACATTTTTATAACAAAAATATTTAGGCTGCCACATTTGAAAACGGGAGGTTATTCTTTAGAGAAATTCTAAGTGGGTGGCAGGGCAGAAGCTAGACTACAATACATTTAAAGAGCAAATCGACAGTGAAGAAGGGGAGGCAATGGGCTTCTATTTTCTGCACAGAGAGAAGTTCAAGAAGGAGGAAGTAAAGGGAAAGCAAGTTGAGATGAGCTGAGAACAAAAGGAGTTGAGATTGTGTGTGCATACGTTGTGTGCGCATTTGTGCGTGTATGTTTATATTTGTATGCTTTAGCTTAAGAAAGAATGTAGCATTAAATGTTTTGATAGCTTAAAAAAATCCAGTAAAGAATAATAAGCTCATTATTTTCTTACATATAAAGGTTTTGAGGTTTTGTTTTATACACAGAGTCTAATAATGTTCTCCCCATGTTCATGGCTACATGATAGACTTTCAACTCCTAAAGTTAAGAGTAATTAATTCAACTTAAAGCTGGAAACATTTATTTTGGGGTAAATTTAGAATTTTTTTGTTGTTGTTGTTTTTTTTTGTTTGTTTGTTTTTTTAAATGCATCTCTTCCATATCCACTTCAGCCTGCACCTCCATTCCAGCACCTTCTTGGGTTGTAAAGTGAGGCTGACCACTGTGCCTTCAGTTCCCTCTCTCTTCCATCAGCATAACTGCCTGACTGTTCTTTCAGTCTGTCATTCACTCACAAAACACCTTCAGTGTTCCATCCCACCCCACCCCCGCATTTGGAAGCATAGCCAAATCCCTGAATCTTATTCTGTAAAGTTCTCCACTCCCTCCATCAATTTTACATTTTAAACTTTAGTATATTTAATTTCATATAATCTAGTGAACACTTGCTCTAGCCAAGTTGTTCCACTCATTCTTGACCTGACACACTTTATTCTTCTCACTTTCCCATACTGTACATGTGCTTGCTCCTGAAGAACCAGCTTAAAAGCTAACTTCTAGAAGAAGGCTACTAGAACAATGCCTGGTGATGGCTAGATTTTCCTTTTCTCTGAATATCTATCAAATTCACTATGTAAAACATGTGCATTTCCTTATATTTTTATAACACAAAGAATTATTTGATGTAGCATATGTTTATATATACAAGAATATGAACAGAGTAAAGATAAAGTTAAAAAAAAAAAACATGTGAAAAGATATATTTGAATAGAGATCCAAGGATGGCAGCTACCCTTTGGTCATCTGTTGCCTTGTAGTCATTTTAAATAGTTCATGTGTCTGTATATCTGCACCTTTACCAGAATATGTGCTTCTCAAGGACCGAGTGATTAAATATTAAAATGTGATATAAAAATTAAGCAGGTGGGTATATCCTTGGAGATCTGCATTAAGAGAAGAACCATCTGTCCTACATGATAGATATTTATCTCCTGAAGTCGGGACTACGGTAAATGACCCCCAAAGTAATTTTTACTTATATCTTTTAGTAGTGGAACTGCCTTCTTTAGCAAAGTTCACTAAAGAGTTAGTACTCAAAGTGTGGTCCCTAGACCAACAGCATTGGCATGACCAGAAATGCAAAATTTTAGGACCTACCCAAGGTCTACTGAATCTGAATCTGCATTTTATAGGATCCCCTGGTGATTCGTGTTTATATTAACATTTAAGACTGGAATGGTATAGCTACCTCATAAAAAGTATATACATGCTTTATATGTATATATACATATTAAAGCATTTCATATATCTTATGATATATTTCAAATGTTTTCATATATAAAATATTTTAAATATATTAAAACATTTCAATATTATTAAGGAAAATGTCTTTTTAATTAAGAAAATTAAGGGTTATATTTTACCAAAGCATAAACCATTTAATTGTCACTCTTACAAAAATTTATTGCATTCACTGGCAGTTGAAAAATGTAGCACTTGGGTATGTAACATATATCTTTTAATGTGTTCATTGTTTTAATCTTATTTTAAAGCTATATGCTGGAATGGTTTTTTATTAGCAAAATTCCAGCATTTGTTCAGTCTTTTTCTTAACAGTCTTAATTTTACTCTTGGTAATCAAAAATGAAAGCAAGATTTATTACTTATTTTCTTCCCTATTTAATAGATAAATCTATTGATAGATTTTAAATGCCAGCCATTGTATTTACATTTCTTCACTTGAGTTATTTAAGCTATAAAACAGTAGCCATTTGCATTTTTTAAAATTTCCCTCTAGCTTCAGGAAAAAAAAAATGATTCTTGGTAACACAGCTGAAGATTTCTATGAAATTTCAACCACTATCTAAAATGTTCCAAATTACCATAAAAACCCTGAGAAATGACTCTTCATGTAGAAAGCTGCTGATGGAGGAAGTTTTACTAAAACACTAAAAAATCAGAAAATATATTATGAAGTTTTAGTTCATCTATAGTCAAACCTGGTTCTAGAAAATCTACATGACATGTACAGTCTGCAAATGTATTCATTCTTTCTTCTGTGTACAAATATTTATTGTTTTACTAATATGTGTCAGGCAGAGGTCGAGACAGAACATGTCCAGTGCAGAACAAACTAGAACACCTCCCTCCTGGAGTTCTGAGCCTAGTAAGAGAATATACAAACATAAACAATATAATATTGACTATTAGAATGCGGTCTACAAAGAAAACACACACACACACATATATATACAACAAAAACAAACAAGGAGCCATGAGGCAGGGTTTGATGGCAACAAAATGCCTCTCCGAGGAAGTTATGTCTAGGCTGAGGCCAAAATATGAAGCAAGAACCAGGGAAAGGATGAAAGAATCTGTGAAGGGTTTGCTAGAAGGCAGGAGAAAAAAATCAACCAAGACTAGAGTTTATTTTTAAAAAGCCAATAGTGCCTAATTCTGTTGAGAGGGCAAGTACATTACTGTTAGCCAGGTCATTAATTCATCAGATATTTACTGAACACGTACTAAACAGAAAGTTAGACCTAGTGGATAGGAAACATGCATAAAATATAATTACAATATATGGTGGTTTATAACCCAAACTGAAGAGTATGTTAGATCCTAGGAGGAGAATGTAGAAAGAAGGACATCCATCCTTTCAATCATACAACAATCAGTTTTTCAGCATTATTCCAAGAAAAGGAAAGCATGTTGACACTAGTTAATAACCATCGCATAGTCCAGGATTTTTCATTAGAATGAAGGACTGCACACTGTTTCCAGAGATTTTTGACTTGCAAATCCTGTAATTTCCTTTATCTTGTCTATACAGAAAACAATCTATCTTTCTAAGAATAAGGAAAGAATCTGATTCATTGACATTCATTAATGCAGAACCTTTGCAAGAGAACTCAAAGAGGACTAAATTGAATCAAGTGTTTTTGTAGCACCTAATATGTACCTGGCATTAAAATTAACCTTATAGTGATACCAATGAAGTCATGGGAACTGTTATTACCAGTTTACAATTAGAATAATGTGCTATAGGATGGCCTATGGACCAGAAATATACTGCAATGAGGATGTATTAGCTTAAACTCAAAATATATGCCCCTAAAATTAAATCCTGATATTGTCCACTAATATATCCTGCATCATTAAAGCCTCTCTTACCTTATATAGCCTCTGTTAAGGATATAATAATTTGTGTTCCATTATGTGGGAAGGAAAAGATATGCAGCCAGATATCCATAATTTTACTGTATTTTTCACTAGGTTAATAATAATAATTTTTAAAAAAAACTTACATCTTGGAAAGGACATAATAGAATATCTGATGCTGGAAGAGGTTTACCATTTACATAGAAAATGACCCCATTTTCCTCCAAGGGCAAATTCTGGCTGCAAAAGGCCTTTTCCCTGAGCTTTGCCCAGGCCACAGTCATGGGACTATCAGCTATAATGAGGGCTTTGTGGCTAAGTCCTCATGCATTGTACTGAATACTTATCTCAGTAAAGTGTCTGTAGACATAATGAATGTAACAGCCACATTAGAATTATGGGCTGTAAAAAAATATTGCAGTATGAATTATTTGTCAAGAAATAGAAGATGCATTGTAATTTGCCAAGAAACAACTGTCTAATGTGTTTTCTTTATTATTTTTTTTAAATGTGCTTGCTTGCAAAATATTTGGAAAGTAAATTATCTATTACTATTGCTTGCTTGCTAATTGTCAGTAATAATCCCTTGCAATTACTCTGGTGAAGTAGGTCAGCCAATTTTTAGTGCTCATGAAACTCGCAATTTAGAGCAAGGCAGCATATCAGCAAGTTAGGCTTTCATATGATTGAATAAATAGGCTTCCTTTCAGTCCTCTTAACCCTAAACATGGATGCAGACAAGCTGTAATATCTGAAAGCAATTATGCTTAATTTTGTTTATATTATTTTTATCACTATTTGTAATAATGACATTCCATTCTCTATCCTGGTTATTTTGTTTTTGAATTAATAGATTTCATTTTAGAGCAGGTTTAGAGAAAAATTTAGGCGCATAGTACATAGAGTTCCCATAGATCCTCCCCCCTTCCCCCCCCAAATCACTAGTCATTTTACTTACCCAAACTCTTCTTTGAGAATTTAATATTCTTAAACAGCTTAAAAATCTGAGACTATAGTTCTAGTAGTGCAACTTCCTTACTATACTTATTCCCATAATTCCCCTGATGTTTCCAGTATCTTATCCACCAATATCTATATATACTGTATAAAAGGCTAATATGCTAAGTGTCCCTCCTATCATCCAACCAGTTGCTATGACATGCACTGACCACCAGGGCCAGACACTCAATGCAGGAGCTGCTAAGCTGTGGTGACTTGGCAATGGCGGTTCTCAAGTGATGCACCCCGAAACCAGAGAGGAGGGAGCCCAGTTCCTCATGAGGCCACGCAATTCCATCTTTGGCTGTGGGTTATGTTGTTGTTGGGTCACTGTCAGCCCTGAATCTGGTTTATTGCACACTTGTGTTTGCTTTCCACACCCT
The DNA here is from genome assembly GCF_014108245.1 of Pipistrellus kuhlii. Classification (NCBI taxonomy): domain Eukaryota; kingdom Metazoa; phylum Chordata; class Mammalia; order Chiroptera; family Vespertilionidae; genus Pipistrellus; species Pipistrellus kuhlii. The sequence continues at coordinate 27,498,247 of NW_023425438.1, read as the reverse complement.
GTAAGATAGTAATTTTGCAGAGTGCCCTCTTGCACTCCCACTCACACTCTGGGACCCCTCAGGGTATGTTGGAGAGCTGGTTTTGGCCTGATCCCTGCAGGCCAGGCCTAGGGACCCCTCCTGCCAGAGGAACCTCAGCTCACTCCGCAGATGCTGGGGAGGCTGGCTCCAGAGCGTGTTTGGCCCATCTCATCCCGTCCTGCTCTACCGGCCACCTTCTAATTTCCTTTCCATGTGCATGAATCTGTGCATCGGGTCACTACTTTCTTATGTAAGTCAGGGCTCCCGGACAACAACAGAGTTTTAGATGGGCTTGTTTGTTGTTGATGGAATCCCACAGCAAAGAGTGTGGACGATGATTTGGAGCAGAAAGAATGTGGGAGAAGGAAAACCAGAGTCTGGGGAGACCTGATGAGGGACTGAACTGTAGTAGTGGTAAGGGGGATGGGAAGGAAGAGGCAGATTTGGGAGAGTTGGGTATGAATGCAATGTTGCCTAGCAATGAGTTAGGTGTGTGCCTCAAGGAAGAGTGGAAAGAAGTCCCGGCGTCTGGCCTCAACTGCTGGAGTGGCCATTAACAGAGACGGGGATCTTTGAGAGGAGGCACAGATTTAGGGAGACAATAAACATTAACTCATCATACTCAAGGGACCCCCCAAGTGAAGATGCCCACTTAGCTGTTGAAATAGGGGCACGCTCCTGAGGAAAGCCCTCAGGACTTATTTATAGCTGAGTGGATTATCAGTGTATGGTCTAAAACGGAGGCAAGGCTGAATGTGGGACAGGCTGGGGAAGCAATGGCACTGGTAGACAGAAAAGATCAGTTTAAAAGCCACTAAATCCATGAGTCTTGCTGGTATTTGGAAGCAGTAGAGGAGTAAAAAGAATCTCGGGTATTTGAATTTGGGATCCTCATTTGAATCCCAGCTTTACCATCTCACTGAGTGGCTTTGGATAAGTCATTTTACATCTCTCTCTCTCTCTCTCTCATCACTCATTGAAAAGACATAATGAAATTTGCCTATTTTACATCATGGTTCAGTGTAAGATTTGACAAATTAATAGATGTGAAAAATGTTCTCAGAAGTTAAATGTAAGGCATTAGCTGTCTCCTGAGGTTGAAAGTGCTTTGGAGATTACAACAGGGAAGATAGAAGATAAAAGAGAAAGAGAGGAAGGAAAGGGACAAAACAGGCCTAGGATACTCACTAATTGGAGTGTTAAACAGCCAGCAGTTCCTTTAGTCTTAACCTTTTATCCTGTCAAGCACTGTTCTGAGTTGAATTCTGTTCCCCCCTCTCCCTCCCCACCCCCCCAAAGCATATGTAAACTTCTAACACTAACTGCCTAAGAATGTGACCTTATTTAGAAAGCAGAGGCCCGGTGCACATTGAAAGTAAATTAATTAGAAGGTGGACGGGACAGGACTGAGTGAGATGGGTCAGGCATGCCCTGGAGCCAACACCCCTAGGACCCTCTCTGACTAGCTGCACTTGGAATTGGTGCTGAGGCTCAAAGGGCACCTGCAGAGTGAATGGGGTCCCTCCAGCAGGTGGGGTCCCTCAGCCTGGACTGTGGGGATTGGGCCGAAACCAGCAATCCAACATCCCCTGAGGGGCCCCTGGAGAGTGATAGGGCACTTTGCAAAGCTGCTGTTGCTTGGCAGCTCCTGCTTTGAGCGTCTGCCCCCTGGTGGTCAGTGCACATCATAGCTACCGTCCGGTCAGTGGTCTGCTGGTCAGCCGGTGAGCCAGTCGGCCAGTCACTTAGGCATTTATATATAGAGGCCCTGCAGGTATACTTCATTAGAAGAGATCATCCTGGAGAAAGGTGGACCCTCATTTAATATGACTATTGTCCATATAAGAACACAGCCACGTGAAGATGCAGAGACACAGGAAGAATACCCTGTGAAGACGGAAGCAGGCGGAAGCCAAGGAACTGTAAAGGCCGAGGGCAACACATGCCAGAAGCTACGGAGTGGCCTGGAGGGATTCTCCACGTGGGTTTCACAGGGAGCATAACCTTGCCCACCTCTGGCTTCCAGTACTGTGAGACAAATAGTGTTGTGTTGCTTTAAGCTTCCCAGTTTGTGGTCCTTGGTTACAGCAGCCCTAGGAACCTGATGTGGGGACCAATCACTTACTGTTTAAAAAAGTCTTTAATAGAGCCCATATTATCTGAAGCAGATAAATAAAGAAAACATAGTAGTGGATTCAGTTATGTTCCAAAAGAAGATAATGTGATTTTTTTCCCCTCAGTTACCTAGAGGGATTGCATACACAAGTGAGTATGGTCACTCTTAGCAGCATCAGAAGCCATTTATTTCAGTCATGAAGGCACAGAGTCAGCTGGCTGGGCCGGCTTATCAGCCTCAATGTGATGGATCATCAGAGATTAAACAAATGGCCCAATATCTTTCCAAAAATCCAGAGATGTGAGATGAATATGTCCCAGGTATCATTTCCACTTACACAAGTCTTAGAATTGGCATTGATTAATCCTCAGGTAGTCCTGTTTCTCACTATAGTCTGAACAGGACAGAAATGATACCGCTAAGTCATATACAATATCCTGAAGAGTACTGGCCTACCATTTAGGAAATATGTTTCAGTGCTGGCTCTGCCAGTTTTGCAGGCTTTCAGGTGAACACTTAAGTACACACCTGTAAGTTTTGGTCAGTTTAGCATTGTTTCCCTTCAGGGATTGTCTCCCCCTCCCACAAGCTGACATCAAATGGCCTCACTTCTCTTACCTCAGGGCCAGGCAGATGGCCTTTCATGTTCCTGTGTCTTGCTCAGCCAGTCTAAATGGTCAGCAAATGCTCCATGGACAAGGAGGTGGAATATTTTCCCTCTGCACCGTGAACTCGGAGGGCCAGTGCTGCCAGGTGTCTTGCTGCCCCCTGGAGCAAATGTGCTTGAGAATGAAACCGACAGGCAGGACAGCAGAGTCAAGTGATGGAGAGGAACAGAGATGCTAGATCATCACGTGAACCGATAAATTCAGCGGTGCTTTGAAGCCACACCATCCATTTGGATTCCCCCCCCCCTTTTTTTTTAAACCAATGAATCATCTCCTCCTTTCTTTCTCCTTTATCTAGTTTGAGAATGGGTTGTATTATTACTTAACCTGCCTTTCATTTTTCTTATTTATACATAAGGATATTACCCTTGAACTTCTACTATCACCATGAGAAGAACATGCACGGGCTATGCTCTCCAGCATAAGAAGCACAAGAGACATATGGAATAGGGTCACCCTAACTCTCCCACAGCCCAGTGACCTAAAGCAGAGCTATCAGCAGAGCCCAGCCTAGATCAGCCAAGTCCCAGTGAACCCAATAATGCAGGGTCAGTAATAAACAGATCATTTTTTAAGTGATGCCAATACATTAAGCGAATTAGAGTATGTTTAAGACAAACTTAACTTTCTCATTAGCATCTCTGGTCTTAAGTCTAAAAGTGTTACTATTGTATTCCCAAATTTCTCTAGGAAAAACAAAAGGCTGTACCTACTGTACAACAATAGAAACAAAATAAGTCTAACTAGCAGGTTGAGCCCTGGAATTTTAGAGCTATCGGGGGTTATCTAGTTCAATTTCCTCCTTTTATGGATGAGAATTTTGAGGTCCAAAGAATTTTCCTGACCTCTCAAAGGTCTCCCAGCTAGTTCATGTCAGATGGAACTGGGACCCAAGCTCTTTAATTCTCCATTAATTCTTCTAACGACAAATCTCTCCTGGTGTTTACCAGGTTTGGTAGGTTTCAAAGTTAATACTTCCTCCTGAACTCACTGTTTACAAATTTTTAAGTATATTTGAGGCTTTTAAAAGCTGTGAGGTTGAATATTGAAGTTTCTTCATTTCTTCTAAAATTGAAGAACTGGAAGCAGCCAGTTACCCTGATGCTTTGTTATTAGCCTATTTTGTGTTGCCTCCATTTCCTGTTCCATAAGAGCATGATGATTCTGCTACTCAAAAAAAAAGAAGAAAAGAAAAAAAAAACAAACCAAAAAACAGATTTAAGTCACCACTCCATCTCTGTCTTTTATGACAGCAATTTTTTAAAGGTTGAGCAGCGTTACCCCCACACCTGTTTCTTTTAAACTGAAAGGGACCCAGCTGCACTCTGCAGGGAAATCACAAAGACAACTGGAGATCTTGTCAATTTACAGCCAAGCTTGGCTGGAGAAAAGTGGATGGCTGATTTGAAAAGATAAGGGAACAAGTACATTTACCTGAAGATGAGCATGGCCCAGCGGAAGAGAACGGAGATAATGAGGAAGGCTTCCTTTGGTTTGGCGGGAAAGCCATGATTCTGTAACATCAATCAAGACAGTTTTATCTGATTGCTAAGTTTCAAGAAAAGCAGTGAAAATTTAAAATAACTATACAGAAAGAGGGGGGAAAATGAGATAAGGGATGGCACAATCATTCTCTGTTATGTAAAGTTGGAAACTAAAGCCCTACATGGCATGGAATTAATATTAAATTTCAATGTTAATCCATTGAAGTAGTGAATTTGGGACAATTTTAAAAGAACAAAGGATCTCCTTGTAGATTTCCAGGCCTTTCCTGGAGGGATTTTTGACTCCAGTTCAATGCACATATAAGGGAAACGGGCCATTGGCATGTGAAAGCTGGGATAGCAAAGTGAACTTTAAAACTGCAGGTTTAAAAAGTCTTAGTGAGAATAATCACACGTAATGTATTCTTTTAGATGGTCAATAAATGTGGATCAAGATCTTTTTACATTCCTTAGTTTGTATCATCATTTCCTCTAGACCAGTGGTCGGCAAACTCATTAGTCAACACATGCCAAATAGCAACAGTACAACCATTGAAATTTCTTTTGAGAGCCACATTTTTAAAACTTAAACTTCTTCTAATGACACTTCTTCAAAATAGACTCGTTCAGGCCACAGTATTTTGTGGAAGAGCCACACTTAAGGGACCAAAGAGCTGCATGTGGCTTGCGAGCATGATGACCAACGCTCTAGACTAGGGGTGTCGAACTCAATCAGAGAAGGGGCCAAAATCTAAAATCCAGCCTAAATCGCGGGCCGAATGGTTTACTGAACAGTCATAAACTGTCATTGTGATGGAAACGCAGCGGAGTGCAGTGATGACAGCGCGGTGCGGGCCACATTGCAAGGCCTGGCGGGACGGATTTGGCCCGCGGGCCTTGTATTTGACACATGTGCAAGCAGCTCATCCTTATACAACACATAGCAACTGGATGACACAATCTGAGGATGTTGGAAGAACATCATAATTCCTTCACACACACACACACACACACACACACACACACACACACACGCATACACACATGCACACACAAACACTGCATAGAGAGTCCAAATTAACTGGGTAAGCTGATTCATTCATGGGCAGGAATTAATCCATGTCATCTACTTAGGGAACAATGTGATTTTAGGGATTGTGGGAGATATTGGAACACAGAGCTACTAGTATCATGATACATGTAGCAAGATGCTTGGAACTGGGGGGAAGGCTCACAAAGAAAGGAAAGGAATGCTTGGAGGTGAGATTCTATAAGCAACAAAGAGGAATCACCTGCTTCTCAATAAATATCCCTTAAATATTTTAAAAATATCAACAGTGGGTAAAGAATATGTCAAAGTAGTCATTATCTCTATATTTAAGATGGCTACTCTGTGATTAATAATACAAAGCACACACATTTAAAATATCCTATATAATAAAAGGCCAGTGACCATAAGCACAATGACTGGAACCACTTCTAGGCCAGTTGCTATGAGGTGGGGGCCAGCGAGGGGAACCGGGTGGCTGGCAGCAGTGGTGGGGCGGGGCCAAGGGACTGGCAAGGGGAACTAACTGGCTGGCAGGGGTGGCACGGTGGGACCAGGGACTGGCAAGCGGTGGAAGATGGGCCTGATTGCAGGCTAGGACTAGGGACCCTACCTGCACAGGATTTTGTGCGTTGAGCCTCTAGTTAAAATATACAGACAGTGAATGGCAATGACACATGAATGGTCCTCGAACAAAAGACCATGATGTTCAGAGATTCATGATATTACCACAAGGTGTGTGTGGAAAGTGGAATGCAGATAAGGATTCAGTACAAGGAAGTCTTGAGCCAAAGCTTTAGGGATGGTAGGATACTATCTATTGAGGGGAGAGATAGAAGCAACGTGTGGAGATGAGGAAATGCTGGAAGTCTGTACGGTGAGGAAACCACCACTGACATGAGGAGGAAGATTCTAGAAGGTTGTAAGTGAAAAAGCTGGAATGGTTAAGTCCTGGGCTTTTCTCCATGAAGAATATAGGGAGCCTATTTTAAAGGGAAATATCTGAATCATTTTAGTCACATTGATCGGCTCCTAATGACTTCGGCAAGGCCTCGTCTCCCTAGCGAGCCTCTGACACAGCCATCCTGAGTCCTTCAGCAGATGATGCCTTTGGAGGACCACTGACCAGATAACCAGTTAAACACTTAGTGGAGCCCAGATTCAGATCTGGCATTTGGAAGACACCTGGGCCCCTGCTGACAGTACCCTTTTATTTAATTTCTCAAACCTGATGTTTTCTTTTGTTTTAAATTTATCCTAGTAGCAACAGTTAATATTTCTAAATATATTTCTAAATAATTTGCCCACACCTTTCTCAGGGTCGCCCATCGCTGAGGATACCTTCTGCTGTTTTGTGCCCGATGGGATCTCCTTGTTTGAGGAAGCAATAGACCAATTCAAGGTTTTCTCCGAAAGAAGGGTACTGCCCTCTTTACGGGACCTAATCCGATAAGTGCTTCCTATGTGGGCATTTACCTGTCCTTTTTAAAAAATATATATATTTTATTGATTGTTTACAGAGAGGAAGGGAGAGGGATAGAGAGTCAGAAACATTGAGGGAGAGAAACATCAATCAGCTGCCTCCTGCTCACATCCTACTGGGGATGTGCCCACAACCAAGGTACATGCCCTTGGCTGGAATCGAACCCGGGACCTATCATCTACAGGCCAACACTTTATCCACTGAGCCAAACCGGTTAGGGCTGTCTGTCCTTTTATTGTACATGTTCATTTTCCTTGGGAACAATAAGGCAGGGCCCCTCAGCCCTCAACTTCCAATCTCTCATTTCCCGTCATTCTCATTCACAAAAGGAACAAATGGTGCTTTTACATTCTTCCCAGTCACTTCTTGTCAGCTACATTTCATGGAATTTATATAATTCTGAGTAATAGGTAAAGGTTTTAAATACTGAAGCTTCTTCTGAAAGTACTGAGCTGACCAGAAATTCTCACAGTGGATGCTTCGTGAAGGGGTAGTGGCATCTTAAGCAAATAATCTGCTAAATTAATAAACCTCATAAATTACAAAATCCCTGAATACCAACTGCTGAAATACAATCACTCTCTGACCCGAACCTATTAAGTGAAGAAGTCTGCTGTGCATAATTTACAACGGTGCTATGAATGAAAAATAGCTTCTTAAAAGGGAGATAAAACACAAAATTGGTCTTGCTGTAGAAACAGAATTAGTGGTTATTTCAGTTCTTATTTATTCTAATAATGGTTTGTGGGTCATCTAATAATTTTTTCCTTTGTCATTATTTTTCTCTCAATTGCTCAATCATCCAAGATTGAGACAATATTACATTTTGTTGCTGGGATAGCAAGAGCAATGTGAAAAAGGTAATGTTCATCGTGCTTATTTTGTATGTATGCATACTGTTTCCATCAAGTTATAAAATATAATATTGCATACCGATGTCTACTTATTGGTGATATCCATTTAATTACACATCTTGTCTAAAAAAATAAAGGTATTTTGAAGGTATTAAATGAGTGGTTCCCATCTGGGAATGGTTTTGCCCTGGAGTCACTTTTTTCTCTACAATCAATAAAAAACATATCCACACCAATAGATGAGTGGATATTTTTTTATTGATTGTAGAGAAAAAGGAAGGGAGAGAAACATAAAACATGCATGTGAGAGAGAAACACTGACCAGTTGCCTCCTATCTGATCAAATCCACAACCTAGGTATGTGCCCTGATGGGGAATCGAACCTGCAGCCATTTGGTGTACAGGACAGTGCTCCAACCAACTGAGCCAACTGGCCAGGGGAACTAAAACTATTCTGGAAAGATAAATCAGCATTGTCTTTCTGTTCTTCAAGTGAGGTTCCAGTATGTTTCTTTCTTACTTGTTCTTAGGAAGGAAAGTCCTTGTTTTCAACCCTAACAAAGAAAGATGATTTAAATCTCTCTAAATACAAAACCCAACGTATGTACATGCTGCTCGTTGCATTGAGGGTCATTGGCTAGCATCGAAAAGTATCTGTTGACAATAATGATTTAAGTAGCATTATTTCTAATCTTTGAAAAGATAGTTTTGTGTTTAAAATTAATTTTCTTATCTGTCTACGGTTGCAACTTAACACAGTTTCCCTTATATGCACTATAAAATGTTAATAGCTACATATAGAGTGACTTTACTACTGTAGTGTCATTTTTCTCAGCTTGATCAGCTCTTTTGAATGGCATCATTATGAACAAAGTTGGTTTCAGTAATAAAATATGAACAGTTCCGATAAAAAAGTAGGCACCATTACAATTAAGCAGTATCTGGCATTTTAGAATGTGATAGCTACTTATAATGTTGTTGTAGGATAAGCAAGTCTTCAACATAAACATAATCACAAGAATGATCTAGACAAGTCTGTGAAGCACAAAAAGGAATGTAAATTAGGGGAGATGTGGTGCCATAGGCTTGAGCAGGGATAGAGTGGAGGAAGCTGAATATTTAATACTCACCTGGATTCTTTCAAAGAGATGGTGAGCTGTTTATTAACATTTTATTTATACTGGTACCAATCATCTTGTTCTATTTCTGCAAAGAACAAACACATTTTTAAATTAGGACAACATACCAAATATCTCAAAAAACTTGAGTCTTAATATTTTATTCGATAAGATATACTGCAAAAATTAGCATCTTCATATTTGTAAGGTATTCATTCAATTATATTATAGTGCTTTTGGAAAGTATATAAACTAAGATATATAAAACAACTCTAAAAGTCTTAAACAAAACACATTGTATGTATAACATAACACTAAAATATAACTCAAGATATGTGATTCTTTACTAATTTATTATTTTGGGGAATAATAAAAGTGTTTTCTCATCTTAGAGTATTCTAATTTGCCAAATGAACAAAATCCAGACTTTTTAGACTTTCATTCAGGCATTTCTGTAATCTGATCTTGACATCCTCAAACAAATTTATGACTTTGCAGCCCTGAATGTGAACCTCCAACCTATCCCTAGCCCCTTGAAAAATTATTGCAGATTTGTATCTCCATTTCTCTCTCTCTCTCTCCCTCCCTCCGCCCCCCTCTCTCTCTCCTTGCACCACCCAATCCCAACTTCCACTCTACCTATGTAAACTGTATCTTTATTTCTTTTTTTTTTTTAAGTGCTAATCTTTCTTTTGGTAAACTTTAAAAATAATATTTATTGTTCAAAGTATTACATACGTCCCCTTTTTCTCCCCACTGTCTGCTTCTAGCTGGCACTGCCCCCACTGCCCCAGACCTTCACCACCTGATTGTCTTGTGTCCAGGGGTTATGCATATATGCATACAAATTCTTTGGTTAATCTCTTCCCACCCACCCACCCACCCCCACCTTCTTATGACGCTATTCAATTTCTTCCACCGCTTCTGTAACCAGCCTCTCAAAACTTTCTTTTGTCCAATCTTTTTCCATTGTCTGTATCAGCTATTCAGCACTCATCCAAAGCTATTTTAGATTTAAAGTTAACTACTTCTGGCTGCCTACCACATAGTATGCTGGAAAATATTTAGTTGGAAATTTTAATATTTATGTGATATTCTGATTAGAGCACAGAGTTACCAAGTGTTGCAGCAATAATATATTAGCTTCATCCATGAGCTAGAATTTCTTGTGTAAGCAGCTTTTCCACTCTTCTTTAGAGTTCAAAGTGTTCTTTCTCTCTTTCCCATACTCTCTGCAAAGGCTACCCTTTTTCACCACAAGGCAGCCTAAAGGATCCTGCATTCTTCAGCCGTATATTTGTTCCAGGTTGAGTTAATTACTATTTTCTTTAGCTACATAACAACTGGGATTAAAGTTAGAAAATGCCTCTTTCAACTACTTAAATTTTTAGACAATCTACAAGTTTTTCTAAAGGGAAACAGCTAAATAAATTATGGTAGATTTGTCTACTGGAGATTTATATTGCTGTTAAGAATGAAGTAGTTCTCTATAAATATGTTATTATAAAATAATAGAGTTATTATAAAATATATGTTATTATAAAATAATAATGGATAGAGCGTCGGCTTGGGGACTGAAAGGTCCCGGGTTCGATTCCTGTCAAGGGCATGTACCTTGGTTGCGGGCATATCCCCAGTAGGGGGTGTGCAAGAGGCAGCTGATCAATGACTCTCTCTCATCGGTGTTTCTAACTCTGTATCTCTCTCCCTTCCTTTCTGTACAAAATCAATAAAATATATTTTAAAAAAAGAAAAGAAAAAAGAAAGACAATTCCTTCATTATTGGTTTGTTTGCAAAAGATAATGGAAAAACCCTTGGTTTGTTAAGAGGTATTTTTTTCTATCTGTATTTGCTATTTCATTTCATTTCCTCATTTGGAAACTGTTCTTTGGCCATCTATTAGAACATTAAAAATTGCTGATTCAGAAACCAGTACTGACTTCTATATCCTAACCTGAGCCAACAATCAGTGTATGGCATTGTGCATGACCTCAGAACTGGCTTGGGGTGACTGAGCAATCTTAGCCTCCTGTTTGACAGTTGTGTGACACTCCCACTGGACAAAGTTGAGAAATCACACAGCCTTACTGACGACTGGCAACAGCTCTATAACCCCAGGGGAACCAGCCTTCAGATGAAGCTGACTCTGAGGACACAGAGTAGAGAGACAAGCTGTTTGGTGACACTATTGGGCTGATGGATTGGCCAACCCTGAAGCCTTCCCTGCTCTGTATTTCCAATGATAGGCAATAAATTCCCCTCATTAATTAAACCACCTTAGGTTGGTTTTTCTGTTAGTTGGAACTGAAGGCATTCTCTTAATATATTTGTTGTTTTTTCTGTTTGCTCAACTTCATGTGACTTTCTCAGACTAGAATGCCTCTGAATGCTTCCAACTTGTAGCTTCATCCTACTTCCCTTTTAAAATTCAGCCCAGGCACTCCTCCTCTGGGGAACCAGCCCATGACTGACCCTTTCTGCTTTGCAACCCAGGTTGGTACTACCTCCTCCTCCAGCTGTGGCTGTTTTCCTTTAACTGATGGTGTTTTAATTATCTGATTATGTGTCTTTCTTTGCCATGGGATTGTGAGCTTTCAAAGACAGGGACTAAATGGTTTACATTTGGATGTGTATCTCTAATGCCTAGCATTAGGCCTAGCATTGCATAGATGCTCCATAAATATTTATAGACTGGTAGATGGTTAGGTGAATAAGAGCATAAATCTTAACCATGGGTATATAAAAAATGTAAGATGGTTAGCTTCTAATTTTTATAATGGCTTTCTGTATTTTGCACAGAAATGAGAAAAATGTTTAAAAAGCAGTTGCCTATTTATGCAGAAATTAAGGTTAGACCTTTGTGTTTTTTTGTGTGTTTTTTAAATCCACATTTTAAACTCCCTTTGTAAAAACGCATTAACCACAATTCATTAATAAATATTTATAATTGAGATAGCCGAAGACAAACCCCATACTGTTATTCTCTCATGAAAAATTAAATTGACTTACTCTTTTGATTAATTTTGAAAGCTTTGGTTTAAGGTTAGAGGAGTCTGACAGAAAAATTGAAGCTGTGATTGATTTACATGACACACTTTTAATGGAAAATACTGTAAAACATTGCAAAAGCTCTCTGACATCTTCAAAGATGAACTCAGATGAGAAATGCCAGGTTTGTGGGGCAGGGGAAGATCTCTGTAAATAACCTTCACCTCAGACCCACCCTTTCTGAAAACCTTGGTAGCGAAGTGCTTCTATAATACTTTCTTAGCGGATACCTACAGGAATAGCAGAGAACAGACATCGCTTCCCAGACTTACAAACAATGTGAATGCTAAACTTTGTCAAACGACTTCAAAGAGCAGAGAGAATATAAATAAATCCTGGATCTGTCCATAACATATGAAAGGTACAGGGCTGGCAGAAATTCCTTCTCTCTACCCCTCCTTGAGGACAGCTTGTATTAGTTATTTTTGTAAGCACACTGCCAGAAGAGATGTCAGACAGTAGGCATTCTAGGAATTGCTAAATACAGGAACTGTTAATGGTGATTCTCGCTATGTAGTGGGATTACCTGCGAGTCTTATTTTCTTTTTGGCATTCTATAGCCTTTTCTACATTTTCTGCAGTGGTGATGTACTTGTGGTGTTATTTTCATGAGCCCAACAGAAGTCAATAGAGAGAAAGGGGGGGAAGGGGGAGAAGATATTCTGATATTGAGAACCTCTTTGTTCTCTTCTGTAATTCAACATGCCCCTCATAACTGGTGCTTTTGTAGATGTGGCCAACCAAGATAGAAACAGGTCTGCATTCCAGCACTAGCCTGCCAGGTATGCTGCTTACCTGATTTCCCCCTCCAGTTATCAGAATGTGTACTCTAAAATCTACCTATGTAAGATCTGAACTTACAGGATGGTTACAGTGACAGGAACTAATATTTGCTGAGTGCCTAGGGAATTTGATGCTTAGGTTACCCATAAAGTCTTCCCACAAACCCCAAGTCCCATGGCGATGCTAATGAGTGACTTGAGTTGGAAGTGAACTTTAACTTCCCTATGATCCCCATCCCTTCAAATAATTTTTTAAAAATATATTTTATTGATTTTTTTTTTTACAGAGAGGAAGGGAGAAGGTTAGAGAGTTAGAAACATCAATGAGAGAGAAACATCAATCAGATGCCTCCTGCGCGCGCGTGCATGCGCGCGCGCGCGCGCGCGCGCACACACACACACACACACACACACACACACACACACACACACACTGGGGATGTGCCCCCAACCAAGATACATGTCCTTGACTGGAATTGAACCTGGTACCCTTCAGTCCGCAGGCCAGCGCTCTATCCACTGAGTCCAACCAGTCAGGGCCCCTTCAAATAAATTTGAGTAAAAACAATAAATACATTCACCTCAAAGGCAGGAAGCCTTTATCAGATTATAACTATGCTCCTGCTTCCAAAAAGCCAGAGATTATACAAAATTTCTCATTTATTTACAGGAAACATGAGGTCAGAAATTGCTCATGTGCTAGTTCTCTATATTCAGCCTCAAGACAAATCACTTCACCCCCTTCCATCTCCAGGCCCCTTTTAGAAAGATGATCTGCAGCTACTACCAGGGATATTATTATATTCATTTTACAGATTAGAAAAGATTAAGTATACCACTTGCGGGCATGGTTAGTGAGAGGTAGAGCTCGCGGGCATGGTTAGTGAGAGGTAGAGCTCTTAAGAGAATACTTGTCTTTCGAACCCCAAAGTCTGTCCTTTTCCTGCTGTACCATGCTGCCAAACTTTATAAAACCTCAAAATGACCGATCTAGAATGACAGGTTTAGAATTCACAGAATAAAGACTATACTTTATTATTTAGGCAAGTAAAGCAAAATGCTGAGTTATTCTGGTATTAACTACTAAACTCTCTTAACTAAGAAACAGAAAACAATCTCTCAGCCAACTGTGACTGAGGGAAATATTTTTCTTTTCTAGTTCAGTATCTCTTCTAGATTGGCTATTCTGTTCTGTTTGTTTATTTTTTATATTAACTGATCTTCTGTGGCCCAGACTATTCACATTTTAATGATCTCTATATTGTAATGACTTTTTAAAAATTATTTTTGACTTAAATATTAATTGCAGAAAAGATCTGTTCATTGATTCTCCTTTAAATTAAATGTTAATCAACCATATTTCTCTTTCCCCAACTAGCTCTGTTATTACTTACTAGCTACTGTAGAGATCCACGTAATTCTGAAATGTAGAAAGACAGGTGATATTTCAAATTGCTCACTCCAGGCAAAAACTGAAAATTACTCTGTATTTAAGCAATTTCTGACCTTACGTTTCCTGTGACTAAATGAGAAAATTTGTATAATCTCTGGCTTTTTGGAAGCAGGATTATAGCTGTAACGTGGTAAAGGCTGCCTGCCTTTGAGGTGAACGTATTTACTGTTACCTCCAGTGCGACAACTGAACATTCCTACCCTGAGCACAGTAGGGGAGTGTGGACTATTTCAGTCTCATGAAACAACCAGGATTCTTAAATAGGAAACTTGATTTTATCCCTGTGCCATTGTTCTTCACACATCTCATTACTACTATTAATTTCCTCCTCAGAGACATCTTATCTCTTCCGATAGAACCCATGGATACATTTTATAAGCCTTAATCAATCTTAGTCAGGAAAAAAAAAAAGTCCAGGAGTTCTTGAACATGTTTCCCTCTGTCTGCACACATACCTGTATGTATACAAATGACCACGATGTCTCTTTGCACTCGCAGGCTCCAGATTCAAATCTTGGTTTGAATCCTGGCTCTATAATCTTCTTAGTATACTTTTAAAGTTTAACCAAAGCATATTTATATAGTTTTTGCAACCCCAGGAATAAAACAGAAAACTTAAAAATTGGCCTGGAAATCTGATTTAAGCTGTTAGGAAACTCTGTGTGTGTGTGTGTGTGTGTGTGTGTGTGTGTGTGGTTTTGTTTTAGGATCCAGTTCCTACCCTGTCCCCCAGTTGATTTAAGAAAAGATTTTCCTTTTACATGGAGAGTTAGAAATTTAAGTAAAGAAAATGTGAGGCTACATTTTACTTTGATGAAAGCTTACTTTGAAGGTCAAGTTAGTATTGCTTTTCTTTGGTCCTAGTGGAATCTTATAAAAGGCAGGCTCTACCCAAGGCCATGTCAATGACTCTGAACTAGTGAACACTTACTATTTATGTTTACTTACATAGGGTTTTCTCCTTTCTGTTTAGTTTTGGTTATGTTCTTACTAAAGCAGGCTAATACACTTATGTAACCAAGTATGCAATAAGTAAAGCTTACTGACAAGTGTTTTAATTCATATGATCTTTCCAGAAGCAGGGTTTTGCTTTGTTTATTTTATTTATGTGTGTTTGATAGTTTAATGAAATATAAATTTACATATCATAAAATACACCTATTTTAAGTGTATAACTCAATGTTTTTTGATAGATTGACAGAATTGCACAATCATCACCACAATCCAGTTTTCAAACACTTGTATTGCTTAATAAGATAATTCATTTGCAGCCATTCTGTCTCCACTCAAAGCTCTACTAGCAGATTTTAAGGAGAAAAAAAAATCTTCTCTTAAAAAGTGACCTAACTCTCCTCCATTATCTACTCTTTTTATAGGTGAATAGACCAGGGGACTAAAATTAAAAAAACAAAATCAAGATTCACCTCAAACCAAGCTAGCTTATGAAGTTCAGTGTCTGTCCAGATATATCTATCTGTTTGTTTTATTTTGCACAAACTGTTTAAGTCAAAGTATGTTGGAAGAAAGATCTAAGAGGTGAAACCAGTAAGTTGCATAGACTGCTTCTGTTTATTCCTAACTAAAACTCAATAAAAATGTATTTTTAATATTTCTTTAAGCATCTAATTAAAAAATATAGAGTTTTTAAAGAACATAAATTCACTTTTCAACATCATTTTTTCAAATTCATTAATTTTCATTTTAAAATTTTATTTTTGAGCAGTATTTCCGATATCTTTCCAATTATCATAAAATATACAATTATTTCAGCTAAAATGAAAAACAAAGGCATCTCATTATAAAGTCACTGAAAATAAGGGCCAATTTCCCTGCATGATTATATACAATCAGGACACTCTGGGTAGTTAAAAGGTGACCTTTTGAAAGGTAGGCTAGGGATCGTTTAGTAGAGACAACTGCCTCATCAACCCTGTTGACCTTGCAGAAGAGGTTACTCCTTAGTGGCCATACAGACTTCTGAGTTATTAATTAACCACCTAGAAAAAGTAATGAAAACATAAGGAGTGGGTTACAGGGTTAATATCAGGAACTATCTCATATCTCTCCCACCTGCTCATGGGTTCTCTAAATGATTCTACTCAACAGTCAAATCTTTCTGTCATTGAAGTAGGAGTCATTCTATCACTCTATACATGCATTTGTTAACAAATACATAATCAATAATAAATAGCTTATATTATAGAAAGACCATACAAGATAAAATTAAATGCACTTTGTTGTTTGAAGATATTTGAATTGTATTGCACACTAAATACGATGAGCAAAAACACTTTAATCTTTCTATAATAAATCAAGAAGATTTCAATCAGGAAGAAAACAAATTTCATAAGTTTGTTGTAGGTACATAATAGACTCAAATACTATAAAACTGGGTCATGAAATGACAATAGGCAGAGCTCTGGTGATATCTAAAGAATGGAATTTTATTACCAATGTAATGAATGGTAGGAGACCTATATAAATATGACCTATTTCAATTCAATTCTTTTCTTTCAAATCTACAAGTATTTGTCGATAGCTTATTATATCAAAACCACTGTTCCAGATCCATAGGCAACATAGTAGGCCATAAAAATAAAAATAATAGGAGAATATCTGCTCAGTTAGTGCTCAACAAAATACAGCTGTGACCTAAAACATGCCAGCCATCATATTGCCTATCTTTTGGCCCAAACTTAAAATTATGTAAGGGTTATCATCATATCTATTTTCTCACTGGGCTGAATAGTCAAGTCTTCAGATAGAGGGGCTCCTTTAGCTAATACTAAAATTAACCCAGGTAGCTCTAAATTTTCCTGCATAACCTTGAAGCTCTACAAGGTAAAATTTCCACAAGTTTTCAACCTGTGCCAAATTTGATCAGTAAATCACCAAATCCACATACAATTTTGAAATGATCTGTATTTAGAGGAATTCTTAAGATCACCTCCACCACATGAATGAAAGTTGCAGGATAATATCAGCATTGCACAGAAGCTCTGAATTCTAAGCAGGAGGAAGGCAAGAAGCTGTGGTGAGGAGGAACATGTCAGGAAAGCTGACTCTGAAGGTGGGTTCTGGAGGCAACTGGAGAACGTTTCACTGGGCCTCTTGATAGTTTGTTCCTCCCTGCAAACATTTTCCAGGTCACTCTGTTTTTATACAGGAAAATCTATTCATTAGGGAATAAATGGGCTTACTAAGTGTCTCCCTTTTAAAATTCAATTAACTTTTAAGAGAATAAGAAGGCTAATAGCCACAAGTTAATGAGAATTAGTTTGAAAATTTTAATACAGTTGCTTTCCTTCCAATAACTCAAAGTAACTACATTGTCAGAATGCTAGTTTTTATTTGAGTAGTTATAATACAAATATGCAAGAATATATACTATATATTAAAAGGCTAATATGCAAATTGTCCCCTACACCTGGAGTTCGACTGGTAGTTTGACCAGGGGGTGGGGCTGGCTGGCCAACAACCCATGGCCCCTCTCCCTGGCCAGCCTAGCTCCATTGCCCAGGGCAGGCCGGCTGGTTTTATATATATATATATATATATATATATATATATATATATATATATATATATATATATAAAATCTTTAAAATTTAAAAAGAATTGTCACATACTCTGATGGTAATATGTCATGTGACAAAAAAGACACTGTTGGTTGCCTACTTTCAGTTGCTTGTATGTAAAACCCTGATTTGGGGTTCTCCCCAAACCTCATTTTGAATATGGGTCAAATAAAAATAAAAAAAGTCTACCAATTGTGGTGTATCATTTGCCTTACCAATGATTTATTTGGGGTGAGCTCAGACCTCATTTCTGGCCAATAGTTATGAGGGAGCTCTGTGGAAGAGCTTCCAAAAAGGTTACTTTGCTCTAAGGGGGTGGGGAAGATTAAGTATTCACAGGAAGAAGTAAGTCCCCTTGCTTCCATCAGATGTCATTATATTTGCAGATGAGGCCACATTTCAGAAGGGAATAATCAGAGCTGTAGAAGTCCTCTCACAACCAGGAGGCTGCTATGTCCCAATGCAGAAAATGGCTGACAGAAAAAATGGAAAGTTGTAGGGTCTTTAGTCACGTTCATTAGCCATTAATTTAAATATTCGAGTAGCTGCATACTCATAGGATTTTGTGTCATAAGAACGAACTCATCTGTCTTATTGTTTAAGATAATCGAGTCAAAGTAAGTGGTTACTGTTAACTAAAATCATACCTATACCTGTGAATTGGTTAGATCCCTAATTTAGAGATATGATAACTGAGGTTCATAGATTCAGGAACTTGACCAAGACCACATGGCAAGTTGCATGTATGTAACATAGTTGCAATTTCACATCCCAAGGGTTATAAGGATTCCATTTAATGCTGATTGAGTATCGATGATTAAAAATAGTTAACCATTGGGGGCATTAGACACTTTGGAAAACTAAGTAGACTTATTCTTCTATCCTCCTCAAAATAGGAATGCTGTGGTAGAGGGCTTAGGGCATCAGAAAGATCACTGGGAGATTGGAGGACAAGGAGTAGTGAGGTATCAAGCTCAGATTTTGCCTGTTTTGAAATGTTGTCTAAAGCTAGCCTGAAACTTATGAAAAAAATGAAACTCTTCCTCCTCTTTTTTCCTATTTAACATGCATTTCTACCCCCAGGACATCCACCATTGATGAGTAATATTGGTAATTCTTTTATATTCTCTTTAATTCTTTTATATTCTCTTTAATAGCACTGTACTTTGCCAAATGACTTATGTAGAACCTCTTGGTGATAAGGAAAATGGCCCATTTACACTAATGGGAAAAGATAAATTTATGAAAGAATGAATGAGCAAATGTCATGGAACAGAAAGGTAGAGAGCACTCCTTGACGGAACAGGGTTTCAAGCCAGGAGTTAGGAATCTAACAGGAACTTGTGTGTGCCATTACACAGGAGTGTGAGGAGACATGGGCTCTTTTCTAATTTTCCTACCTCTCAGTGCAGATCCCCTTTTCTCTCCTCCTCATACACAGCGTCAAAAGATGCATTCCCCCACCCTGCCCCCTCCCTCCCAATCACTACCACCCCACCAGCCAAGTTAATATGACCTTACAGCAAATGCTCCATTAGAATAGACCCATTCTCCCTGAAGTTCAGTCCTTCAATCCTTAATCCTGAATTCCTAAGAAAGGCGAACAGGTCTGGCCAGGCTGAACTTCCGGATTGGTTTCACTCTAATGAGACATGCCTACTATTGTCCAATCAACTGTTGCCATAGGTAACAAACACCTTGAACCATCATAGATACTTCCATGGCAAGAAACAGGTCTCAGAAAAGTGGCTGTAGATGGGAAGCACCCTCAAATGAAGTCTAACCAGTATATAAAAATTCATTTTATGTTGCTACTTAATGAGTTCAAGGTTTCTAACAGCCAGTTTGTAAATAAAAATTTTAATACAATTCAGTGGTCATAAGTGGGAAACCCCCTTTTAGTGGTGAAGAATTAAAAAAACCAGGCAACCTGCTGATAATTACTTAATGTGGATAATGGCATGTATGTGACAAAAACCTTAGAGGCCATAATTGCTAGTGAAACTCATCATTTTTCAAAGAGCACTGGGTGTCCCTGGTGGTCTAGTGGTTAGGATTCGCCATTCTCTCTCTCTCAGAGAGCACTGATATGTGTAATTTATAATTACCCATTGTACTTAGTATATACATTACAAATAATATATAAATAATTATATATAATATATGCTATCTATTATATATATTAGTACATTATCGAGGATAATGCAAAATAAATATATTTTATATGGAAATATATTAAAAACTAAATTCTTACATAGATTGTTTGATTATATTTAAGTAACTAACTCAGCAACCTGCTTTTAGACTATAGATGTAATGTTAAAATTTCAGATAAACAATTGACATACAATACTGTAATAACATCAGGCAAAAGTATTTTAAAATGGTGAAAATGAGTAATGTTAAAGCTGAGCCACACTATAAATGACACCAAGCATGCAAAGTATATAATTTAAGTCACAGAACACCCATATGTGAAATAAATTGAAATTAAATGTTAATGAAAGTTAAGAAAGTACAGGTATAAAAACTGTCACGAATTATAAGGTTATAAATTTTTATCACTCTATTTTTGTAAGCTGAAATTCATGTTCTCTATGTGTCAACACCAATATGAACTTTGTTTATCAAAAATGTTTTTCAAGTGTCACAAATTTTAGGAGCACAATGACTCAGATAATAAATCCTGACATGATATGTGAATCTATGAGAATATATATTCTATGAGTGAAAATATATTAGGAAAAACCTAGCTAATGTGAAATTCATTTTGTAAATTGAAATAGGCAATAATATAGTCTTTATAAGATTTCCAGGGAATTTGAAAAGAAATTCTATATTGAGTAGATCTTTTTAAAAAGTAATGACTTAAGATTTCAAATGACAGGAAAAGTCAGAATTAAAACACATGTATTCATGTACAGTATACAAAGGGGATACCTAGGATGGGAGCTATTTTGGCATAAAAGTGAAAATAAAAATCATACCATTCATTTAGAAAAATCAGAACTGCACAGACATTTACTCAGTATGGCAAAGACAAATGCCCACTTTTTTTGCAAAAGCTGGGGCAATTTTATTCTTTTGTTAGTTTCCATTTTCACTAATCCTTACCCAATATGGATTGAGTGAACATGCCAAAATACTATGCAAAAAACAAAAACAAAAACAAAAACTGTTCTTTGTTTCAGCTTAATTGGGAACCAGAAATATAGAACAACTGAAGGGGCTCTTTCTTCACTGAGCATTGTAAGCACTGTGGGCATGAAATATTTGAAGTATTCTGGTCACATTTTAGATAAGAATGTGAATTATTGAAATGCCCTTAAATCTCCAAGTCTTTTGGCCAAGTTCACCCTGACTCTAACTGAAGAGGGACATTTTATACCTTAAACTAGGAGCTCAGTGCACAAATTCATGCATCTTGAAAGGAACTGTGGGCTGCAAGGCTGCTGTGGCACAGGGTTGCGTCTTGACCCTCCTGCCACATCCCCAGTTCCCTGTCTGCCAGCAGCCCTGCTCCTGCTGCTGCTCCCATACACTAACAGCGCTGGCCACATCTGCACCTGCTGATGGCATAGAGTGATTAGGACCAGTGCTAGCACCAGGTGCAAGCAGGGCTGGTACCATCAGCAGGTGTAAGTGGTGGCTGCTGCCCTGATTGCCCCTCAGGAGCAGGGGAGGTGGAGAAGGCCTCAGGGGTGATTGGGGCCAGTAGCCACAGCTTGCACCTGCTGATGGCACTGAGTGATTGGGACTGGCACCAGGTGAGAATGGGGCTTTGGTGCTGGCTGTGGGTGTGAGCAAGGCCATTGCTGGCAGCAGATGTGAGTGGCAGCTGCCAGCACTTGTGGCCCCTCAGAAGCAGGGGGAGGTGGGGAAGCCCTGAGGAGCAACTGGTGCTGGCAGCTGCAGCTTGCATCTGCTGATAGTGCCCAGCTATCAGGGTGGCTCTGGAGCCTGCAGTGGGTGCTAGCAGGGCTGGCACTGGCAGCAGGTGTGAGTGCATGGTGGATCGCAGCATATGGGAGCAAAGAATTTTCAGTAACCACCAAAGGCTTGCCCCAATGACAGCCCAGTGTCAGCAACTGGCACTCTGTTTTGGTCTGGTGCCCCCACTCACCTGCTCCACCATCCTGCCATAGCCCATGACAGCCATGTTCCACTCAATCCCCCTGGTGGTCAGCACACATCATAGTGACCAGTGTTTCAGTTGTTCAGTTGTTCTGCAGTTTGTCTATTTGCACATTAGGGATATATATATATATATATATATATATATATATATATATATATATATATATATATATATATAGATCTGAGTCTGCTGTGATAATACCGAGAACTTTTTCTGGAAAGCCTAGCCCTCCATGCAGGAGCCAGAGCACACTGGTTTCTGGGATACCACCTCCAAGACTGAATCTATTATACCTTCAAGCAGTTATTTTGTGCACAGTCTTCAGGAAAGTAAAGGCATATCTGCAGAGATCCTAAATGGGCGCTGCCAGAAACCCTCAGCCACTTCTGGCACCCAAAAGCATTAAGTGCACTCTGTCTCTCTTGCTTACAATTTTAGGACAAGTAACAAGAAGTAACCTCCTCCAGTCACCCAATTCGTCAATATTTGGTTCATACTTATTTTTTTTTTTTCATACTTACTTTTCTTTGTCCCGTTTTTCTACTCTAATTTGCCTACTTTTCTCCTGTCAGTTTCTTTGTTTTGTTCTTTGAAATTTTGAATTCAGTTGCAAATCAACTCTTCTGTATTATTATTATCTTTCTCACAGTCATGCTATGGTGGTAGTGTCTCTAGCCTGGGTCTGTTTGTGGGCTTATAATAATCTTCTTATCGAAGTAAAATCTATATTTTTATATAAGTCCCAGATTGTAAGTGTATAGTTCCATGAGCTAGAAATACTTTGGTCACCTCTCCAATCAAGATATAGAACTTGGCCATCATTCCAGAAAGTTCCCACAAGGACCTTTCCAATCAATTGCTCACTCTTTCCTCTAAGCAACCATTTTAAAATTTTTATCAGTATCTATCAGTTTTACCTGAATTAGCATTTCATATAAATATAACCATGTAGCAGGAATTACTTCATCTGATTTCTTTAACTCAGCATAAAACTTTTGAGATTTGTTTATGTCATTGTTTGTATCAGTAGTTAATTCTTTTAAATTGTCGAATAGTATTTCATTGTGGGGATGTACTACCTAACATTTAAGTTGTTTTAGTTTTTTTTTTGCTTTTAGGGTTAAATCTGTTATGAACCCTCATGTACAAATCTTCTTGTGGACATATGTTTTCATTTCCCTTGAGTCTTAGAATTGGATTGCTGATTCTGAGGGAATCTGGTTCGTACAGTAAATTAACCATGATCTTCTGGTTTTATAAATCAGTCCAGTGAACTTACTCAATGTTCACCTGTGAGAGCTGGGACCCCTCTAAGCATAATGACAAATAGGGCTTATAAGACAGAAGAACATCATGACACTAGCTGGTCTTTGCAATAGGTTTCTCTTCTGCCCACTGTGGATTGTGTTTATTTCCACCTGAAGCTCTGTACATTTTACCTTTCTGCCTGTTCTGTGTCACACTTCCACCTACATTCTACCATTCATTGTGTCACTGTTGGGAGAAAGACTTTTCCTCTTCCCACTTGGGTGTAGTGTTTGGGGGCCTATAAATTAACTGACAATAGGCCGATTAACAGGAGAAAAGACAGGGTTTGTTTATGTGTGTGGTATATACAGGCAGGAGAGTTTAAAGACAAATAACTCAATAGCCAGAGATAAAAGGTGTATATATAAAACTTAAGAAAGAAGGGTGGATGTTTATGGTTTCAATGGGAAGGTATGGAAGGCTCTATTGGGCTCTTGGATGCTAATAATAATGGGCAATCTGTTTCTGTGGTAGCTGAATTCACAGAAAATTCTCTGGAGTGAGCATTAGTGGCAGCTGTATTTTCTGGAGGCTCTGCGTTAGTCAGATAAGGGAAATTCAGGTTAGATTTACTTCTGCAAATGTTTTTACTTGAAGTAGTCTTTATACTAACTCTGGAATGCTAAGTGGGACTGCATATTTACCCTATCTAAAACATCCCTAGAAGTTTGACCCAAAAAAGTGGCTGTGGTAGTTGCTGTGGAAAGAGATTCAGGTTAGAGGTTGTAGGGCAGGAATTCTGCAAATGGAGAGAAATCAAAGATTAGTGGTTGGAGTAAACTATGAACCAGTTTTTAAGTCCAGAGGGCAGCCTGTTGAGAAGATTTTTGGATGTTGGGCTCAAAACATCTTAAGTGAGAATTGTGGTGGAATTGTCATAATCATGATCATTATCTGGAGCGGAGACTGGAATATGGACATTTCCTGGGAAATTCCTGAGCAGCCTGCAATGTTGCCGTGATAAAGCCTTTGAAGTTATATCAAGTCATCCAGGGTTCAAGCAAAGGCAGTTTAAGTTTTCAGTGGTGCCAGGTAAAAAGGGTGGGAACCATTAATTACTGACAAAAAGTGCAAGATGAAGTGAGAATATGTTTTGTTCAGAGACAATGAACAAGACTAGAACCGGATAACTCACAAGGATGGGTTGTGGTTGCCCATTTAAACATAAAACATCTCTCCACAATCACCCCCATTTTAATCAAAGATAATCAAAGTAAAATAACTTTTGTTTATAAGTAAGTCCAGTCTCATTAAATTTAGCCTGGTCATTTATATACATAAGTACAGTAAGAATAATAACTGATCACATAGGCCTTTTAAATTTTTCCTTGTTGGAACTTTCATAAGGAATTTCAGACTGGACTTTTAAAATTCTCTCAAGGCTGAGGTGCCATGCTAAGAACTTACCAATTATACTTTACCTTCATTACTATAAGTTTGGATGAATTATTTTCTTCTCAGGGTTCCCCAAACAGCTTAATTTTTCAGGGCCTGTCAGGAAGTGACCTTCCTTGCTCATTAGTAATATCTCAAGGTCAGATAGCAAGCTGGTTTTTCTAAGAGGGCTTTGTAAGCATTGGCTCTATAAAGTCAATCTTAGTTCCTTAACACTATCTGCTCATATCTGATTCTATGCACATCATTCTCAAATATAAGAGTCCAGTCAAAGCCAGGAGATATCACCAATTCTTCTCATTATGTCCTGTTTATATGGAAAACATATTCTTACTGAATTTATGCAAATAACTGTATGGCCAAAAAAAATAAGACACTTAAGCATTTCTGAATTCTGGACAGATTAGGAAGGGAGAAAAAAATACAAATGTTTCACTTTTGTTTATCAAGGTATAATCTACTAAATTGTTGTCAGTTATAGATCATGTAAGATAAAAGAGAAAGAGATTCCTTAAATCCAGAAAATAAAACATTAAAGATCTAGTCAAGTTCTAAACAAAAGGTCATAAAAATTATAATCATTCTTCATCAGTTCATTTAGTCCTATTTTTGCCATTCCTATTCTGCTTGATCTTGGGCTAGCAGTTTAATGAATCCATTGACTTCTCCACTAGAATTCTGGAAATCCTTTCTCTGTCCAGGGGTATGATCTCAAAGTTATTTAAGGGATGCCATTAGAATCCTGTACCCAGAGTACTTGTCATAATCTGTCCTGTGGGTCTCTGAGAAGTCCCTTTTATTGAGGAAGAAGCATTGTAGCTTGTTGCTGATTACAAGAGCTTTCAATAAAGCATTAAAATAAAAATAATTTAAAAAACTATCTGTGAACAAGAAAAGACTTAAAATGGCTGCCCTTAAAGATTTGATGGCAGATTATTATAAAAAGTAACGCAACTGACAATGAAGTTTTGTTGTTTCTGTAGCATACAGCACTTTAAGATAATAATTGGAATTATGACTGATAATGTCATGCGAGGAGATATCATGAACATCTACAACATGAATAAATTTCTATGAATTTTATATAACTTTGAGACACTTATATTAAACACATGTACCCATACAAATATAATCCAGGGAAGGTTAAGTATCTCTTATTTGACAATGTTTTCTAGCAATTAAACATATACAATAAGCTTTATTATGTAAAAATGTAAGATGAACAAACAAATCCTTTCACATTTTCCATAAACAATCTTGAAAAATCTTTAAGACAGTTTGAGATCAAAATTTTATTTGGAATTGATTTGATTTTTGGAATAAATATAAAACAGCAATGTGGTGTTTTTTGTTTTTAAAAAAAATAATTTCTTGTATTTTATGCTTCCATTTACCTTACTTTAAAAAATATATAATTATTGCCAAAAACGGTTTGGCTCAGTAGATAGAGTGTCGTCCTGTGGACTGAAGGGTCCCAGGTTTGATTCCGGTCAAGGGCATGTTGGTTGCAGGCACATCCCCAGTAGGGAGTGTGCAAGAGGCAGCTGACCGATGACTCTCTCTAATCGATGTTTCTAACTATCTATCTCTCTCCCTTCCTCTCTGTAAAAAATCAATAAAATATATTTAAAAAATAAAATAAAATAAAATAAAATAAATATTAGTAAAGGGCAGCAGAGGGAGAAGAGATAGAAACATCAATGGTGAGAGGGGATCATTGATCAGCTGCCTCCTGCGTACCCTCTACTGCGGATTGAGCCAGCAACCAGGGCATGTGCCCTGACCAAGAATCAAACTGTGACCTCCTGGTTCATAGGCTGGCTCTCAATCACTAAGCCACTGTGGCCTGGCAACAATAGGTGTGTGTTTTTTAAGAGGGAGAGAAAAACTCTAGTTTTATCTCCATTAAAGCCCATTTAATTGATAATAAATCCATTCAATCTTAGATAGCTTGACCATATGAAATAAAATTCTCTCTCATTCTCCTTTTTATTCTTTCTTTACCACAGACTACAATGTCCTAAAGCCATTTAGGTGTTTTTCCTTCATTGCCCTCCTTCTCATTCTAGAACAACCTTTAAACAACCTCCAAAAAACCAGTTTAGGACAATATTACTCTATTTTTTCCCTTGACAAAAACACATCCTACATTCCTGAAATACCTTTCATGCAGAGTTTTTATCCTTCTCCCTTTTTATTTTTAGCAACTGTATCTCCAGAGTTAGTTTTCTAAAATGCAGATTAAATCATATTGCTACCTACTTCAATAATGGCAACATACTGGATAATATTCAATCCCATTCAGGGAAGGTCCTCTTTGACTAAGATTTTGCCCAACTTTTTATAGTTGCCTATTATTATACCCTCTTCATACTTCTGCTTTCTAAGGGTTATTCCTTGAATAGACTGTTTTTTCTATACATCCAACTCTTAGCACATGGTAGTTCTACTCACTGAAATTTCCCCTCCACCTCTGATCACAAACAAATTTCTACACCTCTGAAGTGTCAATTCACTTGCTTCCTCCTTTGAGAAGATTTTTCAAATGTTTTTAATTCACACTTGACACTTCTTTCTCATGGCATCCATTGCAGCTTATTCCCACCTTCCCTCCAGCAACTGTCATATGGTATTATTTTGTCAATTCTCATATTTGTCTCATTGTAATACAAATTTCTTGAGGTCAGGAATATTATCTTTTATGCATCCCCATCAACTCTTATAATGCCTTGCAAAAACATGGTGGGCCAATAAAGTTGTTTTTGAATGAGTGAATAATTGAATAAATGAAGTTTTGGAGCACTCTTCAGGTTAAGCAAATTCAGGAGACTTATATATGACAGTGCTTTAAAATATAGCAATTTGATATAAGCCTCTTTACTTTATATTGAGCCTTATGAAAACCAGTGACAAGAATGGAACAGATATTACTTCCATTTCATATTCAATAGGTGAGAAAATAGTCATAGAAAGGGTCATCGAGCTGGCTAGTAACAGAGATGGGGGTAGAACTGTGTAACTAAAATAACAACACATATTCCATAGTTCTCTGATTTTTTGTTATGTTCTTCTTTTTGGACCTTGTACACACACACACTCCCATACACATATTGAACTACATAACACTATAAGACACAGACTAGCAAGTACTTTAGAAATCATATAATTTGCCCCCTTATAATGATAGCAATTATGTATTTGCCTACCACGAAACAAACACCATTTACATCATCTCATTTAATGTGAATGACTGGTCTCCTTGTACCAGTGTTATTCCTCCACAGTTGCA
Source organism: Pipistrellus kuhlii (assembly GCF_014108245.1). Lineage (NCBI taxonomy): Eukaryota > Metazoa > Chordata > Mammalia > Chiroptera > Vespertilionidae > Pipistrellus > Pipistrellus kuhlii. The sequence goes on along the minus strand of NW_023425438.1, from coordinate 27,470,463 downwards.
AATAGGTACCATTTTGTCTCACAACAAGGCTTAGGCGTGAGTGAGATACACTTCTTAAGGCTATACTAGTACATTCCTTAGAATGTTGAGTCCTCCTCCCTTGCATTGAGGTTTTAAGAAGGAACTAATACACACATACTCTCTCTCTCTCACTCTCTCTGTCTCTGCCACTGACTATCTCTCTCTGCCCCTCAGCCTCTCCCTCCTGTCCACCTCCACTCTCTAGGCAATAGGGGAGAAGAAGTCATGCTTGATAGATTTTTATAGCTCCACCTTTCCACAAATTGAGTGAGCTGTGAGAGGCAGCTCTCTGACTTGAAGAATGCAGACCAAATGACAGGCTAACCTGCCATATGTGAGCCTGGGAGTCAAGTGTGAACCCACACACCAACCAGGCTGTGATAGTCATCTCCTGTTTACCTGTATCACAAAAGAGACCATGAGAACCACCTTCTTAGTCACAAATTTTCTTGACTCAACTAATCAAGCACCCCTCCCAGAATAAAGGATGTTGTCCTGAATGCTAGTTTTCATTGTTATTGTTTTTCTGTTTTTGTTGTTTTGTTTTATTTTAGGTTTGTTTCATATTTTCTTACCCATTTTCACTATAACTTGAGTCCAATCATAGAAGGCAGTCAGAGTAAAAAGTTTAAAGCCAGGATAAATCAAGGGGAAGTTATCATAAGTGAATACTTCAAATTAAAGAAGAAAATACCTAACATTAAAACCTTAGCCCTGGCTGGTTTGGCTCAGTGGATAAAGTGTCGGCCTGCGGACTGAAGGGTCCCAGGTTCGATTCTGGTCAAGGGTATGTAGCTTGGTTTCAGGCACATCCTCAGTAGGGATTGTGCAGGAGGCAGCTGATCAATGTTTCTCTCTCATCAATGTTTCTAACTCTCTATCCTTCTCCCTTCTTCTCTTTAAAAAAATCAATAAAATATATTAAAAAAAATAAAACAAACCTTAAAGGGTAAATGTATGTTACTAAAAGAAAAGATAACTCAAAAGTAAAAAGGCAATATCATGCTCAAAACTCAGACACAAAGTTCATTACCTCTCATGTTTATGTTATGATCATAAAAAATTATTAATTGTTAAACAATCAGCATAAACATGGATTTGCTTTGTGTGTTTTATTTCTGACCTGCAAGTTTCTGTAACTCTTTTATGTACTTAACACACAGTGTCTGTTAATATCAAAGACATAGCTATTCCCTGGTGTTTGTGGGTACTTGGTTTTCTCAATACAGGAACATATAGAATTTATAACATAGTTTGAAAATGAAACAAGCATGCTGCAGTGATACTTTCAAAATCTATTATATATGCTTATATTTTCTGCAGGTGGGAATAAAGACTAAACCATAAGAAGTTCTTTTCTGATAAATTGTACTTTTCTATCATGGGGACTTCACAGTAAAATAATTTTTTAAATTTATTGCATGAGATTTAAATGCTTCCTTTTGATTTGAAAAATCTAGGTGTGCTTTTTTGTGATTTTCATGACAAAACAAAAGCTTTCTGTAATTCTTATATAAGTAAATTACTGTTCTAGATTATCTGAGACAGAAGCATGTCAACTGCTAACAGTTTTGAAACAAAGAATAGAGATGGACACTACTGTGTCTTCCAACCCTACGAAAAGAAAAGAAGCCAGGTGGTGATAATTTTATCATCTGATAGCAGCCTATTTGGTTATTATAGACTGCAAGCATATTAATTCCTAATTCAAGTTCACCTTATTTTTAATGTAAGTTTAATGGAAAGGGCAGCTGTTCTTGCTATGAAACTTATGAAAGATAATAAAAGCTGGCTTTGTTTTCTTAGGCTTCAGAAAAACCTACCAAATTTACACAGAGAATGTGATATACAGTGATGACACAAGCTATACTCCTGTTATCAGAAAATAACACAATTCAATTGCACTGGGCCAGCTCAAGTTGTCATATCATGTTGCTATTGTTTCTTATAAAATAAATAGCTTTGTTTATCGTGGGGCAGTGTGACATGGCAGTGCAAAATCATATTCCATGCTGTGGCAGCAGAGAAGGGAGCAGGTGCCACCACTCAGCTAAACCTGCAAACTCCTTCGGAATTCCCTTGGAATTTTTATTAAAGCCCACGTTCTCTGCAGTTTTCTCGCTGGCCACTCTACATCTTCTGCAACCAAATTCACAAATATCTTCACCGATATAAGTGCCATATCCAAAGAAACCAAGGTCTTTCTTAGGAAATGCTTGAATACAAACTGATTTCACCAGGGGCAACCCAACTGCATTGTGTCGTCTATACTTACGAGTATAACCAATTAAACTGCTCTTTCAGCACAGTTAAAATGTAGCTTTGAAAAGTTCCTTTATATGTAAAATACAGTGCATAAATCTTGCAATGCGCCATTCATAATAATAATTACGTTTACCTGTCTCTCTACCTCCTCTTGATTTTTCTCATTTTATCCACAGCATCTTGTGGCTTTTCCTTTGTTAGTCGCATTATAGAACTTCATAGTGAGGGTACAATAATGAGAAGAAAAAAAAAACTAATGGGGAAATTTATAATTAAATAGTCTACGGAACATGTCTGCATGAAGCAATGGAGGCAATTTACAACATTGGTCATACATATAGGAAAAGCTTTTGTTGTACGAAGGCATATTTTTATGCTGATAGACTATTGGACCTAGAGTGCACTCATTATGGTTTTCCTGTAATTTAACTATATTCTATGCCCTGAAGTGAGGATAGAAGTGAAAAATCAAAATCCAAGTACATTCATAATGGGAATATTTTTTTCCCACTGAGAAGTGGAAAAATTCATGTACTCCTTTTTGGACACTAAATAAATGGACATGTTACTTCTTTATTATGTGTGTATTTGTGTGAGTATGTGTGTGTACAGTTCACATATTTACATATAATATATATATATATATATATATACACACACACACACACATATTTTACATATACACACTATTGTATAAATGGCATGTATATATTATATAAATATATAAATATACAGATAGTACCTTGGGAGAGACTATAAGATAAGATGCCATAGTATAGGGTTCATATCTTGGAATATTCTTCCCTACATGAATCTCAAGGGATCTTTAAAAGGTTAATTTCTAAAACGTGCCCACGGATCACATTTCACTTTCCTTATTTTAGAGATTTGTGACCAATGATAGAGCAAAAAAAAAAAAAAAAAAAAAATATATATATATATATATATATATATATATATATATATATATATATATATATAAGCATTTAAATAAAAGGGTAAGGGTGGTAAAAAAATCCATTTCCTCTTCTTGAAAAAAGCATCCCAGTTTTTTGCCACCTTTCATTGAACCCAGTCTTCATGGGACTAGGAAACCAATGAGTGAGCCTGTGAACCAAGTTAGGTCATTCAACACAGTCTCTTCTTGGAATTGGAATTTTGAGCAGAGTGTCACCAGAATAGAAAATAGCTGGATTTTATTCATCTGAAAAAGTTTTATTCAGGCCACTATTTGGGCATTTCTAATGCCCCGGAATCCCTACCTCACAAAGGGCTCACTATATTTTCAACTAGCTTTTACTGTTGAAAGGTTCCTCATTAATGTTAAACCTAATCTTGTAACTTCCACCCTTTGGTTGGTCTAAAATCTGTCACGTATGGCTATACAACATTATCTAATTCATCTTCCATGACAGCATATTAATTATTTAAAGACACTATCATAATCTCCCTTGTCTTCTCCTTGCCAAGCATCCCACTTTATTCCAATGTTTCTTATAGATGTGGTTTCTGGACCCTTTATCATATGGATTCAGCTCCTTAGGATACAACCCAATTTTCAATATCCTTTCTAAGTTGTAATTCCCAGAAAAGGAGCCTAAAACATGTAGTCAGAGTCAAATATGCAGCTACCTTTTCCTTTCTTAAACTATAGCATGGGCTTCCTGTTAATCATTCTAAAGCTGCTTGAGTTATTTTGAAATTCACATTACATTTACAGACTCCCACTCTGTTTGCCATAAACTGAAGTCTTCTCATATCATTTTTTTTTCTGAATGAATCCTAAATCAGTTCTTAAATTTGCAATTAATCTTTTCAACCTTCACTCAACAAGTTACATTAATTTATGTAAGAAACAAAATGCTCTGCACAAACCAGGTGCCTAACAAATGTCTGTACCTCCCTTTAACATGCATCTCTTATCACAGAAGTAACGTTATGTTTCCCATGTGATTTTGTGAGAGTGGGGCCTATGCATTACATTCTCATCACTTAGTAAAGTAACTAACGTACAGTAGTTGCTCAAGAACACCTTTACTTTCCCCATAATTTTTGACTGCCTCGCCATAATGCTGAAAACAAGCCGATTTACAGAAATAGTTTGGTTTCATCATCAGTCCATTAATTCGAAACAGTTAACCAAGTGACTTGATGGTGACAACGTTTGATTGAAATAATCTCCCTAATATAGGTCAGTACCATTAAAAAACCAAAGTTCATGGCAGATTTCCACCATATGTCTCATTTAACCCAAGAATGTAACCTTTGAGCCAAGCAACTAATAATGCCATAGACTGACAAGCATTATTTTTGAGTAAAGTGGCTGTTCACATGCTTAGTCTCTACAATACTGCCTTGTAATTAGTAGGTTCACAATTCTGATGGCCACTGCTACCACATATAAGCTTCAAAGGAGAAATACTTTATTTTCTTAGCCTTATCACTTATGAAAATTTTGATTTGAGCAGCTATAATTTGTAAGGCATATAATCCATCCCCATTTCTTTAAGTAAAGAAAAGTTTAAAGGCGTCTCTAGAAAAAAATAACTTTAGGAGAATACATGTAGCAAAAATAAACCATAGATACTATTGGTAGAAACAGGCTTCTCACCAACCTAAAACTTCTCATTAAAATTGGGCTGTCACAATTTTATAACATACACCAACTCGAACCACATTATTTCATTAATTAAACTTGAAATATCAAATGATTTTAGAATTTGGGAAGCTTTTGATCTTTTTTTTTTTAATTCTCATACTTATGGGAGAATAAGCAGACAACTCTCCTATTCTTTAATAACATATCAGGTGCTTCTTGGAAACAGGGCACCATAGAGAGAGGGACTGTTTATGAGTCAGAGAAACATGTGCTACTGTCAACCTGAATAAGAACCATCAGATATTTCTGGTGATGAAAACCTGTCAGGGAGGTGACCCGGGCCACATTCCATTCCTTTTATTTTCAGAGATGAGATGGATTTGAAAACCATAACCTGGCTTCTTGATGCAAGGACTCCTCGCCGCATGAGATAATCTCCAGCACATTACTATTGGCGAGCAGATCTTTCACCCTTTTGTCTCCATGCATTACAGAAAATGTTAAATCAGTTTGGTGTCCATATAAACTTTTGATCCTAGGAACAGCCTAGGGTACCATCATTATCTTTCCGAGGACCATGTGTAGGCCTTCAGTAGGTAGTACTAATTTAATTTCTCTACTAAAGAGAAAAGTAGCTGATTTTCTAGATCAATATTTGATTGAATATGTTTGAAATGCTAGCAGATAAAGGCCCCCTTTCTGGTCCAAAGACTTTTTGAACCACAGAGGTATGGCGTTCTAGCTCCCCTGGGATTTGAGTGGAAGGAGGTCTCAAAGATCTGTAAGAATCCTTCCTGCCTCTCCTTGTGTTCTTCCAGCAAGACTCTCTAAAGGTTGAGATGAGAAAAAGATAAGATCAAGAACTGGAATGTCTTTATATCCATTTTTAAAAAATCTTTCCTGGGGCTTCTCTTAACTAAAAATAATCGTTTATAACACTAGTTTACAAAAACCTCTTATAATAGGATGGTAGAAAGAAAGACCATCTGATCAGCTTTAAGGAGCTGATTTTAACAAATAAATTGAGACCTCAATTTCTATCACTCTTCTCACTAATTAAACAAGAATACCAGGTATCATCAAAAGTGAAATGAATAGAAATGAAAATGCCAAGGTGTTAGACACAGATTAGAACTAACTTGAGTTGTCTAGTTGAACTGATAAATAAAAAAGTTTTTCACAAACTGTACTGGTTTTGTAAAAACATTCACAAAGGAAAAAATGAAGATTGGGTGGAAATTCCATCCATACAATATTTATCTGTACAAATAAAAAATCTGGTTGGGAAGTATATATCACTATAATCCTGATTTTTCCAAGTTAAAGTTTTATATAAATTAGCAACTCTTTCCCAAATAAAGCAGCTTACTCATGTCTGAAAAGTATTAGTCAAAGTAAACAATGCTATCAGTAACTATTTTTTAAGTCTGCATATGAAATTCAAAGAAAGATTATTAAAAAGAATATTTTTCTTGAATTAGTCCTTTACTGCAGACATGAACATGCATTCCCTAACTACAAAGACGAAGGGATACTCAAATTCCTCTAACTTTATTTTCTATCATTGAACTTTTGCTTGACTGATGGAGAAATTTACTTTCCCCTACCTACTGATTTAAACTCACAAGTTAATTTTATAAAGGACAGTGACCACTGTACGCAAAGTCAACTGCAACTCCTTGAAAATGCAGACTCCAGAAATGCAATGGACATACTTTCCATAGATCAAGCCCCATGAATTCTCTTATTTGAGATGAAAGAATTACAGTCATTTAGTATTTTTCTTTTTCCATGACAATTCCTCACCATTTCAATCTCTACTAGTAAAATCATCTAGTCAAGCAGTAATATTTGCAATATAAACTGAACAACTATTCAGAGCAAATCGACTATAGGAAATATGATATCATATTTATTTACTTAAAGTGGGAAATAATTAGCCTGTGAAAAGGGACTTCATTTTTTATGCTGTATTTTATAACACCTTGCTCATTGCTAGTATGGAATAGGTGTGCAATAAATACTGTCAATTATGTAATAAATTTAATTTCCAAGTTCTGCTTTTAAGAAAGAGTTGTAATTGGGATGAAATAAACCAAATTTCTATGTGAATTACACAATGTTAATGTCATAAGCAATTGTAATAGAATATTTCATCATAGTCTTACACGTCAATTGAACATAACATATAGGCCACTGCTATAGGCACAGGGATCTTTAATGCAAACTCAGATTGCCTCTGAATCTTTGATTTAGAATCCTTACTTCAGGGTCCTCTTGAAACCAAACCTTCCTAGTCAACTAGGCAGCTCTGATTGTTAGTCTTGAGAGAGTTCCCTTTTTTTTTTTTTTTTTCAAGGCCTAAAAAAGAGAAAAGAAAAATGCAGTGAGACAGGTTGTTATATGTGAAAATGTAGAGTGACTCCAGTAGGAGATGTAAAGTATTTCATGTACTTTTCCTTAATGTATTGTTAATAAAAAAGTGACTCTACATTTCCCCAAAACTTTGTTTTATAAGGTTCATTTACATATCTCTTATAACAGAAGTCCTTTCATATGCTAAGATTTAAAATTTTAAAGTTCCCAATAATTTTCTTAAATAAAATGATGGGCACTAGGATAATATATTTCATCAGTCCATGCAAAACATAATTTGAAACTTCTGTCAAATATGTGTATTGATATGAATCGAGGAAATGTTTTCCAAAAACCTGAGTAGCAATTGCATAGATTTTCACATTTCTCAGCTTACTAATCATTTTTGTTCTACTTTTGCCAATGACTTTAAGACAGCTGAATTTTACAAATGAAATTAACGTATGTCTGGAGGCACTGGGATGCACTTAGTATAGTTACCATTTGTTTTGATTATGTGATTAGAATGCTCTTACTTACTCATACCATAAGGAATAGGATATGGTTAATTACATGGCTTTTCATGACAATAAAATAATGCACTAAAATTGCCACTTTTTTTCCCCTTTAGCTGCTACGGTTACCTATATAACACACTTTTTGATGATGAGGTTTGGATGCTCTTAAAAATAGAAGAAAGGTGAACCACAGTGGGTAGTATGAATTAACTCCTAACGTTTGTAGTAAAAATATAAATACAATACACACTGAAAATTTTGGGCAAACTCTGTGATACATAAAGTGTTCTGTATTTTTACATATCAAATATTCTGAAGAACTTTTAATAGTTTGAAACCAGCCATCCTGTTTCTAATATTCATATCCTGAATGACTACACTAGTCTTTAAACTAGCTTAGATAATTAATAATCATGAACGTATGCATGCACACACACAAGCTATGACTCAATATTCTGTGTACAAGTTAAGGTCTGTAACTGAGGGATGGTAATTCCCCACTTACTAAAACAAGAAATTCCCAGAAGCACAGGGAATAAGTGTAGGGTGTAGTGACAGCAGAAGAGAAAAACAGGGGGCCCATGTAGCCAGATTGGCTCTGAGATTGTGCCAGGGGGGTGGTGAATCCCTGTTTACTGGGTTTCCTTCATTTATCAAAAAACAACACTGCAAACAGAGTCCCATCATGTAGACAAAACACAGTCACCACTAATGCAGGACAATAGCCATGTTTCTGGAATCAGACAAAAGGGGTTGGTTGGTCACCTGAGAACTGTCCCCCCTTAACATGGGGATGAGGCTTCTGGCTACAATCAAGGCAGAATGGCACCATCTCCATCACTGGATGGGGACTCGGGGCAGGCTTTCAGGCCAGATGTATCAAGAAAACCAAAGTTAGATGATAGAAGTAAAGACAGAGATGATGCCTACTGTCTCAGGAAATCTACCAGAAATGTATCACACTTTACACCTTATGCCAGGACACTAATATTGCTACCCATGGCATGATGCTGAATGAGCTCTCCAGAAGCTACATGCTGGGGGAAGTTTTAGATGGTCTTTATAAAGAGAAGCTATGAAGCTGCCCATAGAGGCAGGGGATATGAATTATGGAGTCCTTGGTGGTTTTCTGGGTCCACATGTTACAGACTGATCATGGCATATTGAACAGAGCATGAGGTAGAGGCCCTGCCTTGCAGACTTTGCTGTTGCCAATAACCGCATTGCTTTGGGAAAGCCAAAACCAGTGTAAGTCTCCATTTCCTCATTTATGAAATGAAAAGAAAAATTATTCAGGTGATCTTTAATATCAAAAAAATTCTGAGGTTTATATATTTCTGGTAGATTTCATGAGACAATGAGTTTTGTCTCTATTTTTTTCTGGCCCCATCTGATTTCAGTAGCCCTGTTACTATCATTAATGTATATAAGCTGGTTTTCCTAAACCACGTCTTTTAAAGATTAGAGACTCTTCTGCAATTTCCATTACATCCTTAAGGAAGTTGATCATATCAAACAGTAACTCTGAAAGAGTAGTAACTAAGCACCCAGCAGTGATGTTGGATATGCAATAGTCTCCAAAGGGATAAAAGTAAGCCTGGCAAAATCTTTGTTGTGTACCTGCCTCCAATACATTTGCGAAGGAGCCTTAATGGAAAATGAGAGTGATGTCCCCATCACACATTTTTGGATTACCGTGCAGCAACATCAATTGGAAACCTAATGAAACAGGGACCACCTACTGAGGAGGGATATTGTGTTCCTCTGTCTGCCTGCATCTAATTTCCCAACTAAGTGTTAGGAACAAGCTGCCTGTTTGTTTGAGCCCCTGGCACTGACTGACCATACATTTAACATTGATAATTGGTATTGCCAATTTCCACTCTTCCCTGTGTTGAATTTATGTCCTAGCGCTTCACAATTATGTGATGACGGTAACAGAAAATAGGCACAGTACCATCTCAAAATTCCAGCCCTGTATCCTCTCTCCATGGTGAAATGTCTGCATGAGATTAGGTCCCAAATAAATGAACTGGTCATTCTCTGTTCAACTTTTTTTTTTTTTCCACTGACTAAGGGAACATGCTATGTGTTCCATCCAATAGAACTCTTCCCAAGCAGGGGAATAACAATAAGAAGCCTAGTAGGTGAGTTCCCACAAAGCATATCAGGGACGACATAAAGAGGAAAGCTGATGATGTTCCAACTGTAAGTGTTCTATTCTCCGCTTTTGCACCTGTTCAAACTGGCACCTGGTATTAGGCTTTGAACTAGGGAAATGTTACTACTTTCTGTTGAGCTGGCTGGGATAAACAAAAGAAAGAGAATGTAGTGTAAAATATTAGTTCCTCCTTGTGTGTTATTTCAAAATGCAGTTACTGCATTTTCCTTGTCAGGCTCCCTACCTGTGCTTATCATTGACTGCAGTTTCTTCTTCTTTTTTTAAAATTTGACTTCTAGAAGCCACCTGGCATTCAGTCTAATTCCCACATTACAGTTCTCCATAAGTCAGGCTGCCGACTGCCTGTCAAGTTATAGGATTAAGTTTAAGGTTTTCTTAATTCATCGTGAGGTTCTTTATGGATTTGATCTATTATGTCTTCCTGAGCTTGTCCAGTTATAGATTTCTGCATGTGATGGATGTTTAACAGGTGTTAGTGTGCTAGAGTTTTCTAAACATCAACTTCACAATTCAAGGGAGGTTTGGGAAGACACCAGAGCTCAAAATTGTATTGTTGCACAACTGGCAAATGGCCTCCCCGCTGAAATTCAATGTTGCAGAGCTATTTATTAAGTTAAAAAGATGGATATTTCAATATGTGGAAAAAAATAAAAGGCCCAAATTCCATCATCAACTCACCAGTTGTGTCTGTGTATTCTGTGGCTCTCAGGATACACTATATCATTTAACAGGTAGGACAACTAGGTGAGTTTAAAAATACAGATTTATCCTTTGTTGTGAATTACCATGAAATTGAATGTTATCTTGCAATGTCCTACTTTTAAGTTGATTCCTTTGTGTGACTTTTGTTTTCCTGGTGTAAAGCTTAAGTGCCTGATGAAAACCTAGGTATTGTTAAAGAGAGGTGGAAAAGAGTCTCCTTAAAAGAGTGTACCTAATAAAAGCATTTAAAAATGCTTTATTTTACATTCAGAAGATGCATAATATTGAAGAGAACATGAAGGAAGGAATAATGTTCATTAAATATTGAATAGTCACATAAGTGTCTGACTACTGTTAGAATTTTTATTTTTATTTTTTATGCTAAATGCACTGTAATAAGATTTCTAGATTGGAATATGGTGAATTCCATATTTCTCAGACCATGGGCCAGGTGTCTTATCTTTGTGTAAATGACACAAAACTTAATGTTTATGAAACCCACAAATCTTTAGTTTCACATTGGTCTTTAAGCCACTCTTTGTCTTACAGTTTTATCCCACCTCTATTTCAACTACAGGAAGGAAATCGTTACACACACATTATAGATAAGCTATCCAAAATACAGGGAGATTAAGGTACTATGCCTGTGGTCATGCTGAGAGTTAATCAAAATTAAAATGCATAGCTCTGAGTTCCCAGGCCACCTCTCAGCCCCTGGAGCAATGCCACTTTGCACCATAAAATGTCTCTATAATTTTAAAAATTTATAATGTACTCAGCAATTTGCATATCTGAGTATGAATTACAAACATTAAAATTGGCTACAACTCCTCATCACCCAATTACTAACAAGAAGCACCTAAAAGGTCAAAGTCATGAAAGACCAAAGTAAATAGATAGGTATGCACCTTTTGCTAAACACCTTGCATACAATCCAACATGTATTCATTATTTTCTGACACTAGAAGATAGTTCAAACCTTGGTTTATTCACAGTAGTTGACTTTGAATTATTAGGATAAATTATAATAACATTTCAAAAATTATTTTAATGTGATTCAGTCATGATGATATCAACTTTAGATTCAAAGTGTTAGGGGAAGGTACTTATATGCATACAAGGCAATAATAAGATAAAATGTAATTTTGAATTAGAAATTGGTACATTTATTTATTTATTTTTTTGCAAATTGCACACTTATTTTTAAAGTTGGTAATATAGGGCCCTATATAAAAAAAGGGCCCTATAGCATTATAACAAATATTAAGCAATGACTAAATACATTCTAGTTTTGGAATTTATTTTTATGAACTTTTATAATAGGAAGTTTTCTAGATTTTTTTACTTTTAAACTGTTTTGTTCTCATATTTTGTCCTATTATGGTTCTATTGTTTGGTTTCTAGCAGTCAGTCTCAATGGAACAATTAACCATATAGAATGATAAGAATACTAACTCAAGAAAATTGTCAAAAGAACAAGGAAAATCCAGGATCTTTTTAAAAAGGCTGATGGTCTCATGAAAACTGTAATTAAAGTATGCGTGATTTTGCTTCTGTGTCTGTTACACAAATCTACCAGTTTTGAATAAAAGAAAATTTGGGGCCCTACAGTGGATTGCAATGGGGAAGCACTTTTATTCTCTAGTCAGTGATAATAAAGTATAACTCCTCAGGGAGGGACTTTCCTCCTATATTATTTGTACCACCTTCCTTTTATATGCTGCTAAGGTTGAAATTAGTGTTGTCCCTCAAAGTACATACGATTAATAATCAGTATTTGAACACAGTTTGGGGGCTAATTACATAAAAATTGATATTAAAAGAATACCACCAAATTGATTGAATTTTACAGTTTGCATTTAGTTTTAAAATTACATGGGTTGAAAGGCATTAGTAAGAAACAATAAAAATCCATTCAAAGCTGCTAAAGCAAATTAAGGTTTACTAGCCCTTTGAAAGACAAATGAGTCAAGCGCTGCAATGTAGAGAAAGCAGTAAAAATGACTGAGATTAACTATAGAATCCAAATGTCAACTGTAACTGCAAACTTATTCTCTAGAGCATTTGAGATCTTACTTCCCAGTAATTGTCATTGGTTTTGGCTCAAATAAACTCTTATAACTATTCTCTATAGGTTTGGATGTTTCTTATCAACACTCTGAAAGGTAGAGAGAAAAAAGCAGGCTGGGTAGCAGACATGGAGATCAAAGGAATGACACAGTGGTGAGTTCCCTGGGTTTTATTTTATGATTAGTACTAGAGGCCATTGGGATCGGACCTAAACGGGAAGTCGGACATCCCTCTCACAATCCAGGACTGCAGGCTCACAACTGCTCACCTGCTTGCCTTCCTGATTGCCCCTAACTGCTTCTGCCTGGCAGCCTAATCACCCCTTAACCACTCCCATGTCAGCTGATTGATGTCTAACTGCTCCCCTGCCAGCCTGTTTGCCCCCAACTTCCCTCCTCTGCCGGCCTTGGTCACCCCTAATTTCCCTCCCCTGCAGGCTTGATCACCACCAACTGCCTTCCCTTACAGGCCTGGTCCCTCTCAACTGCCCTCCCTTACAGGCCTGGTGCCTCCCAACTGCCCTCACCTGCTGGCCATCTTGTGGTGGCCATCTTGTGTCCACATGGGACAGAATCTTTGACCACTTGGGAACAGCCATCTTGTGTGTTGGAGTGTTGGTCAATCTGCATATTACTCTTTTATTAGATAGGATAGAGGCCTGGTGGATGGGTGGAGGCTGGCTGGTTTGCCCTGAAAGTTGGGGGTTCCCTTGGGGCATAGAGGTTGCCTGGGCGAAGGGCCTGTGGTGGTTTGCAGGCCAGCCATGCCCCCCAGCAACCCAAGCAGAGGCCCTGGTATCTGAAATTTAATTGAAACTTTGTAGCCTGGAGTGGAGCCAAGCCTTCCGCTCACTCCTTGACAGCAGCCATTTCTGTTGGAATTTATGTTTCTTCTATAATTGAAACTTTGTACCCTTGAGTGGAGGCCTGGGCCCGCCAGGGTGTGTGCAAAGCTTGGCTTCCTCCATTGCCAGGGAAACCCAAGCCTCCCTCCTGCTCTCTGTGGCTGCAGCCATCTTGGTTGGGTTAATTTGCATAATCATTCCAATTGGCTGATGGGTGTGGCTTGTGGGTATAGAGGAGTGATGGCTAATTTGCATGTTACTCTTTTATTAGATAGGATATTTCAGACTGGATGCTGGAGAAATACCAGAAAACACCAATAGGTCTAGACCATAAAGCTTAGTAAAAGCCTGTTCTGTCTTACCAACAGAACAGAAAAAATAGCCTCGCTGGACAGAAATTTTTAGACAATGACTGCCCTGCTCCATCAAACACCACAGAAAAATGTAAGCCTCTAATTCCTTACCCCTCCAGGAAAGGCCAAGTGGGGAGCCTCAACTTCTACCTTTGCCTGGTTGTCAAAGGCACCCAATCCACCCTCTGAAATTAACAGGGCAAGATGAGTAGTAAGTATATTTATATGAAGAACACACTAAACAAAATAAAATTAGCTTTACTGAACACACACACACACAAAAATAATGCTTAAGACTACAAAAAAATTAAATCAATGACATAGAGGCTAAACTTTAGAAATGTTCCCAGATATATAAATGACTACATAGAGAAAATATGAATTAGAATCTAAAGAGTTTAAACATCATAGCAAACAGATCAGAAACAATAAGCAAAGATAGAATAGAAAAAAAAAATTTCAAGATCTAAGAGAACTAAAACTCAAGTTGTCAAGGCTAAACATATAACTGGTAAAAATTAGGAACAGAGATTAATCCCTACACATAGCTTTGTACAAACCTTAAATTTCTTGATTGATTCAGGAACTTGTAAACAATCAGTACAAACATGCACACATGTGTATACATGGATGCCCATGTGTATTTGCTTTGGGAAATAATTAAAATTGGATTTCCTTTGCAGAAACAGTTATGAAAGCACAGTTGGGGAAGTTTCTATAGAACTTTTAGAGGAAAAGGTAATATTCCAATAATTTTATAAAGTTATGTAATTGTTCATGTGAAATGGCAACTAGAAGACATTCTCAGATACCAAAAGCCACAGAAAATATGTCAGCGAGGTATAAGTTCTGAAAGGCTACTAAAAGATTCTTTTCAACTGGAAAATGAATCAACAGTAGATTGTATCAGATAGAAATGAGAAATGAAATCCAAAATGAGAGAAAACTATAAACATATATGGAGAAAACTAACTGGGAAATGGTTTATATTATCAAAGTGGTTAAAAGGTAGAATTTTAAAATATCAGAAAACTGAAACTTCTTTTTTTAATGACTCCAGATTAAATTAGCAAGAACCAGTGAAAAGAGTTTTAGTGTAGAATGCCAAAACATGAAGTTTCTTGTTGTCCCTAATAAAGTAAGCATTCATTATTTTAATTAATCCAATAAAATAAATGGAATTTTAGCCTTAACTGGTTTGGCTCAGTAGATAGAACATCAGCCTGTGAACTGAAGGGTCCCGGGTTTGATTCCAATCAAGGGCAGATGTCTGGGTTGTGAGCTTAATCCCCTGTGGGGGGTGTGCATGAGGCAGCTGATCAATGACTCTTTCTCATCCTTGATGTTTCTCTCTCTCCCATCCTCTCTGAAATAAAAATTTATTTAAAAAAATAAAAATATAAATTTAGTTTTAAGGGAAATAGTATATTTTAAAACAAGATGTTTCCTTTACAAATCATTAAAGTATACAATCCTATAGAATAAAACCCTAAGATGCAAATCAACTGAACAGCAGAACAACTGAGTAGCTATGAGCTGGAGCTCAATGCAGGAGCTGCCCCCTGGTGGCCAGGGCACACCCACAGGGGGAGCACCACTCAGCCAGAAGCTGGGCTCACAGCTGGCGAGCACAGTGGAGGTGGCAGTAGCCTCTCCTGCCTCCTGGGCACATAGATTCAGCCCCTTCGAAGAGGAGCACACATCTTCAGTTAATGGCCAGTCATCTGCACCACAGCCATGGACATAAATTGTTTCACTTAACTAAAAATCAAAGATTCCCAGGTTGAATTAAAAAAAAAAATTGTCAGATTATAAAAGATACGGTTTAAACAAAACAATAGAGATAGTTCAAACAAAAGTAAAAGGGACTTACATAAAACAAACTCAAGCAAGTAGAATTTACGACAATCACTTAAAAGAGAAAATATTATTTTATTCCATTTTTCCCTATAAAAGAGAAATAAAGACCCCCATTCAGATGAGGGTGTAGTTGGTCCTTCCTTTTCTGACAGGATTCTTTCTGCTTCCTGGCCGAGCAAACGCAGGCAATGCCTCTCTGGTATCCTGTGAATACCTTATTGGTGCCATCTCACATTCCTGAAGCTACTCAAACTGTCTGTCCTCATATTCTCTCTCACTACGTGTATCCACATCTCATCTCAGGCTCTTTAGTCTACTGTACCCACCTCTTGCACACCCCCATTTCCCATCATGCCTGGCTTCCTCTTTGACTCGCTGGCACTGAGCCCAATTTTCTTCTAGCAGCCTTGGCATCTACCAGAGCTTTGGGCAATGTCATTCCTTCCTCATCAGGTGATCTTCCTGGTCTTCAGCTGCTGATTGCTTTCTTTCTGTGGGGCCTGTGTCCCCATAGCTGGATTTTGGCCTACCCAAGCCAGGTCATCACATGGGAACTGATATTAAGTGCCAGATAACAGAGCCAGAATGGCAAAAGCATGAGGACAAAACTGTGTTAGAACCAAAAAGAAATGAATAGAAGTAGTATTATACTTAGATATTTTAACATAGTGCTATCACTCTGGGATAGGGCAACTCGGCTAAAATAAATAAGATTTTAAAGAATAAAAAAATGAATAGCTTAGAAATCTAACAGATTGAAAACTATACCACCCGAATGTAATATAATGTAGAATTCTTAAGATCCTCTGGAATAATACAGAGGCAAGAGTATTTTTTTAAATTCTTAGGGGGAAAAAAGGTATAATTTTAATTACTGCACATGAAAACAATTCTATACTAATTAAAACAGTAAAGTTCTAGCATAAAAAGAGATAGCTAGGTCAATGGAACAGGAAAAAAGACTCTAAATAGAGTATATTGTGTATAACAAATTAACATATCCTAAGGGCTTTACAATTCAATGGGGAAGAAAAGGCTTACCAATGGCTAGTTTGGGATAATTGGTTGGCAATTTAGGAATAGGATCGATTGATTTTGACTTTCTTTTATGCCATATACCAGTGTTTTTTCTATTTACTTCCCCAAAACTGAGTACATTCTCTCAAATATAAGACCAGGGATAAAGGAAAGCAGGAGAGAGAGAGAGAGAGAGAGATGGAACTTAAATTTCTATGTAAGATTTTTGTTTGAAGAAAGTTTGTCTTTGGCTTTTTTTTTTTTAAACCAAAAGAAAGTAAAATGTTTGAAATTTTTCCATACATCAAACTACATTTAAAGGAATAAAATACCATTGAAAATAAAATACTTAACATCTAAGGGAACACATAATTCACTTGTAGTAAAAATGTGAAATAAGTAGAATTCTCCTAAAGTAGATGCTAGAGAAAACATAGAGAAGACTGAGAAATGACTAGATAATAACTTAAAAATTTACATTAAAATAAACCAAAGTAAAAAGTGATTTGTGTCATATTTGAATTTTAGTGTGTTAATTCCTTACTTTTGTATAAATGAATTATAAATTCTATTTCAATTTTAGAAAAAAGTAAATTATGTGGGTACCTATGTCCAAAAGGGAAAAATCCTCATAAATATCAAAACAATAAAGGGAATGTGGATGAGGAATTCCAACCAATTTTGGCAAAATGGAAGGTGGGTTGAGGCGTGGAGGCAACTGGTGACAGAGGGCAGAGGGGCGGGGCCTGCAATGTGTTGAGTGGGTTGATTGCTCTGCCCTGCTGAGCCCCACAGTGGAGCTCTAAAGCATCAGGTAGTGAGACATGGGGCTACAGAGAAACAGGTTCAAAGGCACACAGAATTTACTCAAGTTGTTTCCACCCCATCTAGCTCCCTCCTTCTTACAGATGTACAAGACACACATGCAGAATCCCCAGAAGTTAAGCATTTATTGCCCACCTTAAAAAAGAAAACGAAATCACAGTTTCCTATTCCAAAGAAAACAAACTTTTTTTTTTTTTGGGGGGGGGGGGGGCGGGGAGGGAGAATACAAGAGTGTGATACAGCTGCCCCATAGCAAAGCCGTCCTTCCTTGCTTTAGGACCTCTCAGCATGGTGCTGGCTTCCACACCACTCCCCCCAAACCAAGCATGCCAGTGGGTCAAGTCTGCCATCTATATGAAGCCTATAGTCATTTATTGTTGTTGTTACATTCTTAAGCACAAATAAATAAAATATATCATCATTTGGCATTGTGCAAAGCCTGTAATATGAAAGAGAATAATAACAAACTATAAACAGAAGTGACCATCAAAGAAATACAGATTGTAGGCACAGAAAATAAATTAAGAAAAATAATCTGTGATGTCTCATGAATATTTTATAGCACTATATTTCTAAAGTATAAACAGGATGCTATTAAAAGATGAGTGTCAATTGGAAAATAAGAAAAACTAGTGGAAATTAAAATATAATTGCTAAACACAGAAATAACAAACAAACAGGGGAAAACGAATAACAGTGCAAAAATGCAAATTATGCAAATTAATGCAAAAAAATGTCCAGCTTTGTTGCGCTATTAAATTAATAAAAGCAACAAAAAATTTAATAAAAATACTTAATGCTGATCTTGAGAAAGGAAAAAATTTGGAGCTATTACAATATCTGAGATAAAACCATACTATAAGGCCATTATAATTGAAACAGCCTGGAATTGGCGTTAAGTACAGGCAAATAGATCAATGGAACAGAACAGACAGCACAGAAATAAACCCATGCCTTTATGATCAAATAATATTTAACAAAGGAGGCAGAACATACAATGGAGTCAAGACAGTTTTTTCAATAAATGGTGTTGGGGCCGAAACCGGTTTGGCTCAGTGGTAGAGCGTCAGTCTTTGGACCGAAAGGTCCTAGGTTTGATTCCGGTCAAGGGCATGTACATTGGTTGCGGGCACATCCCCAGTAGGGGGTGTGCAAGAGGCAGTTGGTTGATGTTTCTCTCTCATCGACGTTTCTAGCTCTCTATCTCTCTCCCTTCCTCTCTGTAAAAAATCAATAAAATATATATATTTTTAAAAATAAAATAAATGGTGTTGGGAAAATTGGACAAGTGTATGCAAAAAGGAAGGAGGAGAAGGAGAAAGAAGAGGAGGAGGAGGAGGAGGAGGAGGAGGAGGAGGAAGAGGAGGAACCAGACCACCAACTTATACCACACACAAGAATAAACTCAAAACGAATAAAAGACTTAATTGTAAGTTGCAAAACCTTAAAAATCCTGGAAGAAAACATAGGCAGTAAAATCTCAGACATCTCATATAGCAATATTTTTGCTGATATATCTCCTAGGGTCTCAAACCTCATACTTTAATTTTTTTGAGAAGTAGGAAGCAAGCTCATTTAGGTAAGCAAATTGAAGAATATGGTAAGATGTTGAAATGTCACTGAATCCAAAAGGGAGCTGACAGGGTATTATATAATCTTAGGATTGTGGGACGGCACTGAGGCCCCACACTAAATGTGCAATAGTACCAGTCAGATGATCCTAAGATTTTTCTCTGGATGTTCCCAGCATACTAAGGGTAGCAGAGAAAGTGGTCTGTCAGTTTGGCCAGGATGAGAAGGTGCCAAGTGGATGTGCTGGAGGAACAGTGGTTGAAGAGGCTGGAGATAAAATAGTTGATGTAATGAACCATGTAGTTTAGGCCGGGGTGGAAGGGTGTTAAAAAATTAGGGAAAAACTGATCAGTCAAGAGATTTTTATCAAATAGAGATCAGGTACAGTGAGAGTGGGCCTTTACCTACAATAGGTTTATATTACCATTATTATACGAAAAAATAATTTGTAGAATTTTTTTTAAATTCTCAAGAATCTAAAGTACTTGCATTACAAAACAAACAAACAATCAAAACTTTTACCCTGGAAGAAAAGCTTTTTTTGGGGGAAATGCTTATCTATCATTTTGTTTATAATAGTGTTAGCATTTGCTAGCTCAAATCTAATAAAGCCCTCTCCATGAATGCATCATTAATAAAATCTTCAGAATGGCTTCTCTTAACATTTTCCTTTTGATTTCTCATGATTTAATTAGAAACATCTTTTAAAAAGCTGGTTTTACTGTGGTAGTATCACATCTGCATTTTCAGCAGTATGCAGTTTAATCACATTGGGTTATAAAGTGAAGCTCCCAGTACTTATTGGATTATCTAGTAGGACCCACACATTTCCTGTTTTTAGTGCCCCTGAGTCATCATCTTATATTTGTTCATCAACATTTTAACTGCCCCTCTTTTAAAAAATGTAATTTGATAGTTAATTTTCTAAACTTGTTATTCTTTTATGTCTTTTCAACGTAATGACATTTCATGTCTTTGATAGTCTTCATCCTGCACCTGAACTCTGTTCTCTCACAAGTCATTTTGCTCTTTTTAGCTCATTTAAAAATATATATATTTTGATTGATTTCAGAGCGAAAGGTAGAGGGAGAGATAGAAACATCAATGATAAGAGAGAATCACCAAATGACTGTTTCCTGCATGCCCCCCACTGGAGACCGAGCCTGCAACCTGGACATGAACCAGGGACCCTTTAATCCACAGGCCAACACTCTATCCACTGAGCCAACCTGGCTAGGAACTTTTTACCTTATTTTTTCAATTTTTGTATAGAGACTTGATAAACTTCTAAGAATTAAATGTCATGATCATCAGTAAAATTGAATTAGCAATTTTATGCCACATCATTGGACAGTTTTAGAATACACATAAAACACTATAGTGACAATTTTGCAATCGGTAGCATGACATTAAAGATGTCCTCCAAAAATGTATACACATTTTAATAGCTGATAGCTCAATTTTGAAAATGAAATGCATTTTAATAAACACTGCCTTTATAATTATTCCAAGTATGTGAGTGTATACATTTTGGAGGATACCCTATATATGTGATCTGTTGGTTATTTTGAAAGCAAAAGAATGTTTCTTTCATTATTTTTGAAGGAATGATTTCTTTTCCACTAAAGAACAATTCTCAGATATTTTAATACTCAAAAGAATGGTAAACACAATTTGTAGGTTAAGTGCCGGCTTAAAGTTTTTCATTCATTGTTGCTTATCTGTAACAGAATCAAACAGTATAAAATGGGTCACAAACCTCTTAGTAAAGAACTAAGGTTTGTTTCCTGCTCACCCACCCCACCCTGATTCCTTGATCCCATCCTCATCTTAGTAGGTGTCTGCAGAACACAAATTGAGTGTATTTGACCCCACGGGATGTGGCCTCAGGGACTGAAACACTTAGCACTCCAGTTGACTTTTTAATATATCTTATTGATTTTTTACAAAGAGGAAGAGAGAGGGATAGAGAGTTAGAAACATCGATGAGAGAATCATTGATCAGCTGCCTCTTGCACACCCCCCACTGGGGATGTGCCTGCAACCAAGGTACATGCCCTTGACCTGAATCGAACCTGGGACCTTTCAGTCCGCAGGCGAGGCTCTATCCATTGAGCCAAACCGGTTTCGGCTCCAGTTGATTTTGATGCAAGAGTCTCAAGATACCTTGCAATAAGATGGGCAAGATAAGAAATACTGGAATAAAATCTCAATGCTGCTGCAGCATATCCAAATTGTAAACAAATTGGTACATCATTCCAATAGTGCAGTAAGGAAGACGACCTTTCAAAAAGAGATTTATCCTAGACAGGACAGCTAATCAGTCTTCACGTTCTAGTCCATAGAACCCATAAACCATGCCAGAGAGATCCAAGTATCCTATTTTAGAAGACTTCCATATAATAAAATTCTATAGTATTGATTACACCTCCTGGTGATTATAATGTTAATTATTATTATGTTCTTGGGTAAAATCAGAAACTTGAGCTCTCTTGCTCCTATATTTCCCTTTCTGCACATTTTTTCACCCTCAACTGCTTCTCTAATTTCTTCTTTCAACTTTTTAGTTTCCCTCTCTTATTCTACACTTTTTCTAACCTATATCTGAAAAACATTGAAACTCCTTTTCATTAAAATAATGCAACAATGATAAGGTTCAATGAATAATTCATTTTAAGAACTATTTTTATTTTAAGGTGAGGAAAACCTTAAAGAAACACACATTGAATTTTGGTATTATGGAAACAACTAATGATGTACAGTTGGTTTTGTTGTTGTTGTTTGTTTTGCTGTTCCTTTAACTATACCGCCCTGGATGGCTATGACTGGTAGCCAAAACTATTTGTGGGTTGTTTAAATACTAGGATCATTATATGTATACTCCTTATCACTGTATATGTGCTGTTCTAGTTTGAGTGCTGAGAACTCCATGCTCTGATAATTTCTGAGATATAGGGAAGCAGAATAAAATTGTCCACAATGGTTTTAAAAGCCAGTTGTTACTCTTTGTCCACAGCAGAATAATAATAATAGTACTTGTCATCACTTAAATAGTGCCTTTCATCCTCAGACATTGAGGCACTCCAACATTGTTACTTCCCATTATTTGAGTGAATTTCTTTTGGAAGTCAGGGCAAACTGAGAATCACATAATACATAGTTAGCTATGCTAATTTTGTTTTCTTTAACAAGTGTAAAATAAATAGTCTACTAGAAAGCCAGATATCTTGAAGATAAACCTCTCTAAGGTAGGTTATTCGAAACAGATATTTTGTTCTATATAAATGTTATTTTTTTAAAAAAAATATTCACACAGACATAAATCTTAGACTTGATTAACCAATGCTGATTTCTTTTATTTTGGCTCCTATTCTGTCAGAGAAACAGAAATAAGCAAATTGCTTGCATACAGAAAAAAATGGTTTTAATGAACAGTAAAAGTACAGATTTTTAAAGCTTTGATGCTTTCTAAATTTTATGAGTAAATTTTGTGGAAAACTGTAAATAGAGCATAATCATTTGAAAAATAGAAGCCTTTGTTATTAGTAATTTAACTGTCATGGTTATACAAAGCACCCTGCTGTATAGACAAAGGACTGAAAAAAAGTTACCTGAAGAGAGTTTTTGGCTATTGAAAGAATAAAAACGAAAGCAATGGGGTGAATTTTTGTTTCACAGATGCAAACACTGAATGCTAAATCTGAGGGAAAATCAGTTTAGCCTGATAACCGGATTACTCAGAACAAAAATAGAGAAAATTAAGAACTAAAGAGCAGAAAATTAAGGTGGAATACAATTCAAAGAGCAAGTAAATGATGTAAGCTTTCATTTTCTTCCCCCCCCCCCAGTGTCCAGCTAATTAAAATTACAATCAAAATGAAAGAGTCTAAACTTGTAAATATCTTTAGCTAATGATGTCTTTTTAATCATCTTCACATTCAAAGACTTCTTTCATTCATTTAGGTCTTTACAATAAAATGAAATTGTTTTTCCCTGTAAAAACCCTCCTTTTAATTTTCCTTATCTGCTTCCTTTTATATTATGTATTCTGTAGTGTGCGTTTTTTTCTTTGCCTCTCTCCATGCCAGTTTTTTTTTTTTTCCCCCAGCTTTTTCTTTTCCTTTGAACATACTTTACAGGAGGCAGAATTTGTATAGTTGCCATGTTGTATTATTTTATTTTACAATTTAACTGCCCATCCAAATACAACTTTTCTAGGCTCCCTCATACACAAAGGGCATAATTATTCATTAGATAATATACACCTTATAAAATTACACTTTAAAAAATTAAGTGGATTCAATTTTCTTACTAAAAATATTTCTCCATTTCCTTTCCCATCAGAGATGATTTTTAAGCTCCCAAGCGAAATCACTGCTGAAAATGCTGCTGATAGATGGACATGTTGCTATACATCTGAGTTTACAAGTGTATTATGCTTCAAACTCTTCTGGAATTTGTATTTGGGAACCTAGGAAGTGAAAAGGTGCTAAGGAACATAAGGCCCAAAATGGTGGAATCCTTTAAGTTCTCAAGCTCAATACACATTAATTGGGCACCTCCATTCTATACACCTTGTTGAGAACTTGTTCCTGAACCTAGAGGTCGGGTCTGAGCTTCACATAGCACCCAATCTCTCTCTTAATTAATTTCTGCTCTAATTGCTTAGGTAGCTATCTTATTTTCTGGCTTGCTAGCCCACAAATGTAAGTTAAACCTTGGCACTAAAAGTGTGGATAGCAGCATTCCCACAGCCTAGGAGCCAATCGAAAATACAGAATCTCAGGCAACAAATCAGACATACTGAATCAGATGTATTTCATCTTAACAAGAACCCTAGGAAATGTATGTGCACATTAAAAGTTGAGAAGTACTTCTTAACGCAATCACCTCTAAACATTCTAGATATATGACTACTTCTTTTGGCCCCTTTGTATTCCTTCAGGTCCCACCAATGAGTGGAGAATAGATTGGTATAATGTCTATGGTAGGAAAGGAAGGGATTGGTTTTCATGCCTGGTCAGCATCGGACCTAGCCTAGGATGTCATTTCCCATGACCTGGGTCCATTCCTGATAAGCTGGCTACAATGCCTAAAGCATGCAGCCTGACTTAGGTGGTGATGATGGTGTACCCTCTACAGCCAACTTGTCACTATCAATGCCTGCCTCCTAGATAAGAGAACAGCTTGGTCCAACCTCACTCAGGACCAAGCACAAGGTCAATGTGGGCATGTATTTGGAGGTAGGGGTGGTGTACTTCTACTTTCCACAGCCAAGAGTAGATGCTCCCAGCAGGCATAGGTACATTTAATCTATCATATCCAGCACTGCCAGAAACATTTTGGTTCTGCTGATAAGAGAGGAATCTAATACAATCTCTAAGAACTCTCCTACATTCATTCATTCCATAAATATAGCTGCTGCTACCTGGCTTTCCTCTTACCTCTCTGGTGACTTGCTTTCATTATCTTTTGATGGCCTCCTTTTCTCTACCCAGCCTTGAAATGTTTGAGTTTCTCAAGGCAACCTCTTCTTTTCTTACTCAATTGTCTAGATTTCATTCTATGTTAATGGCTTCAATTACCACCTAAATGCAAAATACTCCCATTTATATCTCCAACCCAGATCTTTCCTCCATGCTTTAAATCCATATAGCTAGTGCCCATTTTTCATATCACTTGGACATTTCACAAGCATCACAATCTCTTTATATTCAATACTGAACTCTAATCACTAACTAGTTCTTTCCCTGTTCATGAGCTTAGTAAATAACTCAACTATGCTTTCAGTTATGCCCATCTTATCTCATAGCCAATTAATCATCAAGCCTTAATGATTCATATTTCTATCTTTAAAATCCTTTGGTTTTTCCTGTATTGCATCATCATCAGCCCTGTCCAATTATCATCATAGCTTATCCAGGCTACTTCAATGGCCTCTCAATGGTCTTTTGCTATCTCCTGGAATGTATGAAAATATAACTTAAAAGATGGCCCTGGGAAAGCTCATTCCAGATAATCACTAGAAACATCCAATGACCTAGTTCAAAGTTAGTAAAAGCAGTTTTCTAACTAGTCTTTTAATTAATCCCTATCTTCACTCTGACACTTCTGTTATTAATACTACAGCCACTAAGATTTTATATAGCAAGCATTTTATATACTACTAGAAGCCCGATGCATGAAATTCGTGCAAGGGGCTCAGCTCTCACAGCTGTGGTAGCTGCCCTGGCCCTTGAAGCCCTGGCTTTGTACATAAAGTTCCAACCTGAAGCAAATAATCCTGCATTCCCAGACTGAAAACTAAGACCTAAAATACCTAAAAATTTGATATAAAAGTCAATTTTATTAGAAGCCAAATTAAAAAAAATTGGCCCATGTTTATAGTGCTTTGTTAACCTCATTTTAGAAGTTATTATTATAAAATTTTATAATAAACACCAAACTGTGTCATAAAAATTAATGCCTGTGCCCATATATATTTCACATATAGAGTATCCCCAAAATATGTATATATACACTTTGATAATTAAATATAAAGGCAGTGTTTATTAAATAGATTTCATTTCCAAAATTGAGCTATCAGCTGTTAAAGTGTGTACACATCTTTGGGGATACCCTGTATTTATATGTATGCTCACGTGCCTCTGTATGAAAGATCATGGCTTAACCTGAGTCTCATGATTATTGTTCTGGTGCTTTCTCTCACTCATTTATGGGCTCAAAGAACAAAGGGATCAGAAGAATTGTCTCTTTTATCCAATCTATTTGATGCAGAATTCCTTGTATACAAACCAGTACATTATATTACATAATTAAAAAAAACAAACACCTGTTATTTTATATTAGATTTAAATAATCTTATTTGGACCTAGTTTTAATGGCCCACTTTCTTGAGTGCCAGGTCACTTTCAGATTCATATGTGTTGCTGTTGCACAAGTTTTTTAAAATGTAAGGCTCAGAATCTTTGACACATCCCATAAGATATATAAGCCTAAAGCTAATAATATATTATTTTGAGGGTTGTTTAAAGAAATAGAGTCTATCAAATCCTGACAAAAATCTTTTATGAATGGAGTAAACAAAGTATTTTTCCCTGGGGAAATATTTTCCTGTGACATTGCAGAGCAGCATTTGTCAAAATAAAATCTTTTTGAAACCCAAGGGTTCAGTTTATAAGATGACCCCATGAAAAATGCTAGTACTAAATTAACTAACATTGTTAGTATTAAGAAAAATAAAACAATTTATGATGTAAGAAATATCTCATCAGTACCATCGATTTACATTATTTTCTTTAGTAACAATTTTAGTATTCATGTATTTTGATGGAGGAAATCTCCTATAAAAAATGATTACTCTTACTCCTTCTCTAGTATAATCTTAATTGTATATTTTTCATACTCTCCTACTGAATGCCAAGTTAAGTAAAGTATTCTAAAGGTGTATTTTATTGGTACCAATATTTCTGGGTTTTAAAGTTTACTATTTTTGCCTCCTGGCAAAATGCCTTTGCAGAATGATTCAGTTCATGTTTTCAAAAAACAGGAATACAAAATTAAAATGCAAATGTTTACCTTTCATCTCCAATAAAAATACAAAATTTAGATTTGACAATTTGAACCTATCCATATGATTAAAATCATATTAAAACATCTTTCACTTGTCTTTTGTATTAATAGCCCACTGACTGGTAAATCCACCATATCAGGGTAGAAAAGAAAAGATAGTTTTTGCTAGCAATTTTTTTAATTAATTTTTTTTAGTTTGGGTAGGGAGGCAGAACAAATGCATATGAAACAAGTAAAAGTGCGTCCAGAGAGACATCAGCAAGTACAAATCACTATAATGCTGAGTCTTCATATAGCACAAAATCAAGGTGCTGATTAAATGTAGATTAAAATTAAGGTGTAATTAGAATGATTAAAATCACTTTTGGAGCCAGGATTTGAAAAAGTAAAAATATATGAATTGGAAGTGAGGGCAGAGCTTTCTAGTGCAAAGAGTAGGGCAAAGACATGGAAAGGAGCAAATAATAGATGGGTCAAGAACTTCTAATGGCCAGAGCAGAGGTTGGATGCAAGATATACCCCTTTTGACCTTCTCACTCCTTTAATCTTACAATCCCATTTCGTTCAGTCTAGCACCAATCACTTCTTTGCCCATTCTGCATAGTCCCATGGTATACCACCTCAATCACTCTGTGACCAGAACACTCAGTGCCTTATACCCTGTCTTGCTTCACTACCCTCCTGCCGACATGGTAAATTTCAGAAATCAGAGGAACATGCACAGAGGTCTGCCTGTGCAGTGGTCGCTAGCAAACTGAACAACTATAGCCAAATCTGAATCTCTCTCTAATGTGACTCACAATCCTGCTCTCAAGCACTGATTCCTCTTCTGTCTTTTCATCATAATCTTAACTTTCATGTTAAACTATTTCTCTGTAATTTTTAAAAAAATTACCAATGTTGCAAAATAGAATTTCCTCAGGTAAGCAATAGTTCCTCTTCTCCATATACAACTCCTCTGAAAGCTGCACTTCTGTTTGTAACCACTGGTAAATCCCCAAATTTGCATCAATCTAATATTTCTGTTCTAAAGTCCAGTATGTTGAAGAAAAACTCATTCTAATTCATATTGCGCCTATAAATTCATCATCTCTGGTTTCATCTGGGCTTTTAGAGCCATTTGACAAAAATTCTACATGCCTCTTGTCTTTTGCAATGCCCTCTCCATGTTCTATTCTCTCCCTTCCAATTCCTCCTCATGCCTCTTTCCCCATCACCACTCTGTTGATGAGATCATTGACCAAATGCCATGCCAGAAGGCCATCCTGCCTACCTGATTATTAAGGGTTCTCCTCTCCATCTCGGGCCTTCTGTTGAGTATTTGTTCGAGGTACAAAATTTTCTAGGTTCTGGGATTATTGTAAGAGATCCAGTCCATACATACACCCATTCCATAAGTTTGCTTTTTACCAATTCTTTGATCTCGTTCCTTCCAAATTCTAGATAATGCATACTATTAGCTCCTGCCCAGGAATCAGTACCTACATCCTGACCTCAGGCCGGATCATCTTCTATGAAATGTATTTAACATGTACAGCACACTAAAGCCATTTCTACTCTCCATTACCCTAAGGGCCAGCAATCTTCTTCCATCCAATAGAGGCATTCAGTGTGGAACCATCCTTAAACCAGGATACCTCACTTCCTCCACTACCTAAATCAGGATATAAAATTGCCTTTGACAACCTCAGTCAATTGTTCATAAGAAACTTTCCCTAAGATAAGCCGGGACCGGTTTGACTCAATGGATAGAGCGTCGGCTTGGGGACTGAAAAGTCCCGGGTTCGATTCCCGTCAAGGGCATGTATCTTGGTTGTGGGCATATCCCCAGTAGGGGGTGTGCAAGAGGCAGCTGATCGATGACTCTCTCTCATCGATGCTTCTAACTCTCTATCTCTCTCCCTTCCTTTCTGTACAAAACCAATAAAATATATTAAAAAAATTAAAAAAAAAAACCTTTCCCTAAGATATGAATGTGAGTTGAAATGAATATTGCAGTTTGCAGAAGGCATAGGGATGGAGATCATATGCAGTTATTAAATTACTGGGCACCACAAACTTTATGGCTGGAATAAGATATAACATAGTTCATTACAAGTAGCATGAACCAAATGAAATCCCATGTTCAGTCTCCTTGGAACTCATATCAAGTCAGGAACTTTTTCACACAATGTTAACTTTTGAAGACAGCATGGCTTTTGTCCAAATTTGAGGGTCCTTCTCTGTGTATCTCCTACCTAGAGTTAGCAAATGTCTATTCAGTATTTGCCAACTATAGACCTATTCACAGTTACTTGCACTACAACAGACCAGGTAGTAAGTTTTATTTTATTATGGACCCCAATTATGAATGGGTAACCTATCTAATAAAAGATTAATATGCAAATTGATCATCACTCTAACACACAAGATAGCTTCCCCTATGTGGTCAAAGATGGTCGCCCCCCCATGTGGACACAAGATGGCCACCACAAGATGGCCAGCAGAAAAGAACAGTTAAGGGTGACCAGGCCAGCACGGGAGAGCAGTTAGAGGTAATTGGGCTGACAGGGGAGCAGTTAGTCGTTGATTAGGCTGGCAACGAAGTGATTATGGGCAATCAGGCAGGCAGGCAGGTGAGCAGTTGGGAGTAAGCAGTGGGATATCCCTGAGGGGTCCCAGATTGGAGAGGGTACAGGCTGGGCTGAGGGACACACACACACATACACACACACACACACACACACACACACATTGGAGAGGGTACAGGCTGGGCTGAGGGACACACACACACATACACACACACACACACACACACACACACACACAAACCATCATGAATTTCATGCACTGGGCCTCTAGTAATTTGAATAATCTTGATAATGGTCAGAGTAAGACATACAAATATACACATTTCATATTTAGATAGCCATTTTGAAAGGAGTAGCTTGGAATGCCATAAATCCTCAAACATCCATCCCTTTTCTGTCAGGTAAGAGGTCTGTAGTTTTAGAGAAGTTCACAGGCATACATGTGACTTACAGAACCATCCAGGATCATTTCTACTTTCTGATCTTCATGTCCTATTAACATGATGTTTTTGTGGATATTGGATAAAAATGATGTATTACTTGGATCAAAGTGGTAACATGCTCAAGGTTCCAGAAAACTAGCTGCTACATACAGTTAGAGAGCTGACATATCCCTGAGGCATGACAATAAAAATTTGTTGGTGCTTCTATCAACGAAGGTAAACTTCTGGTGATGCTTACACCAAGTGGATAAAAATGTCTTTGCAGGGTCAATAACAGCACCATAAGTGTTGAAAAATACATTGATTTATTCTGGTAAGGAGGAAAAAAAACTAGACTAATAACCACTACTGGACCCTCTGTGATCCACAATCATTCTCCAAGGCCTTTGAGATTACAGAAGCCAAATCACCCTGTTAATTAATCACCAAATTTACAACTTTCAGAAAGCAACCTTCAGGATTGTAATGCTCTTCTTCGCTCCTTATTTTGCCAGAAAAGGAGAATGCCAAAGGCCTTCTCTTAGACCTTCCTAAAATACTAGCCTTTACTTATGACATAAGAAACTGTGTGGGAATCTGCCATTTTCCTATCATATCCATTCCAAGAATTAACTCAGGATCTGAGACAATGACACCAAGAAAATATTGGAAGTCCCACTCAGGCTACCATTTTCAAAACTCAGGTCAGAACTCCATTTAAAACCTGGGCTCCGTAATGATCCCCAATTCTGCCAAACTGACTATAATTGGATTACAAGTCCCCAGGAATCAGTGACCACGTGGGGCTGTAACCGATATTTCCAGAGTTGAAGTATTTCCCTTTCCTCGGTGCACATCTATTCGGGTTAACGACTGGCAGCCCCATTAGGAAGGACAAAAGCAGAGCTCGCAGTATGCCTGGGCACTGTTACAGCAGGGTCTTTCCTCATAGGTACCAGCCTCCCCTGCACAGGGTCGGTGAACCCAGAGTTCCCTAGCACCTTGGCTCCAGTGAGGCCTCTGTGCATCAGACCTACAATAGCTTTGGTTAAATAAATCAAGGCACACCTTAATTGGCTGTCTGTCTATTTCATTCCCGGGGACCCCATGATTAATTAACCACAGTCAGAGATTTCTGCTACTGAAGGCATTCCCTGATCCCTGAGTGCAGCATCTGGCTATTAAAACAATACCCGCTTTGCTTCAGACTGTTAACAGTCATCACCTGGGCCAGGCCTCAGCTGGCTTCTCACATCCCCACTGAGATCAGGAATACCATTTTTATTATATCTCCTTCCAAAAGCATTCCAAGCTGAAGGGGAGGTGGGGATGGGGGGGGGGGGGGGGGAGAGGGAGGGGAGAGCCAGCAAAGCACTTTTAAATATTTGGGTATTTCCCTTTTCACTTGATTTTTACTGGCAAAGGAGACTAGTTTTCAGGGCCCAGCCAGGATATAGAGGTGAGACACATGATCCATTTAATCTACTTTTTTTTTAATTTAATTTAAATTTTTTTTTTATTTATCTCCCATAGTCTTTAAATTTTTCCTTCTACATTGTGCCAAGGACTTTCTGGCCTTTTACTTTACCCAAAGAGATCAACAGTGGGTTTGCTTGCTTTAGGAAACCCAGAAAAACTGTTGAAACTACAGTCAACTGCTTGAGCTACCACACATAATGCAGTATGTCTTATTAATAAACTGAATATAATGAATGCAGTTAAGAAAAAAAAATCTTAGATTTCCAACACTGGCTGGCTGCACATAAAAATAATATGAAGAGGTATGTTTTTTGTTTATTTGTTTTTAATATGATGCTTACACTGTCCACTCCCAGATGTTTAAATCAGAAGCCCTGGGGTGAAACCAAGCATCCGTGTTTTCTTAAAACTGCCTAAGTGAATTGGATCCACAGTGAGATTCATGGACCAGGTCTGTAAAAGTTCTCAGTTACTCCTAAGGTTTCTATTACCACTTGTATACTAATGTGTATATTTTTTAATCCTTCTAGGATCTATCTTTTAAGTTTCAGCCCGACTTTCCCCCACTTTTTCAAGAATCTGGAGGCTTACACAATATAAAAGGAATTATCACAAATATATGCACTTACCATGTACCAGGGACACTGCTAAAAAAAAAAAAAAAAAAAAAAAAAAAGTATCTTCTTTGTGTAGACATTTGATTGCCTGTTGTGAGGTTTCTTAACCTTAGCACTACTGACATTTTTGTGCTAGAATATCCTTTGTTGTGGGGTGGAGGAGCTGTCTTGTGGATTGTTTAGGAGCATTCTTAGTCTCTACCCACTGGATTCTAGTAGCATCCTACTACTGTCTCCTCATTGTGACAACCAAAAATACCTTTAGATATGGGCCAAATATCCCCTGGGCATCAAAACTACCATGGCTGAGAATCACTATTCCGAGGTCATCTCTGCATGAACAGTTCACACTTACTTACATTTTAATGTGTTACATATTAAATATATCAATTTTCTCTTTCTTGTTCTTAGTGTTGGATGTTTATCAGTTTTGTACCATTATCCAAACTTCACCACCCAGAAATCTCTCTTTCCCAGGGCAACTGCATATGCTTGCGAAATTGTTTTGTTCAGTATTCAATGTTTTCATATTGCTCTTGAGTGTTAATGTTTCTTAAGTCTCTTTTAAAATTGAACGGTCCTTTTCCCTCCTGTTGTCTTTCCCCAACCCCCTTATTCCCCATCTATCAACTAGATAAATAAATAGGCTCATTTGTCCTGTGGTATACTTGACATTCTGGATTTGTCTGATTGTCCTCCTGATGTCATTCGGCTTGTTCCTGTGTTACCAGGAAACTAGAAGTTACATCCAAAAGCTTCATTAGTTTATGTCAAGTATTTTTGGTGTTGTTCTTATTGCCAAACATCTGTTGACAATGTGTGGCTATGTAGCTTTTAACTAAAGAGGTGTCAGGTGGTGATAGCCTAATCCCACCATTATTAAGTTGATAATTATTCATTATGTTAATACTTATATCATGATAACCTTTCATATTCTGGTTTAAGAATCTATTGGTACTTATTGCCTAAGTCATTTCTTTCTTTAGAAATTATAAAATGGCCATATTTTAGAGGTCCATTTTGACACAATTTGAATATCAATTAGACATCTGAAGTGGAAATAACTTGTAGTAGTAGGTATGCAAGTCTGAACAGTGGGGTGAGAAAGATACATTTAGAAGTTATCAGTATGGCCGAGACCGGTTTGGCTCAGTGGTAGAGTGTCGGTCTGCGGACTGAAAGGTCCCAGGTTCAATTCCGGTTAAGGGCATGTACATTGGTTGCGGGCACAGCCCTGGTAGGGGGTTTGCAAGAGGCAGCTGGTCAATGTTTCTCTCTCATTGACATTTCTAGCTCTCTATCTCTCTCCCTTCCTCTCTGTAAAAAAAAAAAAAAAAAAAAAAAAAAAAAGTTATCAGTATGTAGTAGATTTTAATATTCATATGCTATGTAGGATTACTGAGAGGAGAGGATATGCTGAAAAGGGGGACTAGCAATAAGCATTGAGGTACCCCAACTGTTACAGCTGGATGAAGAGGATATGTCAAAAAAGGCTGAGAGCTTAGCTGAGGTGTCTCAGTGGTTGAGCATCTACCTATGAACCAGGAGGTCATGGTTTGATTCCCAGTCAGGGCACATGCCGTAGTTGAGGCCTCAATTCCCAGTGGGAGGTGGGTGTGGGTGCAGAAGGCAACTGATCAATGGTTCTCTTTCATCACTGATATTTCTCTCTCTCCTTCTCCCTTCCTCTCTAAAATCAATAAAAAAAAAATATATATATATATTTTTTTAAAATGGGCTGAGAGGCAAGATCACCTCCTTAATATCATTTCTCATAACTATTTCTTTAGCACCTTCTCTGGATTATGGTAATCATCTCCTAATTGATCTTACTCTATCATGCTTCACAGAGCTCTCTGAGAAGTTTTTCTAAAAATCAAGTCTATCAAATCAGTTCCCAGATTTACAAAAGCAACATTAATAACTCTACAAAAGCCCAAATATCTACTGTCACCATGTGATACTCTTTCTGATGTTTCTTTCCTATCTCTTCACCTTCCATCTTGCCCTTCCCCATCCCTCACCTGAAATACTTGCTTTTACTTTGTTTTACAGTACTAATTGATATTTAATTTAGTAAATAATCAATGAGCCTTTACTATGTACCAGAAAATATACTAAGCAATTAGGGAGAGGGATAATTTTCAGCAGGTAAAAAAGGTTCCAAAAAGAGGTAGCATCTGAGGACTTTGAAAGAAGGCTAGAGGTTTCACGGGGGGGGGGGGGGGGGGGGGAAAACTTCAGTGTGCATTATAATCACCTGGAGTGGCTTGTTAAATCACAGGTGGTGGGGCCTCTCTCCCAGAGTTTAGGATTTTTTGGGTCTGAGATAGAGGGGTGAGAATGTGAATTACTATAAGGTTCCCAGGTAACGCTGATGCTCTTGGCTGCAGAATCACATTTTGAGAAGCACTGCTTTAGTGCCATTAACATCGAACTGCTGCAGCATTCTTGTTTATCCCTAATCACCCAGAACACTGTGACACATTTGTCAAACTTTAAGGGTCTTTGAGAAGTCTGATTCCACTTGGAGGCCAACAGAGATGGGAAGGGGGTATATATCTTATTCATCTTTGCACAGCTTTGGCATATTACAGAGATGTTTTGCAAATACCATTGATTGGATTAACAAATAACCATGCAGAAACTATCAACAAGTCCCTTACTTAATCAATCCTTAGTAAAAGGGAATAGATGATTACCATTCCTAAGTTAGAAAAATATATAGAAAGTGTTAAAAAAAAAAACAAACAACAACAATAACCCCAACTTTGGTTCACCAAGCGCATCAGTAATCTTTCCTTAGATCATGGTGAGTGCAGTGTATCAGAATTCAGTCTGGTGTTGACCTCAATCTGGATCAGTGCATAGATACTTATGTGTCTCTCAAATACAAGAACACTGAATCGATTTGTTAAGCCACAAAACTGCAATACATTGATATATTAAATGGAATGTAATACATTGCCCTTATATGATATTATGACGTAGAGAATAATACACCTATTATGCTGTATGCTGAGGGCATGCAGGCGACCCTGTAGAGCTGGCTAACAGGGGAGGCGGGTTCCGGGTAAGCCATTGCATACTGGGAGAAATGCAAGGCCAAAGTTGTACAATAGCAGCATTTCCATAACCTCAAAGGACAACACCAGAAGGGTTCCTGTTGCCTTCAGGGCCAGAAGGATCTTGCTCACTGAGATCTGTGAAGCCCAGAACAGCCTTCCCTCCCGCCTCCCCTGGGGGCCAATGCTGGCCCCTACCGAGCCCCATCTATCTCAGCTGGGCTCCAGCCCAGGTGGCCCCGCTCGCAGGAGACTTTCACTTCCGCCCTTGGGCTCCTCCAACTTTTTCCCGCCAACGTCCGGGCTTCCGCCCTCGCCGCCCTAAGGCCGGCGCGACTGCGCATGTGCAGGGCCCGGCCGCCGACCAAGCCCCCCCACCCCCCCAGGCGCCGCGGACGGCGAGCCATGGAGGAGACGGAAGGGAGCCTGTGGCACCAGTTCCCGTTGCTTCTGCCCCAGAACCTGGCGAAAACCGTGTATGAAGGCTTCATTACCGCGCAGGTATTGCCCGGTGGGTGTGGCTCTCTCGCTAGGGCAGCCTCCCTCTCGGGGCGCAGGGCCGCCCCACATGGAGTCTGACCCGAGGGGGTGAGGAGCCCTGACTTACGGGGATTGAGAGGGACGGCAGGTCACGACTCCCCGGACACTATAGGAGTTTGAGAACCGCCGCCGCCGTCGCAAGACGCCGGGGCCAGCGTCCCCGCGAGGGCCCGGGCGTCTGGAGACCCGCGCGCGGAACCTGAGCAGCGGGGGCGTGGCCGGGCGGCGGGGGCGTGGCCGGGATTTGGCCACGCCCCTAGGCCCTCCCCTCTCTGAGTTGCCTCCTTCTCAATGCAGTGGCTGCCCTACATTTAAACTCTGCTCTCTTTTTTGAATTTTTGTGCCTAGCTCTTTCCTCACACCACCGGCACCCACGAAGGTTGGCGGCCGTTCACGGGAATCCCTGCTCATTGGTGTTTCCTGTAGAAGGGACATTTTGGAGGAAAACCTTTTTTTGGGCCCTGTTGCAAATCACGTGTACCGGACCCACCATTTGTGAATTTTTGTAGGAGATTTTGACAACAGAATTGTGTTTGCAGATTCCAGATCGCCTCTCTTGTGGAGTTATTACATGGAGTAACACACGTGTAGGGGCTTTGACGTTTACAAAGCGCTTTCCAAGTACACCATCTCCATATTAACCTCAGCCCCTTAAGGCAGGAATTGAGGAAAAAAATCATTATTCTTGTTTCTTCGTTGAAGAAGTCAAGGCATGGGAGAATGGGGAGGTTTAGTTCCCTTTTCCATGATCGCAACAGAACCCCTTAAACTCGGGCTGATTCCACACCTGGATCTTTCCTCTCTGCGTTTGCACCAAGATACCTTAGGTTAGGATTAGAGTGTAGACTTTTGTTCCCTGACCATTATACTCAACATCATGCCCTCTCCCCAGTACACATATTTTTTTGAGGATTAGGGCTATATCCTAGGAATTACCATTTGTTTTCAAGGCTACTTATAAAATAACCTCTTAAAAATATTGAATTATCAAAATCACTTGCTAAATGAAACTTTTACCTATCCCTAAGAATGGTAGGTGCCAAACAGCTTGAGATTAAGTTGCAGACACAATGACCCTTTATTCCTAAATACTTCAGGTATATTTCACGAGACCAATGACACACGCAGACGTAACCATAATACAATTCTCAAAATCAAGATATTTGACCATGATATAATACCACTATCTAATCGAGTCCATTTACATTTTTTTTAAGTGTTGCAATTACATTATTTTGCTCCCTACCATCTGATTATGTGAGATCTCATATTTAGCTGTCTCTAACATGAAATAGTTTATTAGTCTGTCTTTGGTTTTCATGAACTTGCCATTTCTTTAAATATAAATATATTTTTTACAGAGAGGAAGGGAGAATGATAGAGAGTTAGAAACATCGATGAGAGAGAAACGTCCATCAGCTGCCTCCTGCACATCCCCAGTAGGTACATGTCCTTGACTGGAATCAAACCTGGGACCCTTCAGTCACAGGACAACGCTCTATCCACTGAGCCAAACCGTTTAGGGCTGAACTTGCCATTTCTTAAGAGAACAGGTTAGTTATTAGGTAGAATGCCCCTCAATTTGAGTTTCACTGATGTTTCTTCAAGTTCAGATTATGCAATTTGGCAGAAATGCCCCAGAAAGAATGTTGTGTCCTTTTCAAGGTATTTATATCAGTGGATCTGGTTATTGATAGTGTTTCCTCTGATCACCTATTTAAGTTGGCATCTTTCAGTTATTCATTTGCAATTAATATTATAAGTATTGTACTTTTAGGGAGCTGAAACATTAAACTTAAACTACATACCAGTGCTAAAGTTGTAGCATTGTTGACTTTTGTTTGATTCAGTTAATACTGTGAGAGTTGCCAAATGATTTTTTAGCTCTATCATTTTTTTATTAATTGGCATTCTATGATAAGGAATAGCTTTTCCTTTCCAATTTATATCATAATGGTGTCATGATTTTAAAAATAATTTATTTAATGGGGTATCATCATTGCAATCCTTATTTTTATGTTTATATTGTCCCAGATTTGGCCAGTAAAAGCACATTGTTATTGATATACATTTTGAAATTAAAGTTTTGAATTTCCCTCTTATCACTGTTAAAATTATTTTATGGATGCTAACATGTAGTGATATATCATCATTGTTCAGAACTTTCATAATTTCAAATTTTAGTTCCCTTGCACCTAGGAACTATTTAATAAAAGATTTTTACAAAATTTATCATGGAAGTTCGTTTTTTAAATTTTGTTAACTAATTTCTAGTTTTATTGCATTGTGATGAGATCATATTGTTTATAAAAAGTTTGTGGTTCTTACTGATCCTGTGATCTTGTGTATGTGAGAGAAATTCTTGAGTGATTAAAAGAAGGTGCTTTCTCTGTTATCAGATTATTCCTTTCCTCTTGAGTGAGCTTTGATAGTTTGTTTCCTATCAAACCTAGAAAGGACTTTGTTCATTCATCTAGGTTTTAAAATTTATTGGCTTAAAAGTTACTTATAACATTCTGTTTATCATTATTGTCTTTAGGCTCTGTAATGATGCTCTTTTTATTGGTTATCTTATACTGCATAACTAATTAGTTCAGAGCTTAGTGGCTTAACATAACACATTTATTATTTCAAGATTCTGTGAATCAGGAACTTGGAAGTGACTTAGCCGATGTTTCTGGATCAGTGTTTCTTAGGAAGAAGATGTTGGCCAGGATGTCAGTTATCTAAAAGCTTGACTAGAGCTGAAAGATTTGCTTCCAAGATTGCTTATTCACATAGCCATTGGCTGGAGGCCTCAGTTTTTTTTTATTGCTCTCCGTTAGGAAGGCGTCAGATCCTAACCACAAGGACCTCTGCAGTATTGCTTGACTGTAATGACACGTGGCAGCTAGTTTCCCATGGCTAACTAGTGAGTGATGGGACAGAGAGATCAAGCAGAAAGCTGCACAGTGCCTTTTCTCCCCTAGCCACTGATGTTAACACATATTTATTCAGCTTTGTTCTGTTAGTTAGAAGCAAGTCACAAATGTAGCCCATAGTAAAGGAGGTAATTGAGACACCAACACTGAATGATGGAAGTATTAAAGACATTATGTGCATATTTTATAGCTACCTCCTATCCCAATACTGATAATGGTATTTTGGGTTTCTTCTGATGCATTGGGATAGAGGCTTATACATTTTATTGAAATGATTTCTTCAAGAATCCACTTTTGATATCATTGATTTTTCACTATTTCTGAAGTACTAGTTGAGGTTATTGTAGGATACTCTACTAGGATTTCTCACTATTAGATTGGGGTTATGGGTTTCTGAGAGAAACATCACAGTGTAAGTACCATTTCATCACATCATATTAAGGGTAAAGATTATCAATGTGACATATTACCATTGATGTTGACCTTGATCATTTGGCTGAACTGGTATTTTTCTGGTTTATCTACTGGAAAGTTACTATTCTGCCCTTCCATTCCCCCCTCTGCTACCCCTACACACACACACTTTCCATACTATACTTTTTTCCTTCCCCCATACTGTACTGTTTGGGAGGAAGTCACTATGAGCAGTTCCATTAAAGAATGGGGAGTTATGCTCCCTTTTGAGGTAGTGTTATGTACATAATTTATTCAATTCTTATGCATGGGAGATTAGCTTAACTCCCATTTATTAATTCACTTATTGATAACAGTATGGATTCATTAAACTTATTTTATACTTTGGGTTGTAATAAATTCTTATTTTCTTTGTTGCTTAAATTGAGAGCTTTGGCATTGACAATTACCCTTTAAAGAGATTTTTGAAAAATAAGAAAAGTCTTTATATTTATTTGTTATTAACTGTTTCTGGCACTCTGTTGTATACCAGATTTCCATCTGATTTCACTTAATATCTTCCTGAGTTCCTTTAATATTTCAGGTAGTGTATGTCTACTGATGATTAATTTCTTCAGCTGTTTCATGTCTAAAAAATTGTTTATTTGGATTTTTGAAAGATACTTTCATTGGGTATAAGATTCTAGGTTGACTTTTTTTTTCTTTTAGTGCTTTAAAGATGTCACTTCACTCTCTTGCATTATTTTCTACAAGAACTCTTTTTTTTCTTATTCTTCCTAGTAGTGTGTTATTTTTCCTTTGGCTGCTTTTAAAGTTTTTAATTTTATCTTGGTTTAGTTTTATTTATGTTTTCCCACCACAGAGTTTGTGCAGTTGTTTTTGTTTGTTTGTTTGTTTTAGATCTATAATATAAGGTTGTTTTTCATTTAATTTGGAAAAACTTTAGCCATTATTTCTTAATTTTTTTTTTTTTTTCCCCTCTCTTTTACCTGTATTGGAGACTTCAAATACATGCATGATAGGCCAATTTAAGTTGTTGCATAATTCATTAATGGTCTCCTTTTTTTTTTTTTTTTTTTAACAATCTCTCTGTTTATTTTTGGATGTTCTATTTCTGTTTCAGGTATACTAGTATCTATTTTTGCTAGGTTTAATCTGTTAATACCATCTAGCATATTTATCATGTTAGACATTATATATGCATTTTTAAATCTTTTATTTTTAAAAAAAACATTTATTTATTTTTTAAATATATTTTATTGAATTTTTTACAGAGAGGAAGGGAGAGAGATAGAGAGTTAGAAATGTAGATGAGAGAGAAACATCAACTAGCTGCCTCCTACACATCCCCCACTGGGGATGTGCCCACAACCAAGGTACATGCCCTTGACCCGAATCAAACCTGGGACCTTTCAGTCCGAAAGCCAACGCGTTATCCACTGAGCCAAATCGGTTTCGGCTTTTTTATCTTTTAAATATGGGTCTTCCTTTATATCTCTCCCATGTATATTTAGTATACTCATGCTCTCCTTTACCTTCTTGAATGTCTGTAATATTATACTAACAGTTTAAGAATTTTAAAGCAGTTTTATCATCTGTTTTTGTATTTCTCTTGACTTTTCTTTTTATTATAAATCTTATTTTCCTGCTTCTTTGCATACCTGGTATATTTTGATTGAATGCCAGACATTGTGCATTCTACTTGTGGTATGCTAGATATTATTATTATTATTGCTAGATATTATTTATTCTCTTAAATATTCTTGAGATTTCTTCTAAGCAGCAGTTACTTGGAAGTGGTTTGATCTTTTCAATGTTGGCTTTTAAGCTTTGTTAGGCAGAGAAAGAACAGACTTTGTCTCTATGACTGAGGCAACACTTGTATTTGTTGGCTTTAATAGTACAAGGTTGCCCACTTCGATGGGAAGAAGCTCAACCTTGTGTGAGCTCCAAGATGGTTTTGCATGCTCCATTCTCTTGATTCCTCAGCTTTGGGTGGTTTTCTCACATCCATGTAGCAATCACTATTTAGCTAAAGATTCCTTTGGAAGAATCCTCTGAAGTTCTCTAGTTTACTCGGTAGTTCTTTCTTCTCCATGTATTTCATCTTTGGTGCCGTACATTATGAATCCTGCATACCTTTCCTTCCCCTAATTCACCCCTTTCTTCTTAAGCCAGGGAGAATGTTGGGCTCTATTTCATTCTTCATTTTTGCCCTGCAGCCTGAAAATTCTCCAGGCCATACAGCTGACTATTTACAGAGATTTTCTCATTTGTTTCCCTTTTTCAAGGATTACTGTCCTATATAATGCCTGTTGTTTGATGTCTGACAAATCATTGTTTCATACATATTTTGTCCAACTTTTTAGTTTGTGGGATAGTAAATTCTGTATTTTTTTAAAAATCATGGATAGAAGCAGAAGTTTCCTAAAAATTGTATTCCATTGTTGCTTTTTAAAATCTTCCTTTGAGAAGTCTGATGCCAAAATTATTCTGTCTCCCATATAAGTTATTTGACTTTTTTCTTAGAAGCTATGTACTTTCTACCTTATTTTAAAAGTGTTTTCATTAAGATAAACCTCAAAGTGGGCATTATGAGTCAGTTTTCTCATGTGTCCAGTTGTCCTTTTCAGTATGTGAATTTTCAGAAACTATACTTGGATTATAATTTTAAATAGTATTTTCTTCTATTTTGTTTTCCTTTTTATATTTTCCAA
Organism: Pipistrellus kuhlii; assembly: GCF_014108245.1. NCBI lineage: Eukaryota > Metazoa > Chordata > Mammalia > Chiroptera > Vespertilionidae > Pipistrellus > Pipistrellus kuhlii. The sequence continues at coordinate 27,428,963 of NW_023425438.1, read as the reverse complement.
TTATTTGTATATTATATTTCCTATACTTGTTTTCCACTTCACTTTTTTCTGATTGTCTTTAATTTTTTATTAATTTGATAATTTTTTTGGTTTTTCTTTGCCTCTTCTGAATTTTTTTTATTCTATTGTTTGTTGAATACCTTTATTACATTTTAATATCTTTTTATATTTTTCTTAATTTTTTTTAAAAAATTCAATTTCTGTCCTTGGTTTTTGAATTTCTGACTCTGGATATAAACACTCAAAAATATATAACTCAGCATTGTAATTTGTTTATCTCTGCAGTTTTGCATGGTAGACTGTCATCACCTGAAATGTTTTGAGTCTCTTATTCTGTTTTTGTCTCATAGTAGTGTGGCACTGATGAAGTCAATAGCTTTTAAGTTTGGAACTGTTTGTTTACAATAGTTTATAAAATTATTAGTTCAGGAATACACTGTTCTGTCAGTGAAGCAAAGTACAGTTTATTTAATGAATGATGTTTTTGTCGTGCTGAGGGGAGGAGTTGAGTGTTTCTATTTTGTTACATAAGATCCCAAGTTGCCACTCTTACTTGTTTATTCCTCCTAGCACGCAGTTTCCAAAGTATTTTTCCCCCTGCCTTTTTACCATCTTCTATTCCTACATTTCCTTTCCAAGACAAACGCCTTGTCTTTTGTGTTCATGTTTAGTCCCTTCTCTGTAGTCAGTGTTCTACCATACTCTGATCTACCAGATTATCTATTATTATTTTTTTTTGTACTTGGTCCAGTCCCCTCTTCTCTCTTCCATGCATTTTTTCTGAAACTCTAGCCATCTAAAAGGAGTTGCTGTTGGAGTTCCAGATTGGAAACACCTGAAAAGCGATCTATATATTTTTTTCCTGCAGTAATTTGAAATTTAGTGTTCTCTGCTTTCTGATTTTACTGAAGATGAGGTGTGTGTGTGTGTGTGTGTGTGTGTGTGTGTGTGTCTTTGTTCTTAATATTCATCTATATAGTGTTTTGGGAGGATGTGTGGAGAGCAATTATCAGTACTTTGGTTTCCTCTAAGCCTGGAAAATCTCCTTTTTGAGAGCAATTAAGAAAAAAAAGCTAATTTGGATATTTTCTTATCATCATAATCAGAAACATATGATGGCATGTGACATGGCATTTGACCTTTTAAAATGGCTGGAGTTTGCAAATAAGGGAGTTTGAAATTTTATTCTTTCAGATAACAGAGCAGTAGAGAAGTTTTACTATTTTTCATGTAAATTTTGAATTCCAGATTGTTCTTACACCTATGTGTGGGATATCTATAAAGTTAGGTTAAAGTTACTACATAATACCTCTTAGTGCTTTAATGAAATAGTGAATTATTGTTACTTGACCTTTTGAAAAGGTCAGTAGTACATTTTGTTTCATTTTTTTAAACGACATTTAAATGTAATGAAAGTCAGAACTGTAATATTACCATGAAAGTAAAGGTTATGGGGTACATTTAATTGTGTTCCTCTATTTTTGAAACTGCTTTGAGGGAGACTGTGCTAAAATTCTTGAGGTAATTGTTTTTCGAGAATTTTATTACTCTTTTTCATTTTATTCTGTTGGAGTAAAAGATTATAATTCTGTTTGTCCTTTTCTGCCTACCTTTGCTCAGATTTCATGTGTATTATCCTATTTAAGTTACAAAGTTTAAGCTGCTTACTCATCTACTTTCTCAAGAAAGTAAAACTGAATATATTTCTGAGGACAGTCTTTCCTTCCTTAGACTCTTGAGTAAAATTTTATGTATTCAAATGTATAGCTAGTGGATATGTAAGTTGAAAGAAGTAATGTAATATGTTAACAATTTTATTAACTGTCTGCAAATGTGGGAGAATTAAATACACTCTGATTTATGAAAATATTTCTCTGATGTTTACATATTTAGATTATTTAACCAAATGTATTTTTATTTTATAAAATATAAAACATTGGAAATATGATTCCTATAATGTATTACATATTATTATTTTTCTTATCAACATCATGGTTTCTATATTCAAAGCAATTTGAAGGAATTTTCTTTTTCATACATTTATTTCCCAAGAAATACACTAACAATTTCTTATAACTCTTATGTTTATGTGAGTGACTATTTGAAAACAATTTTAGTGTTTTGATTTCCCAATAATTACAAAGCTTTGGACAATTACTTTTCCTCAAATGCAATATTATGTTGCTTATATTTTAATAGGTATAAACATTTAGATGAAGTTCCGTTTAGAAAATAAAGGAAACTTTGTCTTTTCTATATGATTCTAAAATTAAGTGAAACTCATAACATTACATGAAAGGTGAGAATTTGAACCTTTTCAATATTTTCCGCAGGGAAGAGACTTCCATCTTAAAATATTGTTGCCTGAAGATTTGCAGCTGAAGAATGCCAGGTAATGTGTTTTGTCCTATACTTGCATCTTTATGGAATGGGAAATCAGTCAATCTGCTATAAACTGATTTCAGTCATTAGAATTTTGCTTAAAATGCTTATTAGTCATTTCTGATTTTCCCAAGTCATTGTGCATTTGTAAATGATTTTCCCTGGTGCTGAAGTACTTTTCAAAGGTGACACATAAATTCTCTACTTTTTTTTTTTTTAATTTAAAGCAGTAAACAGCAACTGTGAAAATTTTACTAACAAATATTGAACTGAAGTATAAAGTGAAAATACAAAATAATTATCATTAGTACAGACAGCCTGTCAAGGAATGTTAAGAGATGAGACTAGAAATTTAGGTAGTGCTCCAAATCTCATTTCTGCTCCTAAATATCTCTAGGAGGAGGGGGTAAGGAAGACTCCGGAGGCATTTACAAGTAGAATTGATGGATTTTGTGGCTGATTAGAAGTGGGAACTAAGAGGGAACGAAGAGTGGAGATACTTTCCAAATTCCTGGCTGAGATCACTAAGCTAGAGAAGAGGGCGTTGATGGAGAAATTGTTTTAAGACATATCCAGTGTGAAATATAAAGACAGGCTATTCCGTAGTAATAGAGTATTGGCGTGTTAATTCCAGTGTGATTCTTGGAATGGAGATGCCTGTGGAATTCACAGTAGGCATGGGTTTGGAGCTCTGAGTACAGACAGACTTTCAGCGCTGCGTGTGTAGGGTGGAAAGAGAAAGCCAGTGAGGGTATACCCAGTGAGGGTAAATAAAGAGGACCTTGGAGGAAGACTAAGGATTGACCAGAAAAGTAAGGGGAAAAACTGAAGCCAAACACAGAGAGACTTAAGGAAGGAGTGGTTAATAGTGCTGAGTGTTGCAAAGGGATCATGTTAGAAATGATTAGGTTTTATGAAGACAGGTGTATTGGGTTTTAGCATGGATGAGTGGGTAGAAAGGAAATGTAAGCAGTATAAACTACTTTGTAGAAAAGGAGTGCCCAACGCTGGGAAAACTCAGGCCTCCCACTTCTAGGTAAGTTAAATCTCTTCCTGGAAGAGTTACTTGCCTAACAATGTTGAAAGCACAGCTGAGATGATCCAGTAGATAGATGAACATTAACTATCAGTAACACAATTAAAAGGCTGTATCCTTTTGGTTATATTACTCTGGAATTTGAAGAAGTATATTAAGATCTAAACTGTTGGTTCTATTTAACCACCTCAGAGCAGAATCTGGTTCAGTAGATAACATTGCTATGTTTTAAAAAAGATGTACTGTTTGCTTGTCATTTATTGATTGCAGTTATTTATATTTTGAAATAAAATTAGTACTGTTAGTTTGAAAACTTTGAACTTTATAAGTGGTAAAAATTTTATTAACTTTTCAGAATTATGTTGGTCATTCTTTTCTGTGCTCATGCCTGTTTGTCTTATCATACATGTAAGTTTTTTCCTATTCTGAACAATTAACACATTATTTTATTCCATTAAATTTTAGATTACTATGTAGTTGGGAGCTAAGGACAATACTTTGTGGATACCAACAAATAATACAACAAGTAAGTACTTTAAAAGGTTTATGTTTTAAGCAAAGGTAAGGAATTACTAAGTTTACTTTTTTAAAAGTCTTACTGTGCAGAATCCTGTAACAAACTAGTTGCTAAATTTTGTAGGTTTAATATCTATGAAATATTTTAAGGATCTATGCATTATGTAAAGTGCTCTTCTGTCTCAGAATCCTTAGCACATCTCTGGGCAGCATTTATATCCAAGATTTCCATCCTTGAGACTTCAGGGTCTTCAAGTACATTTACCCTTATCCATATCCGTCACTTTTTGAGTGATTTTTTCTGCTAAGACTGAATAATGGTGGTATAAAGAAATGCCAGGACCCATTTAGGAGTTGTAGGATATCTGTGACAAAAATGGAAATGTAGTTCTAGATTAGTAACAGAAAAGATGTGGAGATCACTTTAGGATCATGTACATGGACATAATAGGAGTAGCTGTAAAGGCCACATTAGTGAGATATAGGCAGGATTAATTTAGTTATTTTTAAAATTATTGTATACTAGTAACTGGAAGTTTGTACCTTTTGATCACCTTTACCCATTTTACCCACCCTCTGTACCCTGGTTTAGTTATTCTTAATGTTTACGTTCCTCTACCTGAAAATTCCTTTAAAGAGTAAAGAAACTTTAAAACAAAATCATTGTTACTAAAGCAAAGGAAAAGAATGAAATGCTTCTTGTAGAAAAATAAATTAACTAGAAATGCCTTTCATTTGTATGCTTTTCCCTCTTATATTTTCTCTATCTAAAAGGCAGATTATTATCTATGATAACTGACAATGACAGAAACTCTCACATAAAGCATTACCGCACCAAAAAGAAATAATAGGAGAGAAACTATTTGATTGTAGAATGTAGGCTGTAATTGCTGGCAGTATAATTACAGCCATTTTTTAAGGGGATGCTTAAATTATTTCTTCTCTCCTCCCTCCCCCCCCCCCCCCATTGCTCCCTCCCTGTCTCCTGTGTCTATTTATATTTTACTAGAGGCCAGGTGCAGGAAAGTTTTGCCCGGTGGGAGGGGGCATCCCCTCAGCCCAGGCTGCACCCTCTCCAATCTGGGACTCCTCAGAGGATGTCCGACTGCCGGTTTAGGCCCGATCACCGGGATCCTGGACCACTGGCTTCTAATTGCTCACCTGCTGCCTGCCTGGTCACCCCTAACTTCCCCTCCCCCCACCCCCACACCTAGCCTTATCATCCCTAAATCCCCCCACCCTCCTTGTTGGCCTGGTTGCCCCAAGCAGCCTGTTGTTCAGTTGTTTGGTCATCCCTCACTAACCCCCCCCTTGCCAGCCTGGTTGTAGGCAGCCATCTTGTGAGAGTGTGATGGTCAATATGCACATTACCTCTTTATTATATAAGATATCAAAGTTTAAGAAGTGAATCTATTGAGATATTTAATAAGATATCTGGTTTTCTTCACCAATTCACCAAGAAGGTTCCTAAAAAAGTCCTAATTACTTAATCTTCTTTCTGCCCTCCAGTTGGTTATATAGAACCCAATATTAGTTGAGTCTTTGTTTTATTCCAAGTCCAGATGAATATCACTATTCTTTGTTTCATTTTTTTTAATTGAGTTCAAAGAGGGAGGAAGAGAGAGAGAGAGAGAGAGAGAGAGAGAGAGAGAGAGAGAGAGAGAGAAACATAAATTATTAGAGAGAATCATTGATCTGCTGACTCCTACATGACCCATTCGGGGAATTGAGACCACAACCCAGGCATGTGCCCTTGACCAGAATCGAACCTGGCACCCTTCAGTTTGCAGGCTGACACTCTATCCACTGAGCCAAACTGGCTAGGGCTCTTTGTATCATTTTTAACTAGTAAATATGGGTCAGGGGGTCGGCAGCTTTTTTCAGTGAAGGACCAGATAGTACATGTTTGAGATTTTGTGGACCGTAAGTTCTCTGTTACAGCCACTCAACTATGCCCTTTAGCGCCAAAGCAGCCCATGACAAGAAGTAAAGGAATGGCTTAGCTGAATTTCAGTACAGGTTTATTTACAAAAGCATGCATTGGCTGGATTTAGCCTCTGGACGTATACCTTGTATATAACTTATTACTCATTTTTAACAAATTGAGGGGAAGGGAGAGATATTATATAGAAGAAGAGAAAATCAAAGATTTGTTCTAAAACATGAACACACTCAAAGTTGTGTTAAGATGTGAATCTTATGTCTCATTCATTATTGCTAAAATACCTTAGATTATTATTTTTGTTTCTAAAGAGAGTGAACAAATTCATATATTTACTTTGTCTAGAACTGTGTAGCTGTAGTGAGGGCATCACAAAAAGTAACAAAAATACAATATTTTGAATTCAGGCAGTGAAATGATAAAGAACTTTAAGAAAACTATTTAAATTAATTTTTTTGCTTTCTCTTATTGTATAGTTATTTTATTTTAAGAATGATTTCTAAGAAATGGAATAGTGATTCTTTTTAAAAATATATATATTTTATTGATTTTTTACAGAGAGGAAGAGAGAGGCATAGAGAGTTAGAAACATCAATGAGAGAGAATCATCCATCAGCTGCCTCTTGCACACCCGCTACTGGGGATGTGCCCGCAACCAAGGTACATGCCCTTCACCGGAATCGAACCGAGACCTTTCAGTCCATAGGCCGACACTCTATCCACTGAGCCAAACCAGTTTCTGCAAGGAATAGTGATTCTTAACTACTCATTCTACTTTAGAAGTTTTCTTTTGCCATTTTGTTATATTAGTTTTACCTTATTGAAACATTGACTCCTTTTGAATTAATATGGGTTAATCATGAAAGGACAAAAATAATAATTACAGGTCATCTTTAAGGTCAATAAAAATAAAAATAGACAGTATTATAATTATTGATTAATTGCTCTAACTAGATATTTTTAGTTGTATAGATTTGCCTGATTTTTATATTTTATGTGCCTATTTCCACTTTCTTCACTCCCTTAAAAAATAATGATGTGGTTTGCTAGATTTGCTAAACTTGACAGTAATTGGTGCTAAAGAGAGGAGTGTGTGAGTTTTAGGTGACAGTCTACCCAGTTCAGTATATCTCACAAGAGTAGATTTTAAGTTCTAGTTTACTCTTTCAAAATGAAATTCATAGGAATAGTAAGGATGTTGACTAATACTTCATTCTTATACTTTTATTATGTAAATATAATTAATATTTTTCACATTCACATAAGTGTGTATTTTATTTTGGTTTCAGTGAATGGAATATTCATTGTACAAGTGAAATTAATTGGAAATGTCATTTTGATCTAGAGAATGAAGCACTCTCCTGATCTAATGACCTTTATGATGGAGTTGAAGATGGTCTTGGTAGGTATTTGTTTTCTAACACTTACCATAAGTATTGATTGCTTTTGTAATTCCTGTATATTTTTTATCTTACTGTGAAAATCTTGGTTTCTAGTATTAACATTATTATTATTTTTGGTATATTGGTCATTTTATTTCAAAGAAATAATCATTAATTCAAAACTAAAATACTGAATTCATCTCTGAATCACAATATTTTCTTTAGTACATTTATTACTATAATTCTGAATAACATGAGATCATATTTTTTAACTTTCTAAAGAAATATGGACAGTATTGGTGATATTATTACACACTTATGATAGTGTATCTAAAAATGGAAGAATTATTAGTTTATTTGTTGGGATTTGTTATTAGTAATAGGGTTCCTATAATACAATCACTGAAAAAAGCATTGATATCTCAATGAAATCAGTAGTTACTGAATTTGTTCAGGAAATTTTGTAAATCTTCTATGGAGTTTCCTAGTAATAATTGGGCATATAAGAGCTGTTCTGTACACATTTAATAAATGAACAATTACCCATATTTTTAAAAACTGTATGAGGTATAGGTTATTGTATGCCTATTTTAGAGCCGAGTCGTTAACTGCCTAAGACCTCAAAACTAAGAAATATTCACGTTAGGATTTAAAAGCTCTGAGTGTAAATACTCTGCATTCTTTCTATTACATACCTTTGTGTCCTTCTCCACAAAGAAGGCTTTGCTTCTCTGCCTTTGCTTTTTTCCTGTTATGGTTCTACGATAGGAGTGACACGTCTGACCTAAGGAAGAAGGCAGAGTTTACAAATATAAATTTAGGATTAAAATACTGTTTTTATTATTATCCAAGTTTCTTTTTACTTTCAATATTTGAGGGAAGTAATAATTAAAATTTCTGAATAAAAATAGAAATTTCAAAGGAAATACTATACACGTGTTATATGTATAAGTACAGGAACTGTAGTGACATATTTTTTTTAAATAGATAATCTTAGCAAAACAAATATATCTTTATGGACCATCAGGTTATCATCAGATATCATTAAGTGTTTAGTTTGTAAAAAACAAACTCGTGTTTTCTAGGAGTTTACCTTCTAATCAAATTTAAATTGATACTTTGGGCTTTAGAAATCTGCTTTTTCAGGCTTTTTTATTTTTAAAATTATAAAACAGATTTAGAACTTTATTAAAGTACTTCCAGTTAATAGTTCTGATTTTGAAATATACTGTTTTTTAAAGTCTGATTCTTTTCAGTGTTCCCTAAATTTGATAATATGTTATCCTTGTTAAAAAAAAAAAAAAATATAAGCACTAATAATTAAACATATACTTAAAACATTAAAATTTATACCTTTTATTAGGGTTACATTTATATAATTTTTAATGCTTATTTCCATATGGTTTTGGTATTGTATTAGATTTCTTTTGAAATTTTACTTCCTTTAGTTTTTAGATTCCTTTTGATAATTCAGACTATATGAATATCTATATATTTTGTAGATAGCATTCGTTTTTATTTTCCAAATAACACATTCGTCTAGGTTCTCACCTTTGCAGTAATTGTCATTTTTAACCTCAGCAATTCTAGTTATGTTTGTATTGCTTCTAAAGCATAATTTTAGTTTTGTTTGGAGGAACATAAACCATCTTAAACATATCTTAGGTAAGCCTAGTAGAAAAAGCAATTGTGACCTAACCAGATGGCAAAACACTTGAACTTGCCCAGTCTGGGAGTTATACAGAACGAAGAAAGAAATGAGCAGGTAAGTATTTATTGTGAAAATGAAGAATTTTTGTTTATAAGGTAATTCATAATGTGTATTAATGTATCAGTCTAGGTAATATAATTAAGAGTTCAGGTTTTTCTTTAAAGGTACATGTTACTTTCTATCAAACATGTTCCAGGAGTAGTAAGATAGTAATGAAGCCTTGTGGATGAGTATTCTTTAAGAGATGTTTTTCATCTTTGATAAGCATAATAGAGGAGAATATTAAAGTTAAAGTTGAAGGTATAATAATTGACTTTTTTTTTTTAACCATTCTAGTTTCTTAATTGATTTAATAAAGAAGAGAGAGAGAAAGAAACATCAATGATGAGAGAGAATCATCGGCTACCTCTTGTATGCCCTATGCAGTGGATTGAGCCTGACGCCCGGACATGTGCCCTGACCAGGAATTGAACCGTGACCTTCTGGTTCATAGATTGACAATCAACCACTGAGCCACACTGATCAAATAATTGACATTTTTATATGATCTTCAGTGCAGTCCTTTAAATTTTTCATGTCTCTCTCTTTTTTCTTTATGAGAAGTGGAAAGATTCAGTTGGATTTGTTATTAAAAATAATGGACACTTTGGTTAGATACAGAGAAGATTATGAAATTGTTTTGTGTAATCAGGTACTAACAAATCATTGTCTGGCATTCCACAGCTGATCCAAGTTGTTGTTGTTTTTTCTTTTAAATAGGAAGTTGCTTTAAAGAATAAACAAGAAATGCATGCACTACCTCCTTCTCCCCAGTTCTACTCAAGCCTTATTGAAGAAATAGGAATTATTGGTTGGGATAAGTATGTCTATTTTAAAATATGTTTTAGAAATGTCTTTATTTTACACATTTCAACTTAATATTTTTTTCAGTTTTAGCAATCTATTTTATACCTTTATAATAAAACTAGAGGCCCAGTGCACGAAATTCATACATTTGGGGTGGGGGTGTCTCAGCCCGGCCTGTGCCCTCTCACAGTCTGGGAGCCCTCGGGGGATATGTAAGTGCTGGCAGTCGTACATCCTTAGACACTGCTGCTGCTGTGCTCCCCAGCCCTCAGTCTGACTTGTGGCTGAGCGGTGCTTCCCCTGTGGAAGCGCACTGAGACCTGAATTGTACTGTCCCAAAACTGGTATTGCTACATTTTGAGGCCCTGCCTCAGCAGCTAGCTAGCTTTTTCATTTAAAATACTAGAAGCCTGCCAAAACTGGTTTGGCTCAGTGGATAGAGCATCAGCCTAGGGACTGAAAGGTCCCGGGTTCGATTCCGGTCAAGGGCCTATACCTTGGTTGCGGGTGCATCCTCAGTGGGGGGTGTGCAGGAGGCAGCTGATTGATGATTCTCTCTCATCGGTGTTTCTATGTTTCTAGCTCTCTATCCCTCTCTCTTCCTCTGTGTAAAAAATCAATAAAATAAAAAAGTAAAAAATAAATAAAAATAAAATAAAATACTAGAAGCCTATGAGGGCATGTGACAGGGGGTAGGAGAGGATAGGGGAAGACATATAGGGGGGAAAAAGGAGATATATGTACTACTATATAATACTTTAAACAATAAAATTAATAATTAAAAGCAGTGGTATAAATGGCAAAAAATAAAATACTAGAAGCCTGGTGTTTGGATTCATGCACCAATGGGATCCCTCTGCTTAGCCTTTGGGGATCAGGCTGAAACCAGCTCTCTGACATCCCCTGAGGGGTCCTGGATTGCAAGAGGGAGGTTCTTGGGTGATGTACCCGGAATTGGGCTCCCTCCTCTCTGATTCCAGGTATGTCGCCTGAGAACCGCAGCTGCCAAATCACCACAGCTAGGCCGCTCCTATGTTGAGTGACTGCCTCTTGGTAGTGTGTGTCATAGCTATTGGTTGGAGTGTCTGCTCCCCTGGTGGTCATTGCACATCATAGCTACCAGTCAAATGGTCGGCCAGTCACTTGGGCTTTTATATACTGTATATAGATCTTTTTTAAATGATACGCATAATGATTTGTATGACAATCTAGTTTAAGTGGACTATGAGAATCTCAGTGATTGCTAGACCATGTCAATATATCCATATTTCATTTGCATTCTTAGCAATAATCTTATAGATTTGTTAGTGTAATAACAAAATCTGATAATAAAAGAAACATCTTAATGAAGACCTTGCTGTGTTTTTAAATTACATACTTGACATTTCTAATTAACTCTATAGGATCAGGCATTATAAAAAATTAAGTTAGAAATTATATAGAATTAGTAGCCGTCTTAAGTTTGATTGCTGTTGTTATAATTTCTATACATGTTTAAACTTCTTAAAAAGCACACTAAAAACAGCAAGTTGTTCAGAGGATAAAGATGAAGATGATATGACAGTTGGGTGTTATGCTGATTCACAAGGGTGAGGGATGCAAAAAGATGTCTTGATTGGCTGCTGTTAACTTCTGCTTGTGTTGTTTTGTAGAGTAGCTCATATAAAACAAAGGGAATTAAATAGAGTCCTTGGTGTTTAGCAGGATTGTCTGTTTGGTACTATGAATGTCCCGAAGTTACACGTGGGCTGATCTACATCTCACTTTATCTAGGATAGTTCTATTAATGAATGCCTTTTATCCTGACCCCTGTCAATCTCAGAAGTGTCCCAGTTTGGAAGAAATTCATAGTCACCTTATTTATAGCAAATCTTATGGTTGTTTTAATAGTCACATAGCCCCAGATAATTCAGAGATTAAATGGGGAAGGGATGTGATGGTTTTATCATTTTTATAGCATATTACTTATCAGAGTGAGTAGAATTCAGGTATTTGGCCTTTCAGATTTGTCTTGGGAAAGAGCTGAATTTTATCTAATTTGTTGTACCACTGAAGGATTGTTCACATATCTCAACATATATTAAGTTAGATTTTTAATTAAGCCTATTATTTTAGTAATGGATTTGATCCAGTAAATTTATCCAGTGGAATTATGTTCTATAATTCTCAATGAATTTCAAAGAACTACGTAACATATTGGAGTAAATGGAATACTTGTTTATACTAAATTAATTTCAATAACTGGACAAGGACTTTAATTCTGATTTATCAGCTGTGTGACCTCGGTCATGTAATGTAACCTCCCTAAGAGCCACATTTCCTTCATTTTTAGTTTGAAACTAATAATGAGTGTTGAAAAGAAACATGTTATGTGACTCAATTAATCCCTGACTAAAGTTTCTATAAAGTTGTTGAGACACTAGATCACTCAAAAATGTCAGACTGTATATGAGTTTTACAGAGATTTAATTAGTGTTGCGATTTAATTATAACCAGTAATAACTTTTGTTATAAAATGCAAAAGAATATAGATGTTAACAAATTACCTTTATAAGAATGTTTTTCCTCATTCATATCCAAGTCATTTAATAACTGCAAATTATCTAATAGTGAAAAATTTTGTTTTTCTAAATTGGTTGTGTTGATAGTATCTAATGTAAGCAGTTGTTTACTACACACATGTGAAGCATAAAAATGACCGGTCTGAATAGCTTTTCCATGTTCATTTAATACATAGAGCACTGGCACATATTCAGAAGGGTAAAACTTTTATATTCTTTATAAAAAAAAGCAATAAACTTACATGAAAAGCAGCAATGTGAGAGTTTTAAGAAAGGTGAGGTCCTTTTGAGTTACAAATCATTTAAAAAGGTTTGTAGAGAAGGTGGGTTTTGGGATAAGAATGGAAGGAATGTAGAAAGACTTAAAAGGGAGGGATTGGTGGAGGCAAGGCTGTATTGATGGAAATGTACAATTTTTGAACTTTTGAGTAAATCATTCACTCCCATAAGAGAATTAATATGAGGGCGAGACTGACGGGTCTTAATGCTAGACTAAGGATTCTTTCTATGTAGTTGATGAAGGCTCATTGAGTATTTTTGAGCAAGGAGTTACTTAGGTAGATTAATGTAGTCATGGAAGGCAGGATAGGTTGATGTACAGAAAAGACAGGAAGTAAAGACACCAATTAGGGAGGTTGCTTTTTGAAATGTAGGTTTGAAGTGTTAATGCTTAAACTTGAGTGTAGGGTAAAAATAGAAACTTTGATGCTTTATTAAACCATGAAGGTCTTCAGTCTACCTTTTGATGTTATTACTATGTAAATATACCTAGATATTTAAATAAAAGAAAAACTATGTAACTTAGGCTTTTGGTCAAAATAGGTACACTATTTCAAGCACATTCCTTCTGCTGCTCTACTGATAACATTCAGCTACTAACAAGAACAACAAAAATCTCCCTGAGCTGAAGTATCCTTTTTAAGTATTATAAAACTTAACTGCCAAGTTTAGTGCCGTTTTACTTATTGCAAGCATATTTACAAAGAAATGCAGCAAGTGATAAATACAAAGTAAAGTGCCAAAGGTATATTTTATTTCTTTAGATTTTATATATGTTTTATATTTTTAGTCAATTTTGAATGTGCCTAGCTAAGTAATAATACCCAAACTTCTTATCTTAAATGTGATTTCACAACTTTAAAAAATATTGAGCATTTCAATGATGAAAGTTTTTAAAATTTATTATTAAAGTGAATCATTTACCTAAAATGAGTAAAAATTATTCCATGTTGTTTAAATCAAGATACTCACCATAACAATAAAATAGATCGTTTAAAATAGTCTTTTTTAAGAATGATTTTTAAAAATTATTTCTAAGAGCTTATCACTGTTCTCCTCTCTATAATATCTTTTTTTATAGACCAAACACTAAGATATTCTTTCCTACTGTGAATGGATATAAATATGTTCTTTTAGTTAGGGTACAAGTTAAACTGCTATTAACAAAGAGAACCCCAAATCCTCAATATTTCAAACAAGATAGAATTTTAGTAATCTCATTAACAGCTCAGAGGTAGGCAGATGGTCAACAGTGAATACAGGTGGCGCTGTCCCACAAGGTCATCCAAGAACTCAGGTTTCTTTCACTTATTTCTCAACTATCTACTGTTGCTTAATTGTTCAGTGTAGTAGTTACTATCCACATGTGGCTATTGGCATTTATATTTAAACTACATTAAAATTTCAGTGTCTATAACAACTATATTTAAAATTTTTCGTAGCCACGTGTCACGAGGATCTGTTGTTTTGGACAGTGCCTCCATTGTGGAGTACCTCCATTGTTGCTGATTGTTTCAGTGGTCAGAGTGGCAATAAGAGAGTTGTTCTTGTCTGCCTGGTCTTTGCTGGCTTATATTGCTCAGACCTAGTCTAAAGGAAGGGAGAGTGAGAGAGGCACTGGAGAGAGTAAGGCAATATTTTGTCAATAAAAATAATTCAAAAGGTGCACATATCAATCACTTTTATTATCAGTCTAAAATTTAGTGATAGGCTGATACCCAAGGGCAGCTGGGAAGGATTGCTAGCTGAATGGAGTGTGCCCTGCTAAATCTTGGTGTAGTTAGGGGTGCTATAGAGGCAGGGATTCTATTACCAAAAGGAGAAAATTAAAAGAAATACTGGAGGTCATGTAGCAGGGTAGGTCACATCTACTCAAGGTGTTAATAATCATGAGATTTCTCCCTGTTCCTGAAACAAAGTAGAAAGAAATTGACATGGGTAAAATGTATAATTTCAAACGACTAGGCTGAGAGTAACCTAAAGTTATAAATGTTTTTACTGTTTTTACTTGATTTCTTAAAGTTTAACAAAATTAATCTTACCATTTTAACTGCACAACCATATTTTGAGCATGACATTTTTATCTAATGTTTTATCTCCATGTCTTCACCTTTATGGAACGATGATAATCTTTTGTTTGTGTGACTGGAAACAAAAGACTAGAACTTTTATTTCTGTCTAAGAACATCTGGATGAGGAGCAGCAATGTGAAATACAAAAAGGACTAGTTGGTGATATAGTTGTTTCTTTTCTCTCCCCACCCTTCTTATTCTCTATAGGGATATATTCATCATGGTTATAAATGATTTAAGGCTCATAAAGAAAAACAGCAGCCTTTCCCCACACCATTTTTTTAAACTCCAGTCTTATTCTCTGAGGCAAATACTCTGAAATATTTATCCTTACAACTTCCATATTTTTCAATGATATGCCTACATTCAAAATTGCTTGATTATTAATTTTAGGAATTACATAGTGATAACTATAATTAAAGAGGGTTTAGTTCCTATACCACCATCTCCCTCCTTTCTTTACTATTCTTTTATTTTTCAATTAGATTTAATATTTCTTAAACTTCTTTCATGTCCATTTAATTAATGATATGTATCTTTTACTCTCAAATTAGCAATTATAAGTTTTAGTGGTCCGAATCTTCTCTCCTCATTTCTTTCCCCATTCTACTTGTCAATTTTTGTCACCTCTTGTAGTGGTTAAATATATTTACATTCATTTCTGTAGCTACAATTCTTTTAGCTTTGTTTATTCTTGGATTTTCAAAATTGTAATTAGTAAGCAGTTTGATATTTTTCATTAAAAAGTTAATGGTAGAACAATTACAATTTTAACATAGCTTCATTGTTTATAATTTAGATTAAAATTTTCCTTTTCCTTTTTGGTTTCCTTTTTTTTATTATTAAACATTCCCTTAATTTCTCCTTATATATATCATACCCTCTATTCTCTCTATTCTATAGACTTTCTTCCTTTCCTTCCTTTGCCAGCTATCTTGTTCCCTGGATCTTCTTTTTCTGTTTGTTGTTGTTGTTGTTTTTTGTTTGTTTGTTTGTTTGTTTTAATGTGTTTGTCACTCAGTGTTCTTCAAACCACTTATTATTTTTATAAAATTTGCTTTAGTTGATGCTATTTCCTTCTTATTCTTTTTGTAACTATGGATTTATCTACATCTTAAAAATTATTTTTTAGTGAGTAAAGAGAGGATATAAATAAATTATGTGCTATATCAGCATCTTGAATCTGAAGTGTTGATGCTTTCAAAGTTATATGCCCATATATCTGAACTTAGAGTTATATTGATAAAATGTGTGATAAAGTCTCATATTCTATATTTTGGGGGTTAGGGGAATTTGAGATACTTACAGATATAGCTGAAAGAAATTAGTGATTAAACATTTATGTATATCATTGATATTTTTGTGTAAGTAAACATCTTTTCTGGAATCGTTTTTTTCTAAGACCCTAGACTTTTTATAGATTATGATAAACATTCTTCTGCTGATAAAGACTATCTTATCTTTTAGTTTGTTGTTTAGGATATGCACCTTTTTTAGATTTAAATCTATTTTTTATTACAAATAGTGTTCCACAACTTTATTGCCCATTATTTTTGAAATGGACCCACTTTCACTCTTATACCAGGCCAGAGACTAAGCAGCACACAGTGATGTTAAAACATGTTTCCTGGGTTAGAAGGCTAATGTTAGTGCTGACCTCTAATGGGTCTTACCATCAGTCTGGGTGATAAGTTGTGCAATGCTCTTAGGCTACTTTTTATCTTCACAAGAGAATAGTATTGTAAAAATGTCAAAAAATATTCACATGCCCAGTTCACTAGTAAATATACTACTAAATTTGAACATTTTTGGCAGTAGCTTATGCTACTCAAGGGACCATAGTTTTACAGAATGATATATTTCAAAGGGTATTGGTTCCCGTTGCAGAAAATTCATACATTTAGAGCAACTTAAAGCCAAAACAACTACGCTTGTGCTATATGTTTAAAATATTAGTCATCTTGAATGCATTCCCAGGTTAAGTGTCAGAAGCTATCTGTCACAGAAAAAGAAAATTTATTGTTAGGAGATCAGGCTATACCTGTGCTCACACAGCATTTTCCTTAGAGGATCAATTTAAGTATGAACTAATATCGGCCAGGTTTTTGTATAGTAGCATTATTGATAATAAAGGAAAAGTTCATCATGGAGAAAACAAATAAAGGAAGCATAAGAGTCTCATACCGTATAAAACTACAGAAATGGATCAAAGACTTTGACAGGAAGTTTAATGTGTACATAAGTAGAAGCTGACAGGAACATGCTGTGTGTGCCAGAGGTTCCAGTGATGGAAAACCGAAACATAGTGCTCACTGACCACAGCATGAGCCTTGACACACATTGTAAATAATCCAGAGATCTATGACTACATTAAGCACTAGGCTGGTGTATTAATGGCAGTAAATCTATATAGCAGCATAAAGGGCTGGCATGCAGAAACCCCTCTGATTAATTTTGCAATGGATTAATAGAAATATAGCAAATATTTTCATTTCCAATTCTACCATTCTCCACTCCCCCTGCCCCCAGTCCTGTCCTCCCCAGTGTGATCACTTTTTATTCTCTTCTTCTCACCAGACTTGTATATGTGGATTCTTCCTTCAGTACCATCAAGTTAAAAGCTGAAGATGCTTCTGGTAGAGAGCATCTAATCACTCTCAAGTTGAAAGCAAAGGTATGTGCTTTATTAAACTGTTATTGTGGTCAGAAAATGCTTCATGAAATGACCTCTATTAATGTTTTCAATCTAATTAAGTGCCAGCTGCTTCTAAAATATGTACATATGGTACTTTAAAAAATTATTTGGAAAACCTCAAAGAAAATTCAGCAGGTTTCTAAAAGCCTAGATATAATTTCATGTCACTATTGTAGTTCAAATGTGATCAAAATATAGACTTCATAAAAAAGAAATATTGCAGTAAGATTCAGCAGCTTTAAAGTATCAAAATGTTATTTTTGTAACATCCAATACAGAAAAAAGTTGGAAGTTTCCATTATCCCAAGTAAAGTTCTACTAAAGGTCTTTTGTCTTCAACTTGACTATGAATTAATTACCTTTATAGTTCTTATTTCTGACCCACTCCCAACCACCATACACAGTCATACACATACGTGTATTTTTTATTGTTTGTTTTGGCTGATTTTTTTTTTTCTGTTATTTTAAGAATTTGCCAAGGTTATGCTTCTCTTTACAGGGCCTTTATAGGCTAGTGATCTATAACTATTCATTAATTTATTAGCACAAAATATAGCTGTTTTATCTTTATTTTTTAGTTCTAGATTGTGAATTTTGAGAAATAAGTAGAATAAGCAAGTTCAGCATATTAATCATTTATTTAGTAATCACTAGGGAAACATAAGAATTTCAGAAAACCAGGACATCTTTTTTTTATTGTTCCCAGGAGTCATCAATCAACTCTATTTCAGAAGATTGCAGTGATGAAAAGATCAATTGTGTTTGTCCTTTTTAAAAATGTGCCTGGCATTTAAGCTTTCCATGAGAGAGAATTAATATATAAAGCTGTACTGGGTGACACAGAAAAGTTGATATCTTATAGTGCCTCTATATCAGACAAATTGAGAAATTACTCATTCCCTCTCTTTTCTCACATACAGAATGTTTAGGCATATATAATTTTAAGACTCGTGTGATAAGTCCTAAAAAATATGAGTGGGCTAGAAATCTTATTTGTAAAATAAGTTACATGGATATTTTAGTTAAAATAAAAATAAATTATTTTCCCTTTTAATTTTTAAAGCTGTGCTTTTTCTAAAACCAAGGAGAAAACTGTCCTTATTCTTCCAAAGGTCACACATACTGCCAGTGGCAAGGGTTCTGTCATTTCCCTTAAAGCTTTATTTGTTTCTTTTGTTTGTTTGTTTGTTTTTTTAAGAGCCTACTTTTTGCAAGCATTTCTACTTACTGAAGGGATAATGCTTCAAGTCTGCACCTGTACCTATACCTACAAAGATGTTATTATTAATTCTAGTTAATGATGTTAATGGTAGTATTGAGAGCGAGTATGTAGCTATTAGTCTTTTCCTTTTTTCTTATGTCTTCACAAGGTAGATAAGGTGACACTTTTAATATTTCTCTGGAGAATCTTTTCAACTGTCAATTTTTGCAGTATCAATAGCTGTGGAACACTATCATGGATGCCCTGGCAAGAGAGAAGAGAAAGCTTTATTGGAGTTGGGAAAGAATTAGGAAGAAAATCAAATGTGTGTGTTTTTTTGTTTGTTTGTTTTTGCTTTTTTGTTTTTGAAAAGACAGTGGAACTGAATGAATCTTATGTTGGTATGATTTACTAGAGTCTTTAATTGTCCATTTAGTTCCATTTTCATAGAGATAGACCTAAGTTCTTTTTTAGATATGGTCATTTTTTTTTCTAGGAATATTTGGATCTGGGATTGTCAGTTAAAAATAGCGATTAGCTGAAACTGTATTAAAGTACAAAGACACATTTGTAATACCTTAATCAATAAAAATAAATAAATAAAATGGCATATTTATGTGTTAAAAAAAAGTACATAATGCAAAATCTTAATCCAGACTAAGTTTTAAAGGATCAAGTTGATTTAAAAACAAAAAATAACACCTTAATAAGAGGCTTGTTTTGTAAATATACAAAACTTTTTTATGTATATAGTAAAGAAATTCATTAGTTGAAGTATTTTTATTCTGGTATACATACTTCCAATTTTGCTCCTTCCTTTACTATCTGCAAAAACCCACAAAGAAAATAGTATCAGAAACCCCCCCACACAAAAAAATAGTACTAGATGCTTCCTATTAAAAATAAATATATATAAAAAAGAACTATGGTAAGGGAAATAGTTAAGTTTTTTTTGTTTTTATAAGTGATTTTTAGGCAGTACATAATACTTATAGTATATCCTGAACTGTGTGATGTAATTACTTTCTTTCCTTGAGGAAAATAAGTAGCCTAGTGCTTCTTCACCTTTGGCCTAGATCAGGACTATTTGAAAAAACAAATCACAGGTGTATATCAGAGGCTGGACATTCTCTCTCTGATGGACATTTTTATAAATCTGCAATTTGTATGTATTTACTTGGGAAGCCTCGTAGATGGTCCAATGACAGAACAGTTTGGGTTAAATTTTTTCTTAGAACTATATTAGAATTTAAATATATTGGATGTGACAAAAATAAGCACTTTTATAATTTTAGAATTATTTTATATTTATTGATTTGACTGAATCATTTGAATTGAGTTTTTTATACTATATTTAAATTTAAAACAATTGCTATTCTTATTTTTCAATTAATATTCCTTTATGTGGAGTTTTTATTGTCAATTATACTTCTAAAATGAAACTTTTGGTAGTCTTTGGTGATTTTATATAGACCTATCCTACTTACTGAAAACTCTGAATTTTAATAGTTATTTTATAATATTTTTAGTTATCTATGTTGTAGTTAGTACTATAATACAAATAATTCTGAATATCTAGGACACTACTTCATAATTCATGTTAAATTACCCACAAGTATATAAATTTGTGCTTTTTAGGTTCTGTGCAGTTTTATAAAATTTATTATGTAAATAAAGTTGATCTTAAATGGGAATATAATTAACATACATGATATATGCATTTAATTTATAATAGATATATAGAAAGCAAATAGATCAGTCTAATTTATGTTTAGATGTTTGAATAATTATACATAAATGTATTTTGAAGATATTATCTCAGAAACTATCCCACATTTATGTATATGAGATTATGTTATATTTAGCATAGCCTGCTTTTTTGTTTACTTGCTAAATTTCTATGTCAGTGTACATACATAGCATTTATTCTACTAAGACCTACTTAAAAAAAAAGATCATATTCTCTTTTAGCATAATGAGTTATAAGTATTTAATTACTTCCAAACTCATAGATGCTTTACTTGGTTTATCTATTCTAAATACAATAAATATTTCATTAACTTCATACTCTTACTCAGATTGATGATTTAAGTTAGAGAGTTGGTATTGGTCATTGTCAGCATCAGTGGGTGATAAATAACAGTATGCGAAAGCAAACTGAATATTCCATTTTTGACCCATGGAGGTTTCAAATGTGCATTATTAGTTTTACAGATTGTTAACATTTTGGAGGAAAAATAAATTTTATAACCCTTTTAGGTGACTTGCACTATTTTTACTTAAAAACAGAAGTTTACTGACTTGTCCAACATCATGCAAATTAATTGGCAGAACTAATGAAAACTAAAGTCTGCCTATTTACTTTGATATAATCACATGCCTAATAAAAATGGCATACAAATGGTTTTCCAGTGATTACAGCAGTTATACTCTTAAATACATCATCTGATACTTAATTGTCTGAATTAGAGCTCCCTCTTTAATTTCAGCCTAACCTTTCTTAAATTTCCTCCCAAATTAGAGCATAGTTATATTTATATGGTTTCCTGTATTTTTGTCTTCGTGTTATCGGTTCTGCATATCCAGATATTATTAGTCAGGGTTTACAGTAAGTTTTCTTTCCGGTCAACAGATCATTATAACTAAATGTTAATTCATTTCAGAGCATTGACTTCAATGGCATTTTGTAAATACGATAGTGAAAATTTTGTCCCTTTTTGTTTTATTCAGCAAAGTAGTGAAAAATAAACTGCAAAAAGTGAATCTAAAACTTTTTTTAAAGTCTGTCAAATGAAAGTTTTCTTAAAACTAATTTTATTTTAGTAAATTTAGCTTTTTAATGGAAAGAAATTAGTATTTTTAAAATTATATGTGACTTTGAAAAATCCAGAATTGCATTTTAGAGAAATCATGTAGTACAATTCTCTAATAACAAAATTGATTTTAATAATAACTACATTTTGTCTTTAACTTAGAAACCTATTTGTCATAATGACTTTCATTTTTTGTAGAATACTGTTGAAGAATTGATTTTCTGTTTATCAACCATGAAAAATTTTTTTTTTTGGCTTAAAACTAGTACTTTTGTTTTTTCCTTAATAAAGAAGGCATTTTATTCTTTTTAAAACTCTTCTTACTAAAAGTAATTGCTTAATTGTGGAAAATACATTTATTTTATAATTAAGAATTGTTTGTATTTTTATGCATTCCTTGATTCTGATACTGCCTCTTCAAATAGTAGCAGGCTATTTGAGATTAAATTTTACACCGAAAGGAAACTAATATCAATAAGTTTGACCTCTTATTTTAAAGATAAGAAACTTTAAAATAAGAGGCACAGTGTGGTTTCCCTGCAATCACATTAGCAGCTCACCCAACACTGACTTCATTCGTTCTTCCTTGATCAAAATTGATTGTGTTTTCCTCCCCAAATCATCAAACTTTGTATCCCTTGAACATAATTTTAACTGCTATAATCAGTTCTTGACATCTGTAACAGTAAGAGCAAAATATTTATATATAATACATTTGCATTAATAATACTATTCCTAATCAATTTTTCTAAAACACCTCATGTGAAATTGTCACACAGAAGTAAAATTAACCTATATTTTTGCTTTTTCATAGTATCCTGCGGAATCACCAGATTGTTTTGTGGATTTTCCTATTCCATTTTCTGTTTCCTGGACTACACAGGTACATTCTTAAAAAAGCATATTCTGTTTATTTATATGTGGCCATTATAGGTTATAAAGTGATTTTCTTTTAGTTTTCTGTAAGCATTTGTTTATAAACAGGTCTTCTAGAGTATATCTTTTATATTTCCTAGTAGTTAATATTCATTTTCTCTCTGACTGCACACACATACACTCACACACGTAAATACACCATTCAGCCTTTAGATCTTTATGCTTCAGTTTAGACAAACATGAAGAAGCTCTGTTGACAGAAATTTTGCTTTAAATTTAAATTCTAAAGCACTGTTTATAAAACAGTGAGCAGTAAGTAGAAAATTGGGTGACATTTTTCAGACTGTTAAATCTTTTAACATTGTTGACAAAATATCAGAGAATCTTTAAAAGAGAATGAGTTATGATTAAAAATATAAGCCTTTCCCTTTTAACTCTTTTTTTTATTTATTGTTTTTAAGTGTTTTTCCTGCATTCATCCTTGGACCTAGACAATTTTATTTTTGTATGTGTTTCCAAGCATTTATACTTTGAGTGAAGAATATTGGAGATTCTTTCTCCTTATCCTGTCAATTGAATTTCTCAATACATTGATGATATCTAATAAGATAATGTGTTTAGAAGTGCATTGTAAACTGTAACATTATATAGTTATAAGGTATCATTCTCAGTAGTATCATCATCAATATTATATGTGTGGTTTCTGAAGACCTGGCAGAATAGTAGCAGTTAAATTCAAAGAACAACCTAATGATGATGGGCATGGTCCTTCTTTCATGGGTAAATTGTGTCACACATTTCTGTTCTTATGCAAAGAAAACAAAATTCCTAGTGACATTTTACAAATATTTTTTGTTAGGAAATTTTGTTACATTCAAGTGAAAATTTATGCTAGAAATCTATAAAGCAATTGTCCTGTATATGAAGTGTTTTGTTGTTGTTGTTGTTTTTAAAAAAAACACCTAACAGCATTTAAATAGTTTTATGAAGGTTTTACATTTGTAAAAATATATTCAAAATTATTTTTCTCATTTTTTTTTTTCTCTAGAAACATAAAAAAGGCTTTCTCTTTTCAATTAGAATAGAGAAAAAAGCAAAATAAAGGAAAGGAAAAGCCATGTGATTTGCTTTGGGTATTCTGTTATGTATCATAATTATAGTAGAGGCCCAGTGCAAGAATTCATGCACCAGTGAGGTCCCTCTGCCTGGCCCATGGCATTGAGCCAAAACTGGCTCTCTGATATTCCCCAAGAGGTCCTGAATTACAAGAGTGCACAGGCCAGGCCAAGGGACCCCGTGGTGCATGATTGGGGCTGGGGAGGGATGCAAGAGGTTGGCCAGCCAGGGAGGAATCACAGGAGGGCTCCAGGGCATATCTGGCCTGCCTCCCTCAATCCCTATCGATCTACCGGACCCCAACAATAAGCTAACTTATGGGTTGGAGGGTCTGCCTCCTGGTGGTCAGTGCACATCATAGAGACTAGTTGACTGGTTGACTGACCTCTAATGGTCAGTGCGCATCCTTAGCATATCATTAGCATATTAGGCTTCTATTATATAGGATAGAAAATAGTGTGTTGACTTAAAAAAAAAAGATATGAATTGTATAGCTTTGCTTTTTTTAATATACATTGTTTATTTGGCTCTGTAAGCTTTATCTTTGTTAATTTTTAAAAATATGTTTTTATTCATTTCAGAGAGGAAGGGAGAGGATAAAAGAGATAGAAATATCAGTGATGACAGAGATTCATCTATTGGCTGCCTCCTGCATGCTCTCTACTGGGGATCGAGCCTGTTACCTGGGCATACACCCTGACCAGGAATCCAAACATGGCCTCCTGGTCCATGGGCTGATATTTAACCACTGAGCAACACCAGCCAGGCTTTATCTTTTTTTAATATGAGACAGTGCAATAACATTATACCCAGATTGCATTACTCTTTCCAGATATGCTATCTGTAAATTTTACTTCAGTATTTATCAAAACCCAAATTTGAAGAATATGTTTTTGATGTTTCTTCATTTTTTTTTTTAAATGTAGATAACTATACAGGTTTTCCGCAGATTTTATTCTGTGAAAAAAGTTTGCATCTCCACAGAAAAATGCACTTACTTTGTTTTGCCTTTTAACAACATTAATGTGTGACTAGACTAGACTAAAAAAATCTTTGAAGAAATTTTTAAAAAATTTTATATCTTAACATTAGTTCAAGTGCCTTAGATATTAAGTATGAAGTGTTTATAATACTAATTTAAATTCAAAATTTAGATTTAACTGGGTCATACAAATGTTCTGTTTTGTATTAGCTCCAAGAAAATAGAATTAATTAGTAGTAATTGGAATGTCACAAATTAAATTTTAAGTTACAGAATATACTAAAATCCGTAGCAAAGTACAGAAAGAAATTTGGATACCTTATTATCCACAACTCAGTTTTGACAGATGTTAATATTTTGTCACATTCACTACAGAAATATCTCTCCCTGTTTCTGTCCTCTCTTAGGAATAAAATGTTTTTGGAACAACTAAGATTTACCCCTCCTTTTCCTTCCTCCTTTCCTCTTCCTTTTCCTCTCTTCCTTTTGAGAGGTAACCACTTCCCTGAAATGATGTGAATGCTATCTATGCATATTTTTGCTACATTTGTTTATGCCATTTTCTATCACATTTGCAGTCTGATTTTTTACAATGGTTTTTACAATGGTTTACCAATGACCCATGCATGTGTGGCACATTTATTTTAAATGCTTTATATCATTCCATTATATGAATCTACCAGTTAATTTATCTGTTGCCCAGCTGATAAGGTTGTTTGCAATTTCTCACTAAATTTTTTGCTGCAGTGACATCCTAACATGTTTCTTTGCACACATGTGAGACTTTTAGTGCTGCTTTTACCTAGTAGTGAAAATGCAGGGTTGTAGGGAACTGTGCCTCTCCGGGATTACTACATGCTGCTAGTTGCCTACCCAAATTGGTTATATAAGTTTATACTCCTGCCCAGTAATGCATAATAATTCCTACATTTTCAAAGACCTTCCAAATCTTAGTCTGATTTTATTCTGACCTTAATTCTTATTAGGAATGATAAATCATTATTACCGTTTTTATAACCTGAGTCTATTTAATTTTTTTTTTATTATAAGCATTCCTTATATATTCTGGATACTGATTCTTGTTGATTATTTTGAAATTTTAGTATCTTCTCCCTGAAGGATGTCTTTTAACTTTGTTTATTATATGTTTTGTCAATCTGAAGTTTAACAATTTCTTCCTTGTGATTTGTACTTTTTTGGTCTTGAATTGAAAAATCTTGCATATGTTGTTCTGAAAATATATTCTATAGATTGTTCTAAAAGTTATACATTTTTCATATTTAATTAAGTATTTTTCATATTTATTTACTATTTAAGTCTGAGGTAGGAATCTATTTACACTTGGTTATTCTATAGATGCTCATTTGGATGTGGCGTCTTCATTTGTGGAGATTGGGAAGTGATTTCAATTTTTCATTTTTGCATGCCATTAGACTTTAGAACATTTTCAAAATATATCTATCTATTCTTTGAAAATCTACAATAGTTGTACATCGTAAGTATTTTGGTGATGTCACCACGGGAATGAACTCTTGAGTCTTTTAGGTATGAGAAGAGTGTTGGTGATGTGTTTTGAAAGTAAGAAGCCATATTAGACTTGTTTGCTGTTTTTGACTTTTTTTCATTGACTTGGAAATGATTCTCCTTGTGAGAATTATTTTTTTTAAAAACAAGTTTTAAACAGTTGTGGTTCTCAACCAAAATAAATGCTACTATTGTAGTCTAATAGCAAACATTTAAGAGACTGTTAGTAGGCTCCAGATTATTGATTTTAAAAAACAAACAAACATTCCTTTTTTGCTTTTGTACATTTTTTTCCCCGTTGGATTCAGTGTTTCTGGACTTTAAACTTGGAAGATCTTTATTTTCCTTTCTTTTTGTAAAATAATAGACATGGCTTTGTGGCATCCATATTAAAAATGGGTAATTTTCCTTATGGTCCCTGTCTTCCTGCTGGGTTGATAATGTTTTGATGTATTTTTCTCTTGCTCTGATGAGAGGTCTGCTGCTGCTGCTCTGACATATTCATTTGGATGAATAATTATAACTTGCACAATGTCAAGCTGAAGATGGTAGGGTTTTGTGCGTCATGACAAGCCTAGTAGCCAGTGCAGGTGTCTCACAGCATGATCAGCAACAGCCAGTGTATTCTGGCTCAGAGGAGACATTTAGAGAAGTAAGAAATCAGCACCAAGGGCAAGGCTGCTGCTACCACTGCTGCTGTGCTATGTGCCAAAGAAGCACAAAGTGCTTCTCAAAGACAAGTGACTGCACACCTCTTTTCAGATAGCTACTTTGTTTACTCCATTATATTTTTAAAATAGATTTCAGTATAGAACGTAAGAACATGTCATGATTTTAACCTTATCCTACTTCCCAACATGACGAATACTCCGAAATGTGTCTTTAACAGTCTGCTATCTTTTGTACTTTTACATACAGATCATATAATGAGACTATAGAATTCCCTAATGTAAGATTTTAAGTGCATTGATATCAATGATTCTATTTTTTTTTTAAATGATTTTCTCTAGGTTGCTGACCAACCCAAAATGGATGTTAAAATTGAAGTTCTATCTATACTTGTGCCATTCAGGGCAGGCTTGGCGAAGTATTCTTGCCAGGGTGGTTGGAATTTTCAGATTTGGTATTATACAGTAAGCAGTGGTCTTTATATTTTTAACATGAATATCTCAGATTTTTTGGAATAATGCCATGAATGCAAGAAGAGCAAAACTAATGATAAAGCCTCTGGCTGATAATCTGGTGGAGAATGAAGAATTTGTAATTAAAGGAAACAGTCTTATTACATAGCAGGGAGCATGATCCATTAGTTAGAGCAGCAGACTAGCAGTTGGATATCCTGGGTTCTGTTTACAGTTCAGCCATTGATTTAATTGTATAATTTCAAACAAGTCACATGACTGCCCTTTATCTTAGTTCATATATATGTGGAATAATGAACTTTTACTCTTTCACAGAGATGTTAAGAAAAATAAATTTGATTTAAAACAAAAAGAATGTCAGAAGGGGGGAAAAAAAACCTCACTATCCACTGTAAGAATTCTGTGGAAGTACTCCTTTTCTGACCTAATGGATTATCTTTCTTACCCTTTTTCTCTTTGCTGTGTTTGTTAGATAACTCATAGTACTGGATTTTTGTTCACTCTTAAGTTGGTTTAATTAAATATGCTTTTGTCTTCCTGGTAATCTGATTGTTGCTACAATGAAATGGGTAAAAAGGCATTCAGCGATCAAAACAAATAAATTTAATTCATTATTGAGATTATATGATATGGTAGAAAAAGTAGCGAAGTGACCTAATAGATTCAATGACCTATTAATTGCCTTTTTTTTTAATAACGTATCATTAATTTAAAAGTACCCTTCAATTATGAGAAAGAATAGTTTTGAAATTGTACTCATCATTTACCAAAATATATGTTTTTCAAACATTAGTAATTCTAGGAATTTATTTTTCCAGATAATTCTTAGAATCATTTAAGCTTTTAGTTACAATTGGGTTTTCACTTATCCACCAAATTAAGAACTGATATGTTCACAGTCTAGGAACTAGTTATCTCTGCATTTATTTAGGTTTTTGATATCATAGTTATATTTTGCTATATATTTCTTGTACTTAAATTCTTTATTAATAATTTACAGATTTTATTTTTATTCTATTTCTAGTTTGCTAAGTGTTATAAATGAAAGTTGAATTTTATCAAACACATTCTCTATATTAAGGTAATAAAATTATTTTTCTTCTTTAATCTCCTAATAGGATAAATTATGTAGTTTGATTTCCTAATGTTAAACCAATCTTCCATTCTTAAAATAAGCCAAATTAGTTCATGATCTAATTTTATCTGTCAGTCAATTGATCAATCAATTGGAAAGGAAAAAAGCAACAACATAGTTTTAGTAATAGTGAGTGTTGGGAGAGAGTGAAATTAGATGTTTATATTTAATCCACTTATCTTCCTTACCTAGTAGCTTTAACCCTCTTTTTATATAGCCCTACATGTGTAGTTTTTACTTTATTTAAATTATGATGAACACATTAATTTTTTTCATAGCTTTCACCAATGGCCTCTAGTGAAAAGAGACATGGGATCGGAATTTTAAATAAGTATGCTAAATATGAATGAAGTTTCATATTTTCAACTAGAGGCAAGGGACAAAAGTATAAATGCTCCGGTTTATTTCCTGCCCTCTCGTGTGATTTGGTAGGGGTTATCGTGGGTATCAGGGTACTTTGGACATCCCTAGAAATTAGGTAAGGGAGCTGACTCACCAAGGTCTGCTAGGGACTTTATCTCCTTACTTCAGTGCTTTATTGGATAACATTATATAGCTGTCATGGTCAAATCTTCTCTTAATAGTTAACTTTTAAAGTATACAAACAGAAAAGCAAGAAGCAATAGTTTGCAGAAGGAAACAATTTAAATGCAGCAGACATTTTTTATCTACTATATAGGGAGCACTGAGCAGGATCCTAAGGATATTACAGTGAATTAGACAGGCTTCCAAAACCCTAAGTTAGGTTTTTAGGAGTAAACCTCAATCTGATAAGGAGAGAGGCATTTAAAAAGATAATTTCAGTTAAATATGTTGAGCAATATGGTGAGTTGTTTTGATAAGATGAAAAAGAGGCATATAATCTAGCCTGATGTGGTCAAGCAAGTTTTCCAATAAGTTATTACTTAAGCTCAGTGAGTCTTAAGGAATGAGACATTTGGGTTGGGAGGAGAGATGGTACTTCAGGAGAGAACTGTGTTAGTCAAAGAACAAAGGCATGCAATTGTAAGAGATAATGCATGAATTATACCTCACTTGGTACTCTGTGGACTGGAACTTTTGCTAGAGTTAAGCCAGCTCTGCTATACTAATTCTCATGAGCTTGGGCTTTATCCTCAAAGCCTTTGGGTTATATGGAAGTGTAACAGGGTCAGAATCTTGTTTTATAATAGTATTTCTCAAAGTGTTTTTCTGTTTGGTTTGATTTGGGCTTCTAATAGGGATAAGGTGCCCTGGGCAGTTTGGCTCAGTAGATAGTCAGCCTGTGGACTGGGGGTCCCAGGTTTGATTCTGGTCAAGGGGACATGCCCAGATTGCGGGCTCGAGCCCCAGTGAGGGGCGTGCAGGAGGCAGCTGATTGGTGATTCTCATCATTGATGTTTCTATCTTCCTCTCCTCTTCCTTCCTCTCTGAAATCAATGAAAGTTTATATATTTTTTAAATAGGGCTAAGGTGAAGAAAGGACTCTATGATTTAATAAATTCATGAAATTATAGATTTAGATTCTGTTATTTCTTGATTTAGGACTTCTGAGATTTCTTAAGATGCCAAGATGTATTATAACTTTTTAGTATGGCCTCCCCACCCACTACCCAACTCCCTTTTCTCCTCTCAAAACACCTCTCTGGATTAGATTTCAACAAAACATGCCTGTGTGTTTTTGTGCGTGTTTTTGTTTGTTTGTTTTTTAATAGGTCACTCTGTTAGCATAGAGGAGAGTTCTAAGTGAGTAGGTGAAGACTATAGTGAAGGAAGGTGATAGAGGCTATGTATCTCCATGTAGGAAGTAGTGTTTGTTCTAGGTTAATGGTTGCCAGGTAAGAGAAAAGGAGAGTGAGAAAATTTCACATGTTATATTGATATAACTGGATGATTGATTGGGCATGAGGTCTCAAGGATTGCTCCCAATGCTGCTGGTATGGGTGACTGGGTTAGCTGCCAGTACTACTGAGTGAGACAGAGAGTGCAGGAAGAAAGGGTGTAGAGACAAGTTGAGTCTGGAATTTGATTATTTTGATATGCCTACGGTATATGTGTTTAGTTAAATGTGTTTAGTAGGCAGTTGGTATGACTATTATAATTTCAGTTGATTTCTGGGATTATCAAAGTTAGTTGAGTTTTGTAGAAGATTTAGATGTGTGCATTGTGAGCAGGTGAACTACTTTTTGGGATGGCAGCCAGCAGCATGCTGGTATTCTCTTGTAGTCTTGACCATAACTGAAGTAAAGATTTTTGTGACCATTTATTTTCCTATTTTGTTGTTTTTAGTGTGAGTCATGAAAAATTAGGTATAACCAACTTTTTTTTTTTTTTTTTTTTGTCAAGGGTAGCACCTTTTTTTCAGTGTGACCTAAATGGAACAAAAGCTAAGCTAGTTTTTTTAATTGGCTTGATTTTTAAAAATTATATGATTTAACTTCACATCTTAGATGTTTATATTCATGTATTTCATCAAATTTGTGCATTTTTTCTCCATCATCTTTTTTCTTCAAATATCCTTTCTGCCACTTTTGTTCTTCTGGGACCCCACAATGCATGTATTAGTCCTCTTGACAGGATTCCACTGGCTCCTTAGGCTTTGTTCACATTTTTCAATCTTTTTTCTTTCTGTTCCTCAGATTTGGTATTTCCCATTGCCCTATATCCAAGCTTGCAAATTCTTTCTTTTGCCTTCTCAGATCTGCCTTTGAATATTGTTAGTGAAGTTTTCAGTTCCATTGTTGTAACTTTTTGGCTTTCTTTTAGGCTTGCTTTCTCTTTATTGGTATTTCCATTTTGTTCATACATCATTTTCCTGACATTTCCCACATCTTTACTTTTTTAAGCATACTTAAGACAGTTGTCCTAAATTCTCTGTTAGATTTACTATGAAGTCCTTTTTTAGGGACAGTTTCTGTTAAATTTTTTCCCCCTGGGAATCAGGGCCATACTTTCCTGTTTCTTTTTATGCCTTTTGATTTTTTTTTGTTTTTGTTGAAATCTGGAAATTTTAATCTAATAATGTAGTAACTCTAGAAATCAGGTTCACCTCTTTCCTCAGAGCAGAAAGAACAAAATCCCCTGCTTTTGTTATTTATTTTATCATTGTTTGCTGTCTTTGTGCCAAAGATCAACCTGAGGTTTAAACTTACAGGCTTCTCTGGTCCTTTCTGAGCTGAACCTTTCCCTGGGCACACATAGTGACTTCCAGATTTTCCCTGTTTATACAGTTGCTTTTTAATATTCTACTCTGTTTGCCTCCCAAAAAGAGAAAAAAGAGGGCAATGAAAAGATAAGTTAAAAGGGGATTGGCTATTTAAATACCCCAAAAGTCACTTCAGGTAGGGGGGAGAGGCTTGCAACAATGGGGAGAGGTGCATCAATGATGGCCAACAATCTGTCTACCCTTCTGAGATCAGAAGTAGCAATTAGTGATCAGAGCACAGATCACTGATGTTTGAAATACAAGGTCCTTTTTGCCCATCTTGGCTCTAGCAAGCGGTGTGCAAACTGCTCCTGGAATTGTGCAGGACTGTCTATCACGGGTCTGGGACTTGGGTGATGGGTGCCTCCTGCCAGTCTAAGAACTGAAATTAACCAGAGATACAGCCCTCCAATAGACTCCAGAGTTTTAAAATAGGTACATCAGATTGATTCTGTTAGTGTAATTGTGTAGTTGGATAGAGATATTCCTGGTGCTTCCTGCTCAACATCTACTTAGAATATCCTTCTAATTGGCCTCATTTTATAATAATAATTATTTGTAATGATCTACAATATAGGATAGCTATGGGCCAAATAGAAAATGCTTACATCTTTTTTTGAACATTCTATAATGGCTGCACACAAAGTGAATATGTTCCTTTTGACCTTGTGGGCAGATACCTATCTCACATGACTTAAAAATAGTGGCAAGTCTTTTAAATCGTAAGTGATCAGCTATAATTTAAATAAACTTAACTATTGTATATAAAGAGATGAAATATTCTGTATGGATTGCTTGACAGAATAATAGCATCTCATTAAATAGATTTAGTTATAGTAGTACCTAAAAAAGGGTTGAGAACATCAATGAAGCTTGCAAATAAGATCAAATGAACTGAATAGTTAAGAGAGTTATCATCTCTTTAATGATATCTGATTGGAAATATTGCAATTAATATTAAAATTAAATTTCTGAAAAAGTTTAATCTCTTGATATTTCCTTATTCTATTGAAGCCTTTTAAATCCCTCAGAGATAAAGACAAAAATTATTATTAGAGGATTTATCTTCAAGTACTTATAGGAAAGTATAAAAAAATCAGAATGGAAAGCATCTGTTGCAAGTACCAGAAAATTATGCTATTAATTTAAGTGTCATCAGAGCACAAAAGATCACATTTCGGGACTGTGAGAAAATTATTAAAATACTGGAAATAATAGTACTTAAGATGAAGATATTATACTCTAAGATCTGGTTAAGTGACTGACATTATTATATCACTTCAGGTATTATAAAAGTAACAAAATGCTTTTAAAGATAATAAGCGTTACATTTTGAGATTGGCAGTGTTCACACTTTTCTGCTTAAGTGCTTTCCTAGTTTAGCATAATTTAATAACAGTTATGGGGGAATAGCTAACATCTTAGTTCCCATATATATCTTTTCTCCCTCCTTCAATATACACATTTGTATAGATCTATATATACATATGAAAGTGATAAAATTTCACTCTCTAAGTGGTGGGTTTATGAACAGTTGCTCTCCTGCCTTTGTTTGTGCTGTTAGAAATGTTTTAATTTTCTAAGGTTTTTTTAAGCTAATTGTTGAGAAGTCTGCTATAAAGAAGGTATTGGTATTTAGATCCATTAGTGTCCAGAAATCAGAATGAGTTTTTTAAACAGCTCTGTTGTGGTATAATTGATATACAATAAACTGAACATATTTAAAGTATAAATAATTTGGTGAGTTTAGCAAATGTTTACCTCTGTGAAATCATCCCTATAATCAAGGTAATAAACATTTCAATTACACCCAAGTTTCCTCCTTTCCCTTTTTAATTTCACCCATCTCTCCCTTTGTTCCCTAGGCAATTACTGATCTGCTTTTTACAATGTTATATAACTCTATTTCAGGGTTGTTGCTTTTTTTCTCAGCACAATTAGAGATTTATCTATGTTGTAGTATGTAAGAATAGTTTATTTTTATACTAAGTAGTAGTACTCCATTGCATGATATCACATATTGTCCATTTACCTGCTGAAACATACAGTTGTTTTCAAGATTTGGCCATTACAAATAAACTGCTATGTACAGTATGTGTATATTATTGTATGAGTCATATGCTTTCATTTCTCTTCAGCAAATGAGTAGAATGGCTAGATCATATAGGAAATGTACAATATGTTTAACTTTCTAAGAAACTGCTAAACAGTTTTTCCAAAGTGGTTTTGACATTTCACATTTCCAACCATAGTGTCATAGATTTCTGATTCTCTAATCCTTGCTGGTAGTTGTTATGACCAGTCTTTTTTATTTTAGCCATTCTAATTAAAAGTTGCTTAGTGGTAGCTCATTGTGATTTTAACTTGTATTTCCTTAATGTTGATGTTGAGCAAATCTTCATGACATCCACACATCTTTTTTGATAGAGTGTCTGCACTATTTTTTTGCCTAAAGTCAGAAATAAACAGGGATATGCTGCATATTTATGAGTTAAAAGACTCAATACTGTTGTCAGTTCTGTCCAAATTGATGTATAGATATAATGCAATCACAGTCAAAATCCCAACAGGTTTTTTTTTTTTTTTTTTAGAAACTGAAATGATTCTAGAATTTTTTTAGAAACTGAAATGATTCTAGAATTCTTATTTAAATATAAAGGAGCTAGAGTAGTCTAAAAAAATAAAAACAATAAGAATAGAAAGGACTAATCCCACTTAGTTTGCACTGTACATAGTGTTTTTATACCTACCTTCTTTATATTAATAGAATGTAACAAATAATGTTTGTTTTTGAAGAGTTTAGACTTAAGCATACAAAAATTCATCAGTGGGTACTGACAGCGTGGAAACCAGACCACTGATTTATTTCACAAAAAGTACAGTCACTAGCCATGGAACTAATGAGAACTACTTCATCCACCTCCCTATTTACAATATTTATAGCTAGGTACTTCATAAGAAAATGTGACCCCTTTTAAGGTTTTTGAATAATGATACATCCACGTCTTCTGATGGTTTAATTTTATGTGTTAAACATGAATAAGAATAATCAACCCAATGTTTCCTTGCTTCAATATTGAGGTTCTTGACTCATACATGCCTTCCAACATAAAGATTGGCAAGCATTGCCAAAATAGACCGTGCTTCAGCATTATAAAACTGGGCAGGAAAAACAATAAGCCTGTTAGTGTTTTTGTAAGGTCATGGTTTGGTGACTTTTTTTATTTTTATTTTTTTTTATTTTATTTTATTTTTATTTTTATTTTATTTTATTTTTTTATAAGTTTTTATTGTTCATATTATTACAAATGTTCCTTTCCCCCCCCCCACCATTGCTCTCCTCCACCAGGTTCCCACCCCACCCTCTGCCCTTTCCCCTCTCCCCATTGTCCTCATCCATATGTGCACAGTTTATGTTCAGTCTCTTCCCACGCCCCCCTCTCCCCTTTTCCCCAAGAATTGTCAGTTCACTCCCCTTCCATACCTCTGATTCTATTATATTCAATAGTTAATATTGTTCATCAGATTTTTTTAATTTCCTTGGTTTTTAGATTCACTTGTTGATAGTTACGTATTTGTTGTTCATAATTTTTATCTTTGTTTACTTTCTCTTCTGAAAGAACCCCCTTCAGCAATTCATATAAATCTGGTTTGGCGGTGATGAACTCCTTTAGCTTTTTTTTATTAGTGAAGCTCTTTATCTGGCCTTCGATTCTGAGTGATAGCTTTGCTGGGTAGATTATTTTTGGCTGTAGGTTCTTGCTATTCATCACCTTGAATATTTCTTGCCATTCCCTTCTGGCCTGCATGGTTTCTGTTGAGAAGTCAGCTGACAATCGTATAGGTGCTCCTTTATAGATTACTACCTTCTTTGCTCTTGCTTCTTTTAATATTCTCTCTTTGTCTTTTGCTCTTGGAATTTTAATAATGATGTGTCTCGGTGTGGTCCTCTTTGGATTCCTTTTGTTTGGAGTTCTATGCGCTTCCTGGACTTGTAAGTCTAATTCTTTCCCCAGGTGGGGGAAGTTTTCTGTCACTATTTCTTTCAGTATGTTTTCGATATCTTGCTCTCTCTCATCTTCTGGGACCCCAATAATTCTGATGTTGGTTCGCTTGAAGTTGTCCCAGAGGTTTCTTACATTATCTTCAATTTTCTGGATTCTCTTGCCTTCTAGCTTCTGTGGAGGAGTGTCTTCTGGCTCTTTATGTTCCAAATCTTTGACTTGATTCTTGTGATCTTCCCTTCTGTTTTTAGGACTCTGTAAAATATTTTTTATTTCAGACAATGTATTCTTTATGTCTTGTTGATCCCTTATTAATTCTAGTTGATCTCTTTTCATATCCTCATAGGCCTTATCCATCTTTTCTAGGAAATTCTTGAAAAACCTTATAAGCGTAGATTTGAACTCTATATCCAGACGCTTTTTGTCCTCCATTTCTTTCGTTTGTGATCTATTTTGTTGTCGCATTTCCCAGTTACAGATGGGACGGGGTTTCAGGGTGGAGCCTGCAGCTTTGGCTTCCGTCAGCCCCGCCCTATGCGGGTCCGTCAGAGCTCGCTGCCGGCGCCTCTGAGAGAAAGGTGCCCTCGATTTTCGCCTGCTGTCAAACAGTCTATGCTCTCCCACAATGAGCCCGGTATTGGGGTTCAGTTCAGTTGGAAGTGGAGTTGGAGGTGGCGTTCAGAGCAGTCTGGAGCCCCAGTCTCCTTCCCGTCAGGGCAATCCCGCGGCACAGCCGAATGTCCCTTCTCTGCGCGCAGTGTGCGCACCGCTGGGACCTCCTTTCGCCACTTCCCCGGGGTTCCGCCTTACAGCCCGGCTCCCTATGGCTGAGCCTGAGTCCCCGGGGTCTGGCTTAAAACTGGGGATCAGAGCAGTTGGGGGCCCAGCACAGTCGGAGTTTTATCTCCTTTCCGCTAGGGAACGCCCGCCAGGCACTCGGCCTCCCTCCTCTCCGGCTCTGTCCTCTCTGCGCGCCGCGTCTCCGCGTCTCCGTACCTTGGCTTTTCCAGCTCCTCCGCACCTCCTTCTGGTTTTCTCCTTGCTTCTCACTGTAGAATTTCCAGTCAGTCAACCTTCCTGTAGTTCTGGGCAATGTCCGTTTTATATTTTAGTTGTATTTTATTGAAATTGTTGTGTGCGGCTGCGGCTAGGTGTTCACCTGGGCGCAGCCATCTTGGATCTCCGGTTTGGTGACTTTTGAACAGACTTTCTAATGGTTCATGATCTCAAGGTTTAAATGCCAGATCTATCATACTGAACAAGACTGTTCAGAAATCTTTCCAGTTTTGTTCAGAAGTTTATTGGAATCAATGTAGGGGCTCCAGATACAGATATTTCACTGAGAAGCCCATATACAGAACTGTCCAGATACTCTGATTTCAGTGCAGAGAATTTCATTAACGACCTTTGAAACGAAAAAAAGTCAACCAAAAATCGGGGGCAAAAGACCAAAATTGCACAAAAATTACCTGCAGATCTTGACGGCAAAGTAAGTCTTTTCTTTGAAGTGGGGGATAGTCTTATACAGCAAATATAGGCCTAAACCTATGTTTTAACTGTAAAATTAGGGGGTTGTCTTATACGCCGGAAAATACGGTAAGTGCCTTAGGTGATTCTAAATTAGATTGATCTCTTAATATCTTTATGCTTGCTATTTTCAAATCATGGAAAGATATCTATTTTTTCCCTTCAAGATTACACTTGATCTTAGCCAAAAGGCTGAGAAGTGATTTTCCTCAGGATTAATATAGTCTTTTTATTCTTCTGACCTTTGCTTTTAACACAGGAAATTGGACTCCATCTCAGGCAACAGCTCCCCCATTAAACTTAGATCTTCTGCTCCCTGTGAATGTAATGTTATAGAGGCAGTTTTCGAACTTCTGGTATTTAGTCTGTGCCATTCTTCTGTCACAACCTATATAGATATTATACACCACAAGGCAGACAGACACACACACATATAAACTTACCTGATGTGGTTGGAATGCCCTCAGCATGGGCCCTTGCTGCAAATTCTTGGAGTAGAGTAGAATGTAGAATGTACTCTTCTCACCTTGCTTTATAATTTCTAACTTTCTCAGGATCACTCTCTTTTTTTACATTTTAAGGACAAGATATTGTTGAGGTTGTTTTCATCCTGTCATCCCCTCTCTCCCACACCGGAAGGCTTGGGTGAGAGGCTTCTACATCATAGTCCTGGTTTCTGGAATACTTTTCTTCTCTGTGAGATAGTTTGTTGCCTTTGGGAAACAAAGCACTTTGTGTTTGGTTTTTTTTTTTTATACTAATTTCTGTTCTCTTTTTTTCTCCAGGCTTATTTCTATCTCATAGATATCTTGGTTCCTCCATTTCCTTTCCTTTAATCCTGGCCCTATGCGTGTGTGAAAGGAAGGATGATACCTACTTTTGATTAGTAAACTAACCAGTTGCAATATTTTGGTGTTATTTTTGGATCTTCACCACATTTAAGCTATATACCTGCTTTGTTTTTCCAATATTAGGAATTTATGGTTTCAAACCAATTCCAAAAACTCAAAAGTTTTGGGAGACTGACATTTTCCCCTTTAAATAATAGTTCTATAATGCATCTTTCACTTCTTCCTTATATATATTCTATATAATATTATAAAAGGCTAATATGAAATTGTCCCCTCAGGAATTCAACCAACCAGGAGTTTGACTGTAGCTATGACGTGACCACCAGGGGGAGGCACAGAACGAAGGCAGGCCCCAGCTGGCCTTGATTGCCAACCAGACCTAGAGATCTCTACCTGTGCATGAATTTTGTGTACTGGGCCTCTAATAAGGTTCTAAAATAGTAGAGGCCTAGTGCATGAAAATCTGTGCACTGGGGGTCCCTCAGCCCAGCCTGCGCCCTTTCGCAGTCCGGGACTGGGCCTAAGCTGGCTGTCAGACATCCCTCTGGCAGTCCGAGGGCCCTTTGGCAGCTCTTAAGCTGTTAGACCACATGTGTCAAACACAAGGCCCGCGGGCCAAATCCGTCCCGCCAGGCCTTGCAATGTGGCCCGCACCGCGCTGTCATCACTGCACTCCGCTGCGTTTCCATCACAATGACAGTTTATGACTGTTCAGTAAACCATTCGGCCCGCAATTTAGGCTGGATTTTAGATTTTGGCCCCTTCTCTGATTGAGTTCGACACTCCTATGTTAGACGGACATCCTGGCCAGCCTCTGACCGAGTAGCATTCCCCTGTGGCAGCACACTGACCAACAGGGGGCAGCTCCTGCATTGAGTGTCTGACCCCTGGTAGTAGGCGTCATAGCTACCAGTCATTCCACTGTTAGGGTCAATTTAAATACTACCCTTTTATTATTAAGGTTAAGACAAATATTTTGATTCTGATATGTAGTTCTTTTTTTAAAAAATATATATTTTTATTGATTTCTGAGAGGGAGAGGGAGAGAGAAAGATCAATAATGATGCACACCCCACACTGAGGATCGAGCCCACAACCTGGGCATGTAACCTGACAGAGAATCAAACCGTGACCTCTTGGTTCATAGGTTGATATTCAGCCACTGAGCCATGCCTGCTGGGCTGATACATAGTTATTTGGATTAAAGAAATGATTGCTGTAAATTAAAACATACAAATTATTTACATTTAATGTGTGTATGTATGTATATATATATATATATATATATATATATATATATATATATATGTGTGTTCAATTTAAAATCTGTTTTTAAACAATTGGAAATAAATGGGAATACATTATAGTAATCAGGATCTTGAAAAATACTTTTAAGTGGACAGAATGACCTACTTTATGGACTTTTGAAGTTATATTTAGAATTCTTAACTTATAGAGCTGGAAGTGACTTTAGAAGCTATTTGTGCACAACCATCTTTATATTTGCAGTGTTAAGGCTCCAGTTTTTGAATATGTCTTGGTTAAGATCAGTTCTTTGTTATCAAGATTATAGCTGTGTTCTCCTTATGGATTTTTTAATCTTTGTATTAGATTTGAAAATAGTCCTATCAAGTGGTTGAAATATTAGTTAAGTATATTTTTCCCTATGGTGTTCATCTATATGGAAATGGCTGAGGAGTTCTAGAATTCTCCATCTGGCTTAAATAGATTTGGGTAAGATTTAGAGAAGATAGTTACTAAGCCTTGTAGTTGTAAATATATCTATGGAAAGTGTTCCTTTACTCTGTGTAAACATATCTGTGTATACGTACTAAAAAAGAATGATAATTGCAAGCCATGATAAAGAACTGTGGTTTTAATCAGTAATATAATAAAACACAATTTGCAAGCTTCTTGTATATAAAGGTAAACTTAAGAAATAGGATAATCATCAATGATTACTTATGTTATGTAGTTCAGTTTAAATATTTATTGAACAGCTTTTGCAACTTGTTTACTATCATTAAGTAGTGGTATTAGAAAGAAAAAAATATTTTGATAAGAACTGCACCAAAACTGTTTTATGATAGAACAATCAACTTAATTACAGTATAAATGGGCTTTAGGGGAATATGGCTAGAGAGGGGAATACAGTTAAAAAGTTGATATGAATGGTTTTGGGTGGGAAACTGATATGTTCAGTTTTATATTTTAGATCAAGTACTCTACAGTAAGGTAGTTAAAGTCAAGGATGGCTAGTCTGGATATGGAAACAGGAACTAGGGAATTATTCTAATGGCATATATGCTTGGGTAGTAGAGTTGTCAAGATAAATATGTTAAAGTAGAATCAGGTTCTATGTTAACTTATTAAATTTACTAGGTGTAAGGACTTCTAGAAGGATCTAGAAGTTTCTTTTTTTGTAATCTCAAAAATTATGGTGAAACCAGTGGGAAAAAGTAATAAAGTATAGCCCATAATAAAACACACACACACACTTGTGAGTTTAGTTTTCTGATTTCTGGATTCTGACATTTAAACTTGTAGGTAAGTGTAGTATACCAGAAGAGAACAGATATTCTACCTTCAGTATTGTGAAATGTTCTTCTCAGACATTAAGCTCTAGTTTCTATAAGCTTTTCTATATATACTGTAAGTCTGAAAAGTTATTCATCCATAATGTTTAAAAATAATTTAAGTTGCTAATAGTACTGCATTTAACTTGACAATGATAGCAAAAATGGAAATATTTTCATTATAAAATTGTTTAATACTGCCCAAAATATATATACTTTAGTAGTTGTATATATATATCTTGTATTAGTAGTTACTATGTCATATACAATATATAATACAAAATTCATCATACAAATAAATGAAAAAATTTTAAAAATGACATTAAAAAGCCAGTCTTCTTGAGAATTGTATAAAGGAATTCTGTTAATACTGATGGAGGTGAAGAGGTGTGAAGTAGAGCCAGTTGACTCTAGTTTACAAGAGTCTATTTTTAGCTGAAATAAACCAGTTAAAATTCTAAATTTGAATTTTAAAATAAAAGTGAAAGATGGTATGTGCCATACAACTTATTCAGCGTTCATCTATCTTTTTACAGAGCTCCATAGTAAGCATTCACAGTCAGTTTTTGGCAGCTTTGGAATCACTAAAGTCATTCTGGGATGTTATGGATGAAATCGATGAGAAGACTTGGGTTCTTGATCCAGAAAAACCTACACGGAGTGCAACAGCACGCAGAATTGTAGTAGGTGGGGAAAAAGATTAATGAATTTTTTTTCTTTTTAACGTGTTTGATTATATTTTGTGTTACTTAGGAAAATGTATCTAAAGATGACATTGGACTCTTAGGTGAGACTTTGCTGCATGAAGTAAACTATTAAAACTTTCTGGGATGAGCTTTTTTTTAGTACTATGTATTTAAATGTAAATATTCCAGGGGAAAAGGGCAAGTACTGAGGTGTTTCATTATAGAAGGTGATGATCCAATGGAAGCAGCATTCAGAGATGGTGTTAAATTAGCTTTTAATTAGCACAGAAATACTGGAGCAGGCTTTTCAAACCTTACATTACATTAGGAAAAAGAACTATGTTAGAAATAATGAAGTCTTCATCCATGAAACAAGAGAAGATGTGTGTGAACAAATCTGGGAATATTTTCTGAAAAAATATAGAAGAGAATAAAATAACTCACAGGCCTTTGAAGAGTAAACAAAAAGCACAAAATAATAATTGAATATATTTGAAATATTTTCATAATATATGAAATAAATGTAAATATCATCCTTTAAATATCACCATATTCCCTTTACTATAAAATTATTGTTTTATATATTTTAATTATGAGCAAGCAAACCATTTTCAAGGTCTGCCTTTCAAGATTTTAGATATTTTAAACTCCGTTTGAGATCACACTAAATACTGTAGTTGGTTAGAAGATACCTATTCAGATCTTTCCTCCCTCTTTTCCTAGCTCAAATAAATACATTGTTACAAATCATATATTCCGAATGATATCTTAAAATTCTGATGTGGATCATATCCCAATTACTGAGCAATTTTTAGAGTTTTTACCCAGGCATACTATAAAGAGTATTGTTACCCAGTTTGTTAAAAAAAAAGACCTAAAAGGTAGACATTGATTTACCTTTTTAAGACCAAGTTTTCAACAAATTAATTAAAAGGTTACTTAATATAGCCATTGTTAATAACCACTGTTAAAGGAAAGTATTTTCTGGATTCAAAGGCTAAAATAGAATTTGTGTTCATGGTAAAGAATGCATTAGCAAATGAGATTATGAATTAACTTTTTGTATTTTTATTTTTCTCATTGAATGAGAAAACCAAATTTATTTTCTTTGGTTATGTTATTGCCAGATATGTAATAATTGTACTTACATTGTTAGGAGAAGAGGAAAGTATAATTGTACAACAGCTCTACAAAGGGTGTTGTTACCCAGTTAGCCAAAGGCTTATACACTATAGAGTATAGAATTTATCAAGACATTTTTATCATTAAAATGAAATTCAAATTGTCCTTAAAACAATTATACTGTGTACCTTCAAGAATAGTAAAATATATGAAATTTGTACAGTACTCTTGTGTAGTTAAAATTGATTTAAAAAAAAAAAAAAGGTCTGGTACTAAGTAGAAATAGCTTTTTAATAGATTCTGCAAGCAAGATTAGTTGCTGTTTTTACTAAATGAACACTTTCAAATTTAATAGGAATTGAACCATTTAACTTACAGGAGGAAACTTCACATGGAGCAAAAGAATTCTTATAAACCTTCATAAAACTCAAATCTTAAGCATGTTTATTTTTTTTACCATTTGTTGTACTTTCAGTCTATAATTCTGACCATAGTTCTATTATTTCCAAGAAAGTCATGAGAAGTAATTTAGGTATTTCTTACATATTTGATTTATGAATTTAAAAAAAAACAACATTCCATAGAACCTTGTATTTACACTTTATTAGAATGCTAACCAAGATTCTGATCTAAATTAATTATATTAACTTATGGTTTGACTGTTTTTTGAAACTTAGGGTCCCCAAATCTTTAGCCAATTATAATTTCAAAATTTATAGCTTTTAATGAAATTATAATATAGTGATATATTTACTTTTATGAAAAATTTATAAAGCATTTGGTTACTGTTTTCTTATATATACAATGAAATAAGCACCCAGCCAGATGCTCCTTGATTTTTTTGTAAAAACTTTTAATATCTTTTATTTTAGGGAACAATGCTTCCATCCACATCGAGGTGGACCCCAAGCACCCCACCATGCTTCCCGAGTGCTGCTTCCTTGGTGCTGACCATGGTGTGCAATCTCAGGTTCAAGTGTTTTAACAGAATCATAAAATCCTTGTCTACTACTGCTAAAATATTACTCTAAAATATTAGGGGGAATTATTTCAAATGAAAACCTCATTTCAACTGCATACTTTTGTTTTTAATATTTTATTTTCTAATGCAGTAGTAAAACAAAATCTGTAGTTAATACTATATTGTATATCTGAAAGTTACTATGAGATCTCTAAAAGTTTTCATGTTAAGAAAAAAATATCTAGTAATGGATATTAATTTGTGGTAC
Organism: Pipistrellus kuhlii; assembly: GCF_014108245.1. Taxonomy (NCBI): domain Eukaryota; kingdom Metazoa; phylum Chordata; class Mammalia; order Chiroptera; family Vespertilionidae; genus Pipistrellus; species Pipistrellus kuhlii. Next base: position 27,385,573 of record NW_023425438.1, on the reverse strand, counting down.
CATTTCACAATATGTACATGTGCCAAATCATGATGTTGTACACCTAAAACAGTGTTGTATGCCAATTTAAGTTGGAAACAAATTTTGTGCCAAATGTGGTTTTACAAAATAAGAACAGCAACCTCTAAATTATTAAACTTTTTATTTCTTTAAATATCTGAAGTGGTGAAACCCCTGGGAATTAAGCTGAGCAGAAACATACATTTGTGGTAGGTATCTTTGCAATAGCATTATTACTTTTCTATGACGTTACAAATTTAATTAAAAAAAATTTATGCTTTCAGGGATCCAGAAAATACTCTATTACAAAATTTGAAAGATGTTTTAGAAATTGATTTCCCAGCTCGTGCTGTCCTAGAAAAATCTGTAAGTGTTTTCATTGCTTTGATATCCCAAATAGTGTTGAAGAATGAAAGTTAAAAGTTCTTTTAGGCACCAGAGAAAAATGAGGTTGAAAGTGAGGGAATTGGAAGAATATTATAACAGACTTCTGAACTGCAAGCAAGTTGCATGAAAGAACTTGTTAACCTTCGACTGATGGTTATGTGTATTTTTCATAGTCTTTGTAACAGTAAATTGACTGACAGACATCTTTATTACTAAAAATAGAGGCAAAGGTCCAAAGTAGCTAATGAAATGTTTGGATTTTCTATACTGTATGCTTCTGGATGACTGAAATGAAGTTCTGATTAGCTTAATATGTGTTTAAGGATAGCAGTACAGTTTTTCAAAACTGAACAGACAAGTCTGCACTGCAAATAAATTTAGAATTGATTTTTGACAAAGCTACTAAATTGTAGAACACTAAAGTGTGTTTTTTTTTTTTGTCTTTTTCCTTTAGTTAACACAATTTCGAAGTTCAGTTAGTATTAGTTCCTGTTTTTACATACTTGAGTGTATATTGATGTACAATATGGGAAAATTACTTAAGCCCAAACATGTTGTGAGAGAATAAACAGAATCTGTGTTTTTTTTTTAAATATATACCCATGTGTATAATTTATTGGATGAATACAATACAAATAGCTTTTCTTAAGTGTTAAATAGTAATGTGACTATTTTCTATAATATAGTGATAGTTACCTTTATAAAAACTATAATTATAAAAATTTAATATTATCTATACCATATTCATTGTCTCATCTTATTTTGTAAGTTTTAAACACACTTATAAATATTTCTTTTGAAGGATTTTTCTATGGATTGTGGAATTTGTTATGCCTATCAACTTGATGGTGCCATTCCTGATCAAGTGTGTGATTATTCCCAGTGTGGACAGCCTTTCCATCAAATATGCTTATATGAGGTAAAATAAAAATAAGACACTTTTTCAGCTAACACAACAAAGAATATAAATTTGAAATATTTAGACTTAAAAATCTATTTCAATATGATCTCCTGTTTTGTCATTAGCTCCTGCATTACTCTACTAGTTCATTCCAGATGTCCTTGTGCTTCATTTTTTCATCATGTCCAGAATACATTCATGGACTCCTATTGACACATAAATTAAATTGATGGTACACTAGAATCTTTCCGGAAACACCTCATGTAACCACTTGCAAACTATTAACTCACCTAGTTGGGAGTGGTAGTGGCAATAAGGTGAAGGGGAACTAGCACTAAGGAGCACCTATTACTTTTTAGGCTAGATTTAAGTATAGAGTAAATGAAATCTTACGTTTGATAAATGAGAACACATTTTGTGATCCGAGTATCTCACAACACTTTTAAGTGACATTTTATTTGCTATATTGAAGTCTGCTTTTATTCCTGTCTCTCATCATTTGCTCTGTATAGCATTCATCTTAGTGCACAATTGACTCATGTTAAACTATATGTGCATCTACATACAAACCACTTAGCAGTTTTTGGTGCTTTCAATTTTCTAAGTCTTCCATAGTATTACTACCTGGTTTTAACAGGGGGTAACTGAGTTAGAGATGTCAGTTTACCTTATTTAAAAAGCATATCAGTTCTAATTATAGGGATTCTCTTAAGGGAACATGTGTTTTCTTTTGTAATAATGAATTTATTCAGTTTTTAAAAATGAACTGATACTTGTAACTAATTTTTGAGAATTAACCCACTATTGGTGATTAACACCAGAATTAAGACTTAACTTTTCAAGAGCCTATCGTATCTTTCATCACATTAGGTCTTAAATTGCAATTAATGTATTTAGGCAGATCTGTGAGCCCCATATGCATTATTTGTCTGTTTCCGGGATAGAAAAGATAATTTTCATCAAAATCTTACTGGGGTCCATAATTTAGTTATACAGCACTGGATATAAACCTGGAAATCCATGTTGGTTTCCCTTGTTATTCCACATATTAGTAGTCTGACATTGGCTCAGAAAATATTCCCCTTACTCTTGCAAAAGAGATTTAAGAAAGTAAAATTTTTTTGGTATTATCTGTAATCATGCTAACACTGCTTCCTTTCTCTTTAATATCTTCAGTGGTTGAGAGGACTGCAGACTAGTCGACAGAGTTTTAACATTTTATTTGGTGAATGTCCATATTGTAGTAAGGTAAGCTATCACATTTCATAAAATATCCTTAGCGTTTAGTTATGTGTTTTAGAAGATATCTTTATGTAAACTTTTCTAAAACTTTCTAAGATACATTAATTATCAGATTGCTCCTTTGATCCTAAGAGGAGGTAATCCCTCTTTTTTGGAGTAACATTTTAAAATTTTCTGGGGATCTGAAACTTTAGAAAAGTATTTTCCAAACTATATCATGACACCATTTCTTGTATAAAAGCAATTTTTAATGTTTTTTTAGAATGTGCACAAACTTTGTTAAAATGTATTTTTTTTTTTTTTAAAGCCAATTACCTTGAAAATGTCTGGGAGAAAGCCCTAAAATAAGAACGTAACATTTCTGTGAATAACTAAAAGCTATCAAAAGGATTTTGTTCAATATCTTCAGAGAAAATATAAAGCAAGACCCATTAACATCAAAAGTAAAAGAATGATGAAGCCATAATAATATACGTCTGCTTTTGCCTCTTCACTAAGGGTAAACTGGGAAATTGCAGACCAAAATCCTGTAGAACTTAAGTCTGTGACTTCCATACCAGCTGTGGAAGTGCACGTGTACCAAGATGGGCATCTGGACTTGAATGTATCTGGATGGGTAGGATCTTGATGGGGTTCATAAAATGAGTTTGGGAACTGCATAAAGCTCTCTTTTTGTGGAGAACTTTTTACTTCATTCAAAAATTCTTGCAACTCACAATATTTTTGTCTTCTCCTTGTGCTTTCCTATGGGAAAAGATATATTTAGTGTTAGATCTGAATTATCCAGTATTTATTTTGTATACTCATGCTAAATAAACTTTTTGTCTTTATTTTACCTGAGAAGTTGTTTTTTTAGATCCTGTATTTTAGGAGTTTATAAAGTACTTACCAGCATCTAACAGTCAAATCTGATTAATTTTATTGATTCTTTTAAACCAGAAAGTAAGCTATCTCTTAACCCAAAAATAATATAGAATATAAAAACTGAATTTTTTGGCAAGACAAAAAAGATTTAATCTTATAGGTGTTGGATAATTATTATAATAACTAGAGGCCTGGTGCATGAAATCCACAGGGATGTGTCCTTCAGCCCAGCCTGGACCCTCTCCAATCAGGGACCCCTTGAGGGATGTCCGATTGCCCGTTTAGGCCCGATCCTCTTGGATCCTCACAAATTTTGTCCCACAGGGACATTCAGCAATTTGTGAAGATATTTTGGGTTGTTACAACTGAGAAGAGGTACTATTGCATCTACTGGTTAAAGGCCAGGGATAGTGGCCTACAATTTCAGAACATCCCCTTACAGCATATATCCTAGCCCAATATGACAAAAGTGATTCTATCAAACTGCATTCTGAGCACCCCTTCTAATTCTGACCATGAGTAATCGGGTATTGATCAGATTTCTCCTCTTGCTTTGAAATCCCATGAAATTAATACAACAATCAAGTTGGACAAAATACAGGTACCAACTTAGACTACAACTTAAGATGACTTTTATCATAGGGCAGCCTATAAAAGTTTAAACAGAAGTCAGGACATATCAAGTTGAACTACCAATAACTTAACTGCCTGCCAGGACAAAATTCAAAACTATTTAATCAAGTCTGGACTCTCAAGAACTTAGCATCCAGAATGTTCAATAAAACTTGACTACACATAAGAAGCAGGAAATTTTGACTCATATCTAGGAGAAAGAAATAGATATGAGTCAGATGGTAGAATTATCAAATAATAAAACATCTACATAAATATGCGCAAAGGCTTAAAGGAAAAATTAGGCACAATTACTGAACAGACTGGGGACTCAGCAGAGAAATAGAAAATATAATGCACTTGTAGAACTGAAAAATATGAAAACTTCATTGTCAAATCAGCTCTTAAATCTAGCAAATCAATGAGAGACCCAGCAAAACAATATCCAAACTGAAATACAGCAACATAAAAAAGTGATTTGATAAATGAACAAAGCTTCAGTTATCTGTTAGAAAAGATAAAACAATCTCAGCTGCATATATTTGGTTATTAGAAGAAGAAATTAAGAGGGGTTAAGGCAGAAAAGAAATCATAGCTGACTTTCAGTTTGATGACAAATATCAATCCAATGATAAAAGAAACTCAATGAACCCAAGCAGAATAAATACAAGACAGCCATCTCCCCCTCTCCGCCCCCCCTCCCCACCCCAAAAATCTAAAAGCAGGATCAATAAGAATAATCATTAACTTCTTACAAGAAAAACACACACCCAAAGGTGGAAACATCTTTAAGAACGTAAAATTCCATACGCAGTGAAGCCTTCAAAATGAAAATGAGCGCATCTGTTAACAGACAAGACAGAGTAAGAGCATTCTAAGTGAAACATCCTGCTAATTACAACTAAAGACTTTGGATAAAAAAACAAAAAAACTAATAAAACATTCTGAAAGTTGCACAATAGAAGGCAGACTGGATAGAGACCTCAGGACATGAAGAATAACCAACCACGAGTCTCACCCCTAGCTCCCTCTTTTTGGATCCTATGTATTGCAGCCTGGCCATAAAGCAGGTGCAATCTGAACACAATATGCACAGACCAAAGAACGTTGAGAAAATCTCTAAGCAGTGGACCTGAGGAGTAGCAGGTTTACAGGACAGAACCGGCCTATACCTGCTCTGTTCTATGTGGAAACCATAAAAAGCTGTGCCTCTCCTATTTCCCACCTCACACCATAAGCATGATTGATTTGAGATGATTTGCAGACCCAAACACAAAACCTGAAACAATGAGCCTTCTAAATATATAAATATAGCAAAGTTACTTTGTGACCTTAAAGTAGACAAAAGCTTCATTACAAAAAATAAAAAAAAATTTGCAAAGCAAAAAATTGGTTAATTGATCTTTAACAAATACTGCCTGGCTGGTGTGGTTCAGTGGTTGAGCATCAACCTATGAACCAGGAGGTTGAGGTTCGATTCCCATCATCTCCCTTCCTTAGAAACCAATAAAAATATTTTTAAAAAATAATAGCTGCTTCTTATCAAAGACACTATTTAAGTGGCTGTCAGAGGGGAGGGGAAAGAGGGAGTGGATGAAAGAAGATGAAGGGATTAGCCAAAGAACATACATATATGCATAACCCATAAACGTAACAGTGTGGTGCTGGCCAGAGTGAAGGGAGGGGAGGATGAAAGGGTTTGGTTAAAGGTAGGCAAGTGAGATGGGGTAGGGTGGGAGGAGCATCTCTAATACTGTCCACAATTAGAAAGAGACACGGCTAACAGGCTGCACACTAAGGAGAATATATCCACAATACAGATATACCTAGGACCCAAGACTTATGTGTAACATATATAAGGAATTCTTACAACTTAATAATATAATTAACTGAAAATGGATCAAAACACTTGAAAAGACATTTAACAAAAGATTTATGAATGGGCATTTAGCACATGAAAAGGTGCTTAAAATTACTAGTCATCAAGTAAGTGATAATTAGAATCACCATGAGATGCTAAGACACATGTTGGAATGGCTAAAATAAAAGACAACACCAAATGTTAGGGAGGATGGAACTCTTGTACATTACCAGGAGAAGAATAAAATGGGAACCATTTTTGAGCTTTTTATAAAGCTGAATATGCATCTGATAATGAAACCCAGCAGTTTCATCTCGGAGGAAAAACAAAACACGTCCATTGGACTTGTGTCAGAATGTTTATAGTAACTATATTTGTGGTGGCTAGAGCCAGGGAGCCCAATTGTACATTAGTAAGAGAATGGATATGGGAATTATGATATAGTTAAAACAAGTGCTACTCAACAAGAAAAAGCAAATTACTTATACATGCAACAGTATAGATAAATCTCAAAAAGCATGCTGAGTCAAGACAGACGCAAAAGTGCATACTGTATGACTACATGTATGTGAAATTCTAGAAAAGGCAAAACTAATCCACTGAAGAGAATTATAAATGTCTAAACAGTGATTGTCCCCAAGGTGAAGGAAGGGACTGGCTGAGAAAGGGAAGAACTTTCTGGAGTGATAAAATCCACACACACATCACACTGCCATCCAATGAAAATAAATGAGTCAGTTCCTAAGCTTGGAACCTGGGCATCTCTCTCTCTATTAGTTTGTATGCTTACTGGATGGACATGAAATGACTAACTAGTATGCTTCTAATTTTGCCTTGTCTGCCAAGAAGTTCAAATGCAACTACAATGCTCAGTTTAGTGATTAACATCACAACTGCCTGATATACCAATTTGGGGGGAAGGGGTGAGGGGTAGAAAGTGGGGGAGTTAAATTTTTCTACTTCACATTTGGGAAAATGATGGTGTACAAATCATATAACATATTGGCCCTTCTGGTATTTTTAATTTTTTTTTTCCCTGAGGATATAAATACATTGTACTCTTGTCAAAAAGTTTAGGTTAGGAAAGACATTTGCTGTTGGCTGAGTGTCGTCTGCTAAAGGTGAGTCACTATCCAACCAAATGATCAAATGATGTAGAAAGTACATCATTTTAAAATGCAACCATACTGACAGGAACACTTCACTTACACTTGATTATAAGGGTTAGAGTGGAGGCATCAAAGTAAAAGTATGGAATACATTAAGAGTCCCTAATGGATCATAGATGGCATAAAAATTTAAGTGCACTTCATTACATTCTTGGGCTAAAGGAAGAAATCAGATCTGTAGGCAAATGTATTCACTGTCATTCTTTTCCTCTGATAACTGGTGTTGGCTGCTTTGCGTTCACCTGCTGGATAGGACATTGACTGTCCCTTCTCATTTAACAAAACTAGACAACCTAGGCCCCCAGAAGAAAGTAAGACATCTTTATTCCCAAAGGGCATATTCTGATGTAACACTTTAGTTATGAAATCATAGTGAAGGTATGCCATAAGGAGAAAGAATCAAAAACACCTCTCACCTGCGCGGCTTCTTTGTTACAGGATCTAGTCCGCTTCTCCTCTTTCTGAACTTCTCTCCCTGTGGCAGAGGGCTCAGCACTGCCCTCACCATGGACACTTTTTTCCATGAACCTGGTTTGCATCTGACTGACTTGCTTTGTTGCAGCCTTTTGCGAATGAACCTGTTGATTTAGAGTAACAATAGGTAATGAAAACTTGACACCTAAGAAAATGCATTTCTATCCAGATTCTTGAAAATTCCAAACTTGCCAAGATTTGGGGGGAGAGGGGGAGGAAGAAATGGAGAGGAAACCAACAAAAGGACGTTATAGAAAAAAATAAGAGTAGTTGGCCAGATCCTGCCCCTTTCTCATCAGGAGGACAAGACCAATTAAAATCAGTGCCTGTGTTGTGCACTCTTTGGAAATTACCTCTGCAGAATACTTGCTTATTGAAAACAGCATTTTTTTTTTACAGAAAACTGTCACATTTTAAAACGGCACATGAATTCATTATTAACCTTTGCTGGGAATGGATCCAGAATATCTTTTTAGTTTAAACTCCTAATTAGAATCTTCCTTTTCTATCACTGAAGGGAGCCTAATTAATGTGAATGTGTGAGAGGAGCTTAGGATGTTGCCTACTTTTTTACACAGGTAATTTAACCTTTAAGCAGGTGAATAATAGTTCATGTCATCTACGCCTGTGTACCAGGAGCAGAGGTTAAGTTCTACAACAAACTTGCTTCTGAGATTTCTTTATCACACTCTGCCGTTATCTGGGGGATGACTGACTCTTCATAACCCTGAAGCAGATAGGGAAATAGAAGCGCAGATCCCTCAGTACGGCTGGGAGATGGAAAGCCGCAGTGAAGATCCTCATGTGAAGTATTTGTTCGGCAGCTTCCTGTTAATAGCAGCTGAAGGCACAGCCACCTTTTTCCCATGGGTTAAGCAGGGGGCAGAAGGCAGGAACAGTGCGAGGGGAAATAACGGAGTAGCCAGTGCCAAAATAGAGAATGAATTACACTGGCTGGGCAAGCAGAGCCTTCATTTGTAGCCTCAATTTTTAGCTTCTATTGCCAAGTGTGCTCACTCTTTCCCTTTAAAATATGCTGGTGTTTTGTGGCTAGGTCTAAGTTGTCACATCATTCTTTTCGGTTAATCCTCACCTGAGGGTATTTTTTCCCAATTGATTTTTAGAGAGTGGAAGGGAGGGAGAGACACAGAGACAGAAACATTGATGTGAGAGAGACACACTGATAGGGGATTGAGCCTGCGACTGAGATAGGTGCCCTTGACCGGAATCAAATCCATGACCTTTCGGTCAGAGGGCTGACACGCTAACCACTGAGCAACGGGCCAGGGCACAACATCCTTCTTTATTCGCCCCTCCACTCGGAGAGCCCAGCTTCTCAAAGAGAAGCAGCCACTGCCTGCCAGTAACCTGAAAGTGGAAATTGCTTCCTAATCACTTAGGGGTTCTTTATTTCCAACACTCCAATCTCCCACACTACTGAGGAAATGCGTGTGTATCCCCCTCCTGAGCCACTCCTGCATCTTGGTAATAAACGCTCATCATGCCACCAGTGTGAAACAAGGAGCTTCCCAAGGCTCTGTGCGGTTTTATCCTAATAAAGCACTGGCTTGCCAATCATCAGGAAAATGTGTTTTATGGCATAGAGGATCAGTTAACATATTGAGTTTTTTTAGTGCTTCCTGTATGCTAGGCATGGTAGGTCTGACAGTTGTTCTGGGAGCCTCTGATGTGCAGAGATTTAGTCTAAGATTCAATTCTCTGTGAGGCTGGATCTGTTGTCGGATGGTTAGGCTGTGCTGCCATGGGACACCTCTACCTACTAAACAAGACGATAGCCACTTTATGCCAAAGTTCTATTTCTAGGGAAAGTTTTAAAATGGCAAGAATGAAGTGGATTGATTAAGTAAACATTTTTCTCTAAGTTATAAAAATACAGAAAACACTCGACATCCCATGTAATCTAAAGGGATGCTATCCAAATGTGTGTCATTTTGAGAAAGTAGCTATTCAAACAAGGTACTTTTTACTTAAATTTCCACTAGTACTTCTCACTATGCTACAGAATCAGGAATACTTTGGGACCCTTAAAATTTCATATACCAAAAAGTGTGTTTATAATGGAGAATTTATATTTTGTTCTTCTCACATACAGAAAATAAACATGAAGTTTAATAGAATTATTTTGAGAATTAAAGTTCAAGAAAGAATTTTATAGACATTTAAACTAGGTTGAAAAATTACCACAGTGATAATAAGTCACTCCTAGCTCTGCTGTAGGAACCTCCAATTTCGGGTGAATGTGGGAACAGACTTTTACTGAAATCTGATTAGCTTGAACATTTTAGCACTGACCTACAGCTACTCCTCTGGGTAGGGGAAGCACTGAGGAAGAATGGGTGGCTCCTGATCCCAGGGTGTCTATACTATGAAACTATGGATTCAGGTATCCTCCTAAGGAAGGAGCTACTGGCAAACTGATAAAAGGATCCACTACACTGGCTCCTGAAGAAACGGCTTATGCAAGGGCTGAATTGGGACTTCAATAACGCTGGTTTTTCAATTTGGCTTTAGCCTTCTCATTTGGGAATTCTAGAGCTTTAGCTCACCTCAGTAAGCATTCTTACTGAAATATGGTTTCCTTCAGTGAGTTTTGGACATTAAATCCCAGTGGATGGCATAAATAGACTGGTGTAGGCCTGATGATAGATTCTTCTAATTTGTCAGTGCTACCTCAGGAGCCGTCAGCACAGCTAGCGGGTGATTTCAGCTACGCACACCATCATTTTGATTGAGGCAAATACCCCCAAAGATTTGCTTTTCAGGAAAAAATATCAACGTCTCTACTATCTTGACATAAATTCATTCCCACTTTAACTTCAGTAACAGCATTTGAGGACTTTGGGAAGAAGGCTCACTTTATAGGGAACAGTTTATGACACCTAGTAAAAACCTAGTGTTGAAAAAAAAATACCTCTTTTTTTTTTTTTTTTTGTAAAAAATTTGCTGAGGTTCATATGGTGATGTGCTATTTTCTAATAGCTAACCAAAACATATTTTTAAGAATTCTAAATGGAAAAGGCACAGCAATTTATAGTGAGGGAAATAACACTTTAAAAAATTAAACATATCTTTCCTTTGAACACTGAATGATAGAAACATTTTATTCATAGAATAGTACTCATTTTTTGATCCATTTGCTTATTTTTAAGTATCTTTAAAAAGTACAAGTCCAAAGTTCATTCATTAATTTGTTACATAACTAAGTGACCCATGTGTAGGTTATTAAGTAATATTTTTAAGGAAATTTTAATGACTAAAAAAAGAAATCTGGGGCCATTCATTAATACTCACTTTGGACTTAAAATTACACTTGTTAGGGAAACAATCAGTTACAGAAACTATCTTATGCTGTATCGGGCAAAGGGGTGAAGTATAGAACAGTTTGTATTGTCATACTTGGCTTTTGAACATTTTCAAGTTTCGTTTTTTAAGCATCACAAAATCTGTAAGTTTTAAAAATAAAAATTAAGGTTTAGCCACATATAGTGAACCTATATTTTATACTATAACTAAATATATTTGTATATTTAAAATGTTAGAGAAATAAAGTCGTTATCCAATAAATATTGACATACTGTGAAATATATCCCCAAATCATCATACTTTATAATGAGGCTGATCATATTGTTAACAGAAGGTAAGGTGTTAAGAATGTTATTTTTAATATTTATCCTTATTGTTCGAAGTCTTACAGATGTCTCTTTATTTTTCTCAATGACCCCTTCCACCCCTCAGCTCCCAGATCTTCACATTCTATTGTCTGTGTTCAAGGGCTATGCATTTATGCATGTAAGTTAATCACTCCCTACCCACTGACCCCCACCCCTGCCTCATTCTTAAAGTTTCCTTTTTACAAAATGCTCTCATCAAAAGAAAAGGGTAGTTGGGTTGGGGTGACTCAGTGGTTGAGCTTCAGCCTATGAACTAGGAGATCCTGGTTCAATTCCTGATCAGAGCACATTCCCAGGTTGCGGGCTCAATTCCTAGTAGGGGCATGCAGGAGGCAGCAGATCAGTGATTTACTTTCAATACTGATGTTTCTATCTCTCTGTTCCTTCCTCTCTGAAATCAATAAAAATATATTATAAAATAAAGAGTAAATCATTTTTGATTGAGGCTCATTGGAAAAACTGTTTTATGTTTATGCATGTTAAAATGGTTTCACAACATCCTTAGAATTTGATGAAACAAAATTCTGGTGAATAATTAAATTTTTATATCAGAGGATATAGCTATCTGTTTTTAAAATGGCCTTTTTTATATTTCAATTAAGTTCGTGAAACTAAAAAACTACAAAAAAGGGAAAAACATTACTTAGTGTAGACTAAATGGTGACCATTATTGCAAGGGAAATACTATGTCAAGGAAATGCTCTTTGTTTTGTTGCAAAAGTGTTAAAACACAAAAGTCAATAAAACTGTTGAAATAAGTCTCCGTAATTACCAAGATCAAAATCCAGTGGCTTTTTATTAAACATGAACTTTTGTTCTGCCTTCTGCAATAAGTAAATAGTGCTGACAATTGGTTTGTGAGGCACTTGCTACAATAAAATGTAATTGTATCATGAGAGAAAGGTGACAATCAGGAGATCATGAAAAAATTACATATTCTCACTAGTAGTTAATTAGCCATGCAAAACCTCCTCAAACAGATATTCTCTTCTATTAGGAATGATTACTATGCAGGCCTACAGATGTCAATACCACAGTCATTCAAATACTTCTTTCCCTACTAATTGAAGGTTGTAAAGCTCTGGTGTCAAGGTTTTGCTTCCAAAGAGCTAATTTATGACTAGAAGGATATTTTATGTCTTCAGTTGCAGCAGCTACAAAATTCAGCAAATCAGAACCATCTGTGCTCAGATACTTGACTCACCGTTCATCCAGCAGCCTATCCGTCACGTTAGTTTGCATCCTGCATTCTTGGCTCATGAACACGTGTGATGATCCAAAGTTCATAAGAAACACTAAAAATGAATGGCATCCTGACCCTACCTTATTATACACGCATGAGGGGAGAAAAAGCCCTTCTATTTTTTATTTTTTGCATGTGGATGGTGGCAAGGGAGAAATGGCCATTTAGTAACCTGTCCAGTCATGTTGCTGACTGCAGTCTCAGGTTTCCCCACCCTCTTAAAAAATAGTTTGTCCTAACTCTTTTGCATTGTTTCAAATTTAATCCTTTTGCAAGTTCTAATTCTTTTTTTTTTTTTTAAATTGGCACGAGGGACTCAGAAAACAGCAGAATAAAGGAGGGGATACGACTTTTTAAAATTGACTTAAAAAAAAGAATTGCTTCTATAAATAGAAATATCAGCATATACAAATAATCTGCTTAAGTCTAAGAATATTATTTTCACCATCAAATTATGGCCAATTTGGTCTGCAAAAAACAGGGAAATAACTAAAGAAAATCTGAAGAAAAGCAGCAAATAAAGGTTCTTATAAATAAAGTCAGATTAGACTTAACCTAGTTGCATCTCTATGACAACAGTGACCATTTTACTGCTTTAATAGTACACAACAGACCACAGATCCTACTATTTTTCTGCAAGAAAGAAACAATACGTCGAACTTTCAACCAAATTCTTGGAGCTGAGTTAAGGGAAATAGGAATTAAATATAATAAATAAAAAACTGAGTTGTCAAACTCATTTGAAACCTAAAACAATCTCACTTGGAAGCAAGCTTCACAGGAGGCAATCATAAAATCCCAGGGACTATGATACTTACTTTTTGATGGTCTGGAGTACGCACATTTACACACTCTCCTTTAGTGGAAAAATCCAATGGTCCTAAAGGTATTCCTCCTGGGTTCAGAATTTTCTTGAGCATTTGATAGTCTGGCTTTTCATCATATGCTAAATTATGAGCACATACCAAATACTGGGCTATTTCATCTGTGAAGTATTAAATTTTTTACATGTCATTCATAATCGGCAAAGGAATGTCAAGACACTAGTATTTTCAAAATCATTTTTCTCTCTTACACACACACACACATCCTAAAGAAACTAAGAATAAACCATTGAATGAAAAGCACTTTTTAAATGATATCCAAAAATGACTGAAACATAGTTACCTATAGATTGACAAGATGAGAGGAACATTTTTTTTTTTACATATTTTTGTATATACAGGGTGTCCCCCCCACTAAAATGTATATACTCTAACAACTTATTGCTCAATTTTAAAAATGAAATGTATTTTAATAAATACTGCCTTTATAATTATTCTAAGTATGTGTTTACATTTTGGAGAGAGGGGGAGGAACACCCTATACTTACTAAATCACTAATCTTATCTAAAGAAAGCAAACTTTTTATATTATAGTGATTTTGATTTATGGGTTACAAGTTCTAAGAACTACCCTAGTAATATGATAGATGCTTTTATCTTATGTTGAGGTTTTAAAAAATCAGTTAAAAACAATTGGTACTTACTATAAACCTCTTTACTTCAAATCAGTGGTTCTCAACCTTTCTAATGTCATGACCCTTTAATATAGTTCCTCATGTTGTGGTGACCCCCAACCATAAAATTACTTTCCTTGCTACTTCATAACTGTAATTTTGCTACCGTTAAAGAATCGTAATGTAAAAATCTGTGTTTTCCGATGGAAAGCAGTTCTCAACTGTTTCAAAGGGAAAAAAAATAATTCCAAATTTTAATTAAGGCTTTGATTTTGAGATTATAGCAGTTTATTTATAAATGACCTTGAATTGTATGTGTTCAGCCGTGATTGACTGCAGACTTCACCAAACCTCCATACCTGGCTAGCCCAATACAAACCCATCACAGCCTTCCTGATTTAGTGCAGAAAAATGAGGAGTTGCTAACTTTTATTTTTTTTCTACTGTCATCTCTTGCTTGGGACTATAAGGTAACTCTCTCCCCACCCCCCCCCAAAAAAAAATATATATATATGAACTACAAACCTTTAAAAACAAATAGAATCAGTAACCAAAAGTTATAAACATAGCAGAGCCTTAAAACAAATGTGGTTTTTGCATCTCTGTTTCATGAAGCTTCAATCTACAATCTATGTACAAGGATAAGACCATACACTGTTTAAAAAGGGGCATGTGTTCCTTTGTTTGTGGTGACGTTTGGAGGTTTAGACTAGTTCACGCACTAGTCTTCACAAGCCTTTCCCCTTCAAAGACGTATCACTAACCCAGACTCAAGTACTTCTCACTTTACCGCGAGGCTGTTCACACCCACAGTGAAGGTATCTGGGAAGCGTGGCAGGAGTGACTTCCAGCCTTCTCTTCCCCTCCCTCCAGCCCTACCTCTGTTCAATCTGGTCCGGGAAAGACAGAGAAACGGGGCTTCAGTGCCCACAGGGAAAAATCCCAAAAGACACAGCCATCATCTGTTTTGCTAGATGAAAGTCAGGGAGTGACCATTACACACCAAACTGTCCACAGCCATTCTCCAGGGACGTCAGGCTCATGTGTTTATTTGTTTGGACACTGTGGCAATTATGCAACCTACTTTACTCCCCCCTCCCCCTCTAATGTATATGAAATCTGTTATCTAGCATTCCATCAGCCAATTTTCTATTAACTGGCAAGTACAGGGGTTCCATCATATTTATAACTAAGGCTTGCGGGAGCCCTCTGGGGGCGTCCAATTCCTGGAGGGATGATCAAGGAGGAAAAAGATTAAATTACATTCACTGCTATTTTAATATAAATATTCTGTGGTTCTTTGCGCCCTTCAAGATTGGCAAGCGTGTATGGTATATCTTACAATTCTATTAACCAAAGTATCCCAAATGGAGAGAGCAGAGCTGGATATGCTGGGAACACTTTTCACCACAAGCCGTTAGAAGACAATGGAAGGAAGACTCCTGGCATTCCACTGGCTGGGAGCAGCTGTTCTGCAAAGCCTTCACAGGTCTGGGGTTTGAAAAACACTAGGTACAAGTGAGGTCGGAGAGGGAGAAAAAGCAAAGACCCGCCTCTGTTACAAATGCATGATTATAATCCTGGAGCTCAGACTTCTGTGATGTAGTACTGGTTTAAATGTTAGCCTTTCAAGATCTGGATTTATTATATTAAGTACACTTTCTAATTTACTAGCATATTTCCAGAGCTATAAAACAAAACACTTTGAGTAGTATGAAATTATGATACCCTTGAATCATCTGCTTTTTAAGCTAGCAAAATATTAAGTATCATTACTGACTATCATTTCAAGAGATAGAAACTTTTGAAACTACTATTATTACACTGAGTTAGGCAAGCATGCTGCAAACTTCTTGGCTGTTTTATTTTGTAAAATGTCTCGATAATGGACCTTTTGTAAATCAGTTTAATTGCCCTGCTTAGAATACCCATTCTCCTAAGCACAATCAACTAACTTAAGAGACCTTCAGTAAATATTAATGGCTCAACGTGTTGTTCTTTAGAAACAGAAATCTGCATTTTATGGAACAGTTCTATAGACTCGACTGCTGAAAGAGAGGGGCCTGGCACTGCCCCCGTGACTTCCACTCTCCTCTTCCTCTGACCGGGCCTTAGCAGTGGAAGTGTCATGGAAGGTTCTCTTACACCACCCAGGGCATCTGGGCGCTCTTTTCTGGCCTGGAACTGCACACTGACCTTTTGTGCAGGAGGGACAGGAAAGGTAAAGGAGATAATACGAGGTGTACAATTAAACATTTTTTATGGAAATCTCCCCAGGTCTCTTGTTTTTTTGCTAAGTGAAACACAAACTGTATGACCTGGTGAAAATGTCAATAACAATATTAGTCGAGCCCAGCTGGCGTGGCTCAGAGGTTGAGCATCCACCTATGAACCAGGAGGTCACTGCTCAATTCCCAGTCAGGGCACATGCCCAGGTTGTGGGCTCGATCCCTGGTAGGGGGTGTGCAGAAGGCAGCCGATCAATGATTCTCATCATTGATGTTTTTATCTCTCTCTTTCTCTTTCTTTCTTCCTCTCTGAAATCAATAATATATATATATATATTTTTTTTTTTTTAAGTATTAGCCAAAAATGAATATTGGCATTTGGACCAAGTTGCTTAGTGCAATTACAAAAACAAAACACTTTCATCTTTCAAACCCATCCCCTAAATGAGGATTCCTTCAGTAACAAAGGGAGGGCAGAAGGCAAGATGGCAGATGTATGGACTTGGGAAATAGCGGTGGCAGAGCAGGTCTGGTTTGTTCCTCTTTGGTTTCCTATGAAAATGAAAACTTTGTCTCTTGTCAAAGAAGGGCTATGTAAGGAAGTTTAAGATGATTTAGCTTTTAAGCCCTCAGATGGAAATTGACACTGTCTGACCTTAGCTAGAGAGTCAGTGTGCATATTCACTTTCATAAGTTAGGTTAAAGCTAACTTTGAGACTGCCCCATATAAACAGAGAACAAGATTCACTCTGCTTATCTATCTCGGAGAAAAAGCAAGCCTGACGGCCAAAGGGTCTATAAGACAATGTAACCCACTTGCTTAAATTGGTGCCTCACTTGTATTGCAAATGGCAGGCACTTTTGTGACTCTGAATCGATTTATTATTTTTACTACTACTGAGGTCAAATTAAAGAGCTCCCAAAATGGTCTAGACTAATTTGGAAGGGAAAATGATTTGATGAAATATTATCTCCAAATTCCAGTACCACATGCTTTTGCCAATCCAAAATTTTGTTGCTGGCTGTTCAGCCAGTGTGTAACCCAGGGTCTAACAACATTCAAGGTTTTAATAATTTTTTTTTTAATTACTGATTTAAAGTCGTGTTTTCATAGATCAACTTTATCTTCTTTCAACAACATATAGAGGAACTAAAATAGGAAGTCAAGATGAAGCTGTGTATTAAACCTGGGCATGATTCCCGTAAGATATGTATATAAAAAACAAAAACAAAAAAAACAAAACAACCACAACAACAAAAATCTCAGTCAGCAGAGCCTAGAAAGCGGCCTAAACACTGGTGCGGTGTTCTCCTGTCCTAAAGTCAGAAGGGACCTAACAGTCTCTGCTCCAGCAACCCGTCTGTAACCCTGGAGAGTTTCCTCCCCGCCCTGAGGAATGGGAGTGGGTGGATTAAAAAGTTGTAAAACAGAAGTGACAAATGTGGTGACCTGTCAAGCATACGGGAGGAGGCAGAAGTTATCATTTACTTACAGCAACTGCTTCCAGAAGGGGCCCATTTAAGCACAGACTCAGGGAGCTCATCCAACAGGCTGAAACAAAAGAGTAACACACAAATGAATTTGTTTAGGATCCTGTGACCCACTGAAACAAAAGAGTAACACACAATGAACCTGTTTGCAATTCCCATTCGGTGATCCACTGCTTTGATTAGCAGACAAAACCCAAAGTCTGCGTTGTTGAGTCACCCATACTTGACCTGAGTACCTTTTTTTCACCACCAGTAATAAATAAGAGGGAAAGTGGAGCTGGGGAAGATCTCCCAATTCTCACTGACCAATCTTATATCAATCCCCTAGAAACTAAACAATGTAGGACTTAATTCAAAGTTTACACGTGTAAAATGGAAGAAGTAGCAATGTCTGTCATTTTTTTTCTTAAGAAAAAATACATAGAAGAAAAATGCATGTTGATTTTAAGGATATTTTTCCTCAAGAACTTATTATTGGGGAGAGGCAAATTATTTAATTACCTATGTATAGTGTTCTCTATTGGGCAGTGTTCCATGCTATTCTATGGTTAAACTGATTAACAAGAAATATCCAAAAACAAATAAACAAAAACAACCATTATTGTAACCATTTCCAATCTTTTAGACTGAACAAGTGCAATTCTCTTAAGTTGCTTCAGCCACAACAATATAAACATTTAATGAAAATTACTGATATGGATGTGTGATTCATAAACTTGGACACAGGCAGAATTGCAATAATAAATGCACCGATACTACCCTATGTCAGGAAAATAAAAGGCATAAGGGAGATATGGTAGTATGGTTGAATATGCAAGTATGCCCTTATGGAAAATTCAGTGTTATGCCTCCTCAGCAAGTGGAATAAATTATGACTATGTATTATACACAATAAGATGTGTGAAAATGTCTACAGTTTACCTTAATTATACATCTCATAATATATTAGCTTTACTGATCTAAAGGTTTTACTAATAAATCAAAATGAAGATATTAATATATGTAAGGACCCCCAAATGTAAATCAAGTTTATATTTATTGGCATTTTATTATTTTACATAATCCCCTATTATTATATTTGAATATACATCTGTAGGCACATTCATTAAAGATATCTAAAATGACTGCATCTATGTATGCAGATTGATAACAGACTAAAATCATCAGAAAGTTTTAATATGAGAAAAACAAATAGTCATTAGAAGTAAATTGCTAATCTTTGAAATAAAGTACAATATTCAAACTCAGTAAACTGAGGTGAAAAATTGCCAGGACTGTTTATTATTTATGCCCATTACTGAGTTTTGACTTGACCCATAGACTGAAAAATGTCAGTTACATGGGGGTTAATACGGATACATTGCTCACTGTAGTGATAACTAATATTGATTTATATAAATGTGTTCATTTTGGGTGAGGGACTAGAGTGATCAAGATTCCAAGTGGAGAAACATTTCTTATAGTAGACAATACATCCATATTTGCAATAATCTGTTATTCTGCATCTGCAGGCTACCCTTTGTCTCTCGTAAGAACCGGTGCCACACTGAATCTGAAAGTTGATTTACGTGAATCAGCTAACTCTTTTGTAAACTTCTGTTGTAACATGCCCTACTGAGAACACAGCTGCCTTGCTGCCTTTCCCGATGCTGATATACTAGTATCTGTGGATAATGACTGTTGGGCATATCTTGGTATATAATAATAAAAAAAAAATGGCTAGTCTGTGCTACATGCAATTGACTTTTTCTTAGGCTTGATAAGTGAGAAAATAGTAAAATAGCAACACACTCTCTTCTCGGTCTGACCTAATTTTCATGCTAACAGATTCTGAGGAAAACTGAATGTGAAATATTAAAAATGTTTATGTGGCTGCAAGATTACTTTTTATATAAACGCCTCCTGTAAAAACTGTTTCTTCTTTCAGAAACAAAACATACTCTCTCCAAGACACAAGATTAAGAAAGAGGTAGGTTCCTCTCCCTTGAAAAATATAGGCCGTGTCTGCCCAATGTGACTGTCTCTCTGTTAATATCAGTCACACCCAGCTCGGGCTGGCTGCATATACGTGCACAATGCTAATTTGAAAACCCTCTTCCTTGAAAACACCACCACCTAGAATCTAAGCTTTGGAAAACACCATGTAAAGGAGCAACTACCTCGCTTTGCATTCTGTATTACCACTCCCGTACATGTGATTTCATAGGCGTCATCCTAATGCATTTGATGTCTGTCAGCTGCTCGGTTTTTCATAAAATATTTTTCAAATTTAAGAAATTTGCTTTAGTGATCATGTTGGGCGAATGGGACACTAACTCCCCCAGTGGGTCCCTGCAGACCTGCTGCCGCACAGGATAGGAGACGTGAAAACCTTTACTTTGTTTTTGCAGCCTGCACAGCCGCCGGGTCCTGCAGGCTCCGCTCCCAGGGCAGCTTCCCGCAGGTCCACCGCAGCAGGCAGTAGCCCAGGATCTCAAGGTCACTCCGTCTGGACAGGGCTAGAGCAGTCGGCGTTGAGAGAGAGAGAGAGGAGGGATAAGCACACGTTTTGAGAGACGGAGAAGCCGCTGATTTCACTACTCCTGATGAAATATGAAAAAGCCAAACGGGCAACGTGTTTTGTTTGTTCAGCTGGAGTAGAACTTAAAACGCCAAGGCGCTTGGCTCCAGCCCGCAGACAGGCAGTGACTTGTGGCTGTTGAAAGGGAGGGTCAGTTTCCTCACCTCCTCCAACTTCATCCTTCCTCAGTCTGGCCTGTCACATGAACTTGATCTCCATGGCCTCTGACATGATCCAGACAACCCATAACCTGGCACCAACACTTTCTCAAAGAGCCAAGCAGTAAAACAAAGAAATAAATGTCTGCAGCTAAATTGCTAACACATGTTCCAGGAAGTCCATGGGGTCTGCATTGGTCATGCAGAGACCCTTTGAGTGCAGACTAAACACTGATGGCCTTTTCCGTTCCCCTCACGCGAGCAGCGTTCGGAGTTGGAAGAATATGACAAAACTGCCATCTAGTGTGCAGGATGGAAAACCAGGGCTGTCTTTAAGATTTTCCATTTAGTGAAAGTGGAGGATACATATGCCTTCTGTTTTGGGTACACGGTTCTAAAAATTTCACAAATATTCGTTATAGATTTAAGCGGAACTAAGCTAAGATTCTGGGTCAAATATCCTGAGTAGAAAATAGAAAGATAAGGCAATGGTGTGCATGGTGGAAGTGGCCGGAAGTCAATTTTGAAGCCAAACAGAAGCTTTCAGCCTTTTTTATATAAAATGCAGTAAAAGAACATGGTTAGGCCACAGCAAATATCGTTTATATCGAACTACAATAATAAATGCTGTAAATTAATTCCATCATAACTTTACATTTTAAAAAGTGCCTGATTTAAAGAGATGGACAACGAAACCTAAGAATCATGTCATATATAAAAATTTTTTTACTGAAATAATGATGAATATATTAATGAAATCTTACAAAATAAACTATTTCTAACCATTCTAACCTGTTACAAAACGACAAGTTGGTATTTACATTTCTGCCACTACGTGCAAGCTCACCGGTGCAGGTATAGACACTCTCCTGAGTGTAATTTGCGGCTGTTCTAATTTTCTGTAAACAGGTATTCTATTTTATCTTTCATGAAATAAACTCCAAAAAAAAAAAATATATATATATATATATATATATATTAATATATTGCTCAGTCACCTTAGTTTTTAGTTTTAAAAGTTATAATGCTAAGAACAATATAATGCTAACACAGCACGCCTACTTTTGGTAACTATGCCTAAGTTTTTATAAAAGCAGAAGACAAGATTAGCTCTCACACGCACTCCATCTTAACTGCTATTAGAGACTGGGACCATTAAAGGCCCTTCAGTCTAGCAGAATGCTGCAATCCCCTGGGTGCCATTTGCTTTCTGCACGAGCTTCAACAATGTCCTAATGCGAGTCCTGGCTCTCGTATTAAAATAAAAACACGGCTTCTACCACACAGTTTTGTAGTGATTTCTTCAGCAATAAATCTCCCATTAATAATGGAATGGCTCCATTTTTACAGATGTGTTCACACGTCCCTTTTCCATTATGGCAATTCCCGATTACCACCACTTAAAAAATCCACGTCCTCTAATTTTTGAAAAATTATATTCTGGCACCTGTTTGGAGGACACAGGCTACACACAAGCAGGCCTCTGAGGAAAAACAATCAAGAATTAAAATTGAATGAATTTTCCAGTCACTTTCTCCCGCCCTCTGACTAAGGGATTAATTGATCCGAAGCAGCAGTAATGACAAGTCATTTAGATTTCTGAAGCCAATCTTTCATAAACTGGTCTCATTGGAAATAGCCCTTTAAGAAGAGTTAACTTTACTTCACTACTACAGTTTGGCCTTACCTAAATAAAATACATCATCACATTTTTCAATGTTTTACTTTTTTTGTTGTAATATTATACAATAAAAAAGGTTAGGTAGGTGTTTTACCAGTGTTTCCATTCAGTTCTATGGAAATAAATGTAATATTTAATAACATCCTATAGTTTCTCTTTCCCACCATTAAAGAATGAGATGAAATATTAAAAATGTTTATAAGTACATGACCTCCCTGAAATTCCCTCCCAGAAAAATAAATTGGGAAAACTGATATGTTTCAGTGAAATTAAATGCTAAGTTTCTACCAACAATTAGGTCTTCTTTCCATCTACTGTACACAAAAAAGTAATTTTAGTATCTGTTAATTTAATTAAAAATAAATATTTTAGATGATATGTCAATATGTGTGCAACACAATCAATTGATCATATATATCTAATTGATTTTAAAATATATCAGACAATAAATGACATGCCAAATAATAATTACTGAATGAATGTTTTGATAGTTACTACATATATCCTATTATTTCCTTTGTATTTCAAAAGAATTAAGTAAAATGCTGAAAATAAAAACAAGAATTGATTATGTTTGAAGAGAACTAATGTCTAAGTATAAAAATATTTAATTTGAAAGTTAAAATATAGTATGGATTCTTTTGTTTCTGTATAATTTGTATTTCTATATAATTTACTGTAACATATGGAGCTCTTCAGTTATATTTATAATATAATCATTAACAGTATATTTTCACATAGACTTCCTAAAAACATCCATTACCTATCGTGCTCTTGGAATGTAACAAATTTGGTTAATAATATCTTCTACACTCTCTTGTTAGTTTCCAAATATAATTTCGCATCTAACTTTCATTTAGCTTATTAATATGAAGCAATGTACATGACTCTTTTTGTGAAAAGCCTGTGGTGTTCTCAATGGTTCAACATTTCTAAATTATAAAATATTGCCTATAGCTGTGGTCGGCAAACTGTGGCTTGCGAGCCGCATGCGTCTCTTTGGCCCCTTGGATGTAGCTCTTCCACAAAATACCATGGCCTGGGTGAGTCTATTTTGAAGAAGTGGCGTTAGAAGAAGTTTGTTTAAAAATTTGGCTCTCAAAATAAATTTCAATCGTTGTACTGTTGATGTTTGGCTCTGTTGACTAATGAGTTTGCCGACCACTGGCCTAGAGGAACAATGACAGAAAAGTAAGGCACAGGGAGGAACTTGAATTCTGTTTCATTAGAAAGCTTACGACAGGAACAGGTGACACTGAAATGTGTCCTTAAAATAAATACAAGTGATGTGATTTATGAAGCTGCTACAGTGCCAGACGCTCTGACTGCTTTGATATTACCTCAGTTACTCATCTTAACAATATAAGGTAGGTATTATTAACCCTGTTGGCAAGTAAGAAAACAGAGGCTTAGGGAGGTTAAATAACTTGCTCAGTATCACAGAGCAATATTTGACATAGCTCTGTACTAAAATCCTTCTTTCAGAATCCAAAGCCCATACTCAATCTAATAATTATTTTGCTTCCAATGTTAGTTTTAACATCATTCAAACAACATTACATATACTCCTTCTATAGTTAGAGACTTACTTGAAGTAGGCATTTTAATTTAACACACCAAAAGATACACAGAGACAAAGACAGTTCTTTGGACAAGAAATAAACCAGCAGCAAATCCTGAGTTCTGAACTGTAGCACAAAAATTTTTCATACAACTACCCTTTCAGGATACTATTTCTTTCAAACTACTTCATTCTAAAGAAGAATTATGTCTAGTTAAAACATTAATTCATAAAGTGTTAAATGGTCCTTCCAAGAGGGTACATGAACAGAGGAGTTACCTTAGAGAGCTGGGCCTTATTCTATTGATAAAACCAAACTGTAGTGAAATCATCTGGGCCCAATTCATCCAATGGAATGAAAGAGGAATTGAGAGAACAAGAAAAGTGCAAGTGTTAATCCCAAAATGAATCTGATTATTTGCCTAAAGGGTTTTCTGTTTAGTTTTATTTCTTACAGAGAGTACCATTATGAAGTGTGAAGAAAAACAAGTTTAGTAGGAAACAATAAAGTGAACTTGAAAACTTTTGCCTCAAGCAAACGGGGTTTAAATGCCCCAAATACTCATTTATATGCTCAGAAATGACAATAGGAATGCAGAATGCATCTGAATAATATGCTCATCTGGGCAAGGCGAAGGTGACTATCTGCAAAACAAATCTAAACTTTAATTTTATGTTTCTAACTAGTAATCTCTGTTATTCAGGATTTTGTAAATTCATATATGTAACAAGCTGGAAACTGTTATGGTGGCCACAAATGTTTGCAATTTCAAAAAGAATGACATTGGGAAGAAAGAATGCAATATGCGACAATGCAAAGAAAATATTAAATCCTTATTTTTTAATGTACCTTTTAAATTCTAAGCCTTAGTTTTTTATGAAACACTACAGTGGCGGGCTTAGGACATGTTACTCAACAGAGCAAAGCTGTAGGCATCTTGCATTTGGTCGATGTGTATTCTTAACCCAACCAAAGAGTTCAAGTCCTATGTCATGACTTCAAAAGTCATGTCTAAATGTCAGAATTGGGTTATGCATGCAGAAGAAATAGTGTCCTCATTAATTCTTATTGATAGATACATCAACCAAAGACTATTTACAGCAGATACATTTACCTAAAAATAGAAATCAACAGTATTTTTTTCTGATTACTAAAAGCTCCAACAGAGCACATCAACAACTTGATGGCTTCCCTTGACATTGGAAAATTGGGTTCCTTTTTTGAATTATTGTTTAAGAAGATAAATATCATGTCACCTCCCCAAGTTTGGTAACATGAAAACACATTCTCAGTTTATTTCACATATATTTTGTAAGTTGGAATGCTAAATTATAGTGAAGTGAAACCATGCAAGAAATAACACAAGACTTGGATTTCATACACGCTAGCAATTGGCAAAAAAAAAAAAAAAAAAAAAAAAAAAGTATGCAATATATCTTTCCTTGATACTGAATATATTACATAAACAAACAGCCACTTAAAATGCAATTTAGATATCATATTTTACGGTCATCCATGATGTCAAATTAAAACAGGCATTATACACTCAATGCACAGGTCTGAAGTATTTAAAAAAGCTCAATATGTTAAACGCAGTATATCTCAAGAGAAATTAGGTATTGACTGCATGCGTCAGTGAGTAGAAAAATCTACAAAAATCCATATCACACATTGATCCAAATATTGCTTTTTTAACATTACTAAGAATGTAACAAATTTTAAAATAGTATATTTGACACAGATATAATTCTCTTTAATTATCAGGCAACGAGCCTAAAATATGTCAATGTTTATACATGTTAGTTTTTAGGAAGAAAAAAAAAATTGATAATAGAAGAGATAAGCCCAACATACATGACTCTAATTTTACACTAAATGAAGCACTTCAGCCACTCAGAAAATACCTTTAGGTCATTCAAGAGAATTGAGTTTGAAAGAGTAACTGCAATTTTTAAAAAACATACAGATATATAGATGTATGATAGTTACAGACATAGTTATTTATCCATTCATCTGTCAATCTAACCACCCCACTGTATGTATCTCTTCAGTTTGTAATAATACAAGCTACCCTGCTTTTAAATAAAGTTGAACTAGAAAATGCTTAGGTCAAACTGCTGATCGACACCTTACACAAACTCCTTAACTATAAAAAAAAACAATTAATCCACAAAAAAATGAGTTAGCTGTGTTTTACGAATAATCACTATAAAAAGTACAGAGATTAGCGAGTCTGATCAGGTTAACAATCTCTGTTAAATGGTTAATTCACAAATCAGTCTCACAGTGAAGCTGGAATATTCCCTGGGCCTGACCAGACACAGACAACTGACACAGGACAAATGCTTTGACACCTAGAGGTTCCATCTCCCAGTGACAGCTTGTTCTGTTCTTTACGTTTTCCTCTGCATTATCTCTCTGAGTATTTATTTGATCTCATAGTCGGACTGTTATAGAAAACATTTTTCTGAGATTAAACTGCACAGTGGCAGTACCAAAAGTAAACACATACATATTTATGAATTTGACCTTCTGCATTAACCTACAGGATTTATGGCCATGTTTATTCTGGTTCCTAGATATAACTAAATGATTATTTCATTTCTAATAAAATCCTAAAGTGAAATGTTTTATTTAGAAAAACTAAATGTAAACCAATTAGAAATGAATTAAAACATAGAGGATATAAAACCCTTTACTTCGTACAGCAGACTAAAATTGCATATTAAATTTCAGTAAATATGTGTGTGTGTGTGTGTGTGTGTGTGTGTGTTAGCTATGTATGTGTGAATATATGTGTATGTATGTAAATAGGTATGCATGAATATCTGTATATTTAGATACAGATATGCCTGGAAGTTTAGTATAAATTCTATTTTAAATGCATTAAGGAGATATTTTTATAGGTATCCTATAAAACCTATAAAAGTAAATATTCACTCCAGCATATGACTTTCCAGCAAATACCAAAAATATATAATACAGACTCTTCTCTGAATAGTCTTGCCAGGAAGATAGTATCTTTCTACCATCATTCTCAGTTTAATATACTCCCCCAAAGCCCTACCATGGTGAAATCTACCTAACTAATCACATGTATAATTATTGAGGGAGGAAAAACCTTAAGCGAACTACAGAATAACAATTTGTTCAAATATTTTATGAGGATAGCACAATAAAGGCAATGCCCTAAACTAGGGGTGTCGAACTCAATCAGAGAAGGGGCCAAAATCTAAAATCCAGCCTAAATCGCGGGCCGAATGGTTTACTGAACAGTCATAAACTGTCATTGTGATGGAAATGCAGCGGAGTGCAGTGATGACAGCGTGGTGCGGGCCACATTGCAAGGCCTGGCGGGACGGATTTGGCCCGCGGGCCTTGTGTTTGACACATGTGCCCTAAACTATGGAATAACTGTAGAGGACTTCTAGATTACCACAGTCCAAACACTGTCCAGATTAACATGTAGCACCTCTTCTTCCCATTCAAATATCACACTGGTTTCTTAGCTGTTTTAATAGCCAAAACCACAATGTATCAAGATCAAAACTACCAGTTGAAATAAGTGGTCCAACCATAAGTTAATATCATCCTATATAATAAAAGGGTAATATGCAAATTGATCAAATGGCAGAAAGACTGGCTGCTGTGCTGCGCACTGACCACCAGGGGGCAGACACTCAATGCAGGAGCTGCCCCTGGTGGTCAGTGTGCTCCCACAGGGGGAGTTTTGCTGAGACAGAAGCCAGGCTCACAGCTGGAGAGAGCAGCAGAGGTGACAGGAGTCTCTGCAGCAGTGCTAAAGATGTCCGACTGAGGGCTTAGGCTCCCTGAGGGTTCCCAAACTGCAAGAGTATGCAGGCTGGGCTGAGGATACCCTCCCCCTCCCCCTCCCCCTCCCCCCCCCCCCCCCCCCCCCCCCCGCCCAGTGCAAGAATGTTGTGCACTTGGCCTCTAGTCATTAACATAATCAGACCAATGCTTAAGAATCTGTATGATGAATTTCCAGTTATACCACTATCAAAAACGGATTCCCAGATTCCTGAAAGTTATTTCACACCGATGAATCTGGCAAAAGAGGAAAATTCACTGACAGCAAAAGAACTTTAAATTGAACAAGAACCCACTCTCAATGAGCATTTGATTCTTATATTTCTTAATTTAATTTAAACCATGTCCGACTTGTATTTTTGAATGCTCCCTGATTCATTAATAATGTAAATGGTGAAAAAATACAGAAGATTTCTTCATTTCTGAGTGGTCATTACTTTCCTAACCAAACTACCCTTGAAAAGTAATGTAGTGATTTCTTTCCTTCTGATCCAAAGTATAAAAGCTAATTTCTATTTCAGAACATGTAACCTATGGTTTTTCCTGAAAGAAAGACAGTATCTATCCCACACACTTGTCTCACTTCTGCACTGGCGTACCTTAAACTGGGGTGGGTTTTAATTGCCCTGGAAAATGATCAAAACCCCTCTCCATTACATGGCCAATGGTCCTTTTAATAGAAAAGGCAATAATATACAGTTGTTTGCACCAACTAAAACTCGTTAGAAAGTCTCAGTTTAGGGTAACAGTTCACCAGTCATTAACAAGTGCACATGTCTAATTGCCTTTTAGTGACAATGTGGTTCTTTCCAAGCTGTTTTATAATTCTTTGTATGGCTTAGCAAACTTGAAAATACTTTTATAAACAAAGTTTAAGGACTATAATTTTGAAAGCCAAAGTTTTTCAATAATCACTTTTTTTTTTTTTTTACTAGCATAACATTAGAATTGACTTTTTGTCTTGCTGACAGAGCAACTAAGAAAGTACAGTTGCATTGACCATATTGATTGTGAACAAAGCAACCATCAGTGGGACTCTGCACCATATATTTTCAATATTGACCTCCTATTTCCTTTTCCATGGCTTTCTGGGCCGGCTATTGGATTTGGACTGCAGTGTAATAAACAGCTAAGGTTTAATTAATGGTAAATGAATACAAGACATAGGTTATGACTTTAACTAATTAGGGAATTGTTGAATTAAGTCTGCCCTGGAATGCAAGGCAGTACAATCAATATCCAATAAAAGGACTATGTATGTAATTTACCTGCAAATGTGTTTCCAATACCATCAAAGTGAGTTTAAATAAGTAAGATATATGAAAGGCGACTAGGAGAGATTTCCACAAATTAACACTTTATAGTTTCAGAAGAGATTTTCTTGTTGTTGAGAGATGGTATCTTCTGAAACTCTGATAAGGGCACAATGAAAAGCAGGAACAATTCTTCACCAAATTCTTTACCAAATCTGCATTCTTCACTACAGCATGGAAGTTCAGTTCTGACCTCCAAGTTTAATCTATGCAAACTACTAATTTCCTGCCCAAAATAAGCATCAAGCTTTACTTCTTTGAAACCCTTGTGCTTTTCCCCCACTGTATCTCCTCTCCCTATAAAACAAATATTCACTAGCAGACAACACCTCACCAGTGCTCTCAGTCCTTGAAGTGACTACGCAAAGGTCATTTCATGGAGTCTTATTATTCTGTAATTATTCTTGTGAAATAAAAAAGAGAAAAAGAGACTTACCTACTCCCTTGTGGGCATCCAAGCTGGTAAACTCCATGGTCCCATTATGGCCTTTTCTAGGGTTTTCCTGATACTGCTTGTGGTTCCCGTTGGGACAATATCTGTAGGCAAGTCCGTAATCTGCAAGATAAACCTGAAAGACAAGTGAACCATGCTTTCATCCTCTGAAAAGGTAACCTTTATCATTAAGTCTTAAGAAACTGTTAGGTTAAGAAGTCTTATACCTACATTTGTATTACACCAAATGGTGCCTTAGGATAGAACAGACACAACAGCTAACTTTCCGGTTTCAAACCTTACTTCATCACAGGTATATCTTGCTTCTGAGTTGACTTAGAGTTTATTCTTTTTATTTTGCTCCCAAATTCCCTCCCCTCCAGTTGGGCACCTAGACATCATAAACCACAACCTGCATTTTTATCTGCATTCATGCAGCTACTGGGCTCTGCCTTTTCTTGTAACCCCTTCTCAGTCACATAAAACTGTTTCAGAGCAAACAATCTACATATACAAACCTAATGTTATAGGCGTTTCCATGAACAGGAAGTATAAAAATAGTGAACTGACTGTAAGAGGTAATGACTCAAAACACACACCAGCAGGTTGTATTTAAGAATGGAACGTCAATGCAGTATTCTGCCATTCAGCCCGATCCATATCGTCACTGTAATCTTTGCAAGCCAGTCAGAATTTGTAAGTCAGTCGGAATTGCAAGTAGGGTTTCCAAACAGAATATAAGTTGATTAAAGCCAGAAGTCAGTTCAGGTGAATTTTCCTCAGATTACTTTGGGGTGAGAAAGAGGAGGGAGACATAGTTTTACAGACACAGCATATACTGAATAGAAACCGTTATGACTAGATATTTATTTTGACATGAAGTCAAAATACAGTCCTTTCCAACTATCTGTTACCATGCTCCCCCCACCCTCCCAAAAAAGCAGTTTCTACTTTTTTAAAAATTTGTGGATTGAGGTAACCTTTCAAGACAATAGAATATTAAAAAACCGGTACTTTAGATTGCCCTGCGTGGCTCCGTGGATGAGCGTCAACCCATGAACCAGGAGGTCATAGTTTCAATTCCCGGTCAGGGCACAAGTCTGGGTTGTGGGCACAATCCCCAATGTAGGGCAGGCAGGAGGCAGCTGATCAATGATTCTCTCTCATCATTCATGTTTCTCTCCTTCTCCTTTCCTCTCTGAAATCAATACAAATAGATCTAAAAGAATAAAAATAAATAAAACTTGCATTTTAAAATATATCTATTAAAAGTATCTTTTAGTTTCTGTAAGGTTTTGGTTTTAGGATAGCTGAAGTAGGAGGTATTTTGAACTGCAAAATATAAACAGCACAGAGTTTTCTTCATTTGTTGGATAACATAGCTTGCTAGTGCCTGAGAACATGGTGTTTTAGTTTTGTCTCTTGCCTACAGATGCTGTTTCTCTACATAGTCTCAGAAGTAACTGATCCCTCTGCTCTAAGTAACTTGACTTCAGGATCACGTGTGCAACTGGTTGCTTGCTTTCACTATTTATGATGCATTTATCTTTATTTATTTCAAGAACTAAGTTGATGATAGGCTTCACTTTACAAAGTAGATATCCCAGAAATGTACATATTGATAATTTAGCAAAATAGAAATATGTATTACACTAGAGTAGTTTACTTAAAAATAAAAAAGAGCCATAAAGAAGCTTTTCATGTAGTCATTAGCCAAAACAATAAGACCTCAATTAAACTTTACGGGGTACTTAATAGACATCAGCGCATGCTAAGAGCTTTACATTCCTTGGCCCATGCCATCCTCCACAGAAATCCTGCATGTAGGTAGCATCATCTCCAGCTCACTTATGCAAATTGACGCTTAGTGAGATTATGTGACTTGTGTAGTAAAATGGAGTCAGAGTCTGACTCCAGAATTTCCATTCTCAGTCACTGTTGGAAGGAAACTGCACTGCACTGCACCTGCTAAGACGACGAGAAAGACCTTATTCAAGGCCTTGCAATAGGGGAGATAGATTAAACTCAACTCCACTGAAACAAAGGTGGGGAAGTTTTTAAGCACTGGGCAGGCTAGTGAAAAGTCCTGGAGGGTATTAGGGGAAGTTGGTCAAAGTGGCTACGTTACCCATGTTTGTTAATTTGTGTTTAGGCCCTACCCCCCTTCAGAGATTGAAGGGATAGGAACACAATGTTTCTTAAAGGAATGACACCCAGGACCTTGAGAAAGGACTTTTCTTTGCTGGGATGTTGTGGGTGTGTGTGTGTGTGTGTGTTATTACTGGTTAAACCTCCCAAGTATCATTGTTCTGTTCAGACGTTTTTATTTCTTCATGATTCAATCTTTTTAAAAAAATGTATTTTATTGATTTTTTTTCTTTTTTTTTTACAGAAAGGAAGGGAGAGGGACAGTTAGAAACATCAATCAGCTGCCCCCTGCATACCCCGGCAACCAAAGCACACACCCTTGACCAGAAATGAACCTGGGATCCTTCAGTCCACAAGCCAACACTCTATCTACTGAGCCAAACCGGCTATGGCTCATGATTCAAACTTGATAGGTTGTATCTTTCGAGGAATTTCTTCTAGGCTATCTAATTTGTCGATATATAATTGTTCATAGTACTTTCTTATGATTCTTATCTGTGTTATCAGTTATAATGTCTCTTCTCTTATTCCTGACTTCATTTACTTGGATCTTCTTTTTTTCTTAGTTTAGCTAAAGGTTTGTCTATTTTGTTTTCAAGATAACAGTTCAGTTTCATTGATATTTTCTATTACCTTTTAAATCTCCATTTCACTTATTTTCACTCTGAAATTTATTATTTCCTTCCCTTTAATAATATTGTGCTTGGTTTGTCCTTTTCCTATGTGTAAAGTTAGATTGTTTTATTTGAGATCTCTCTTTGTTTTTAATGTAGGTGTGTATTGCTATAAACCTCCCTCTTAGAACTGCTTTGGCTGCATTACATAAATTTTGGAATGCTGTGTTCATTTCCATTTGTCTGAGGGTATTTCTTCCCTTTTGATTTCTTCTTTGACATACTGGTTGTTCAAGAGTATGCTGTTTAAGCTCCATATATATATGAATATTATAGTTTTCATTTTGTAACCGATTTCAAGTTTCATATCATTGTGGTTAGAAAAGATGCTTGGCAAGACGTCAATCCTCTTCAATTTACCAAGACTTGTGCCCTAACAAGATCTATTCTAAAGATTGCTCTATGTGCACTTGAGAAGAATGTGTATTCTATTGTTAGATGGAATGTATTGTATGCCAACCAGGTCTATCAGATTTAACATGCAGTTTAAGTCCAATGTTTTCCCATTGATTTTCTGTCTGAATAATCTATCCATTGTCAAAAGTGGGTTATTGAAGCCCCTATCTATTTTTAATGTATTCCTGTCTATTTTCCCCTTCAGATCTGTTCATATATGCTTTATATATTAGGTGCTCCAATATTGGGTGCATAATTGGTGTAGGTAGAAATCAAACAATCACAGAAGGCTATGGAACAAAATAACAAAACAAACATCTATCTATCTTCACCCCTATACATATATTTACTTTTTCAGTTTGTATTTTTATCTACTAGTATAGCCTATGATTAGAAATATTTACATTTTTATAGGTTCAATGAGAATTGAATTCTCTAAAATTCTCATGCAAGTTTTACTACTAGAATATACCAATATTTTTTAAATGATAGGTTGTAAAGCATTAATAAAATAAATTTAGGATGACTGAATTTGGTGGGTAGAGATTTGATGTAGAGGAAGTAAAGCAAATAGTATGTACAAAGTGTTGACAAATTATTTTGTCTCAAATGAGGTCAAAGTGAGAGTTTCTACAAAGATAACTTCATAGAAATACACTGTATAAAATGGTGTTAGAACTATTCAAAATAAGGAAGAAAAAAAAGGCTAGGAAATGTCAAGCAAGATAAGGAAGGAAAGAAAGGAAATAACATTTGTTGAGGTTCTAATTATATGATAATCACTGAGCAAAATACCTTTCACAAATTATTTCATTAAACCAAATCAATCACCCAGCCAAGTAGCATTGGTCTCATTCTACATATGAGAAAGCTGAGCATCTGAGTAGTTAACTTGTCTAAGTCATTGAGCCATAAAAAATAGGATTCAAATCCATACCAGTAAGACTTCAAAGTCCTTTTTTTTTTTTTAATACAACATACAATTTGGGATTCTGCCCATTGCTGAAATTTTGTTGAAGTAAAACCTAAGTTTAAGTAGAACTTAATCTACAGTAGGGTTTGCAGTGTATGCCCTGTTTTTATATGCCTTTGAGCTATGAATAATTTTTGCATCTTTATAGGATTGTAAAAAAAAGAAAAACATAATGTAACTAAAATATTTACTATCTGGCTCTTTACAGAGAAAGTTTACCAACCTTAAATCTAAAGAAAAACTTGGTTTCAGTTAACTTTTTTTATATTATCCTTTTTATTTTCTGTGAAATAAAAAATAACTGGTTAATATTTTTTATTTTAAATATAAATACATATAATGTGCTTTAAGTTTTAGAAGCTAGTAGTAGGAAACCCAAGATCATCTACCAGGTAGATGATTTGCATTATAATAGGAATAGGCACAAGAAAATTTAAAATCCAGCTCCCTAATGCATTTTAAATGATTTTCTTTCTATGCAACTTTTCTGAATTTGGTAACGGATTCCTTTCTCTATGAGTAAAAGGACAGCCCTTCCTGCTTCCCTTTCCTTACACTGTACTGCCCCTCACATTTCTACATGGTACTCATTTTTTTCTCACCTTTCTTAGATATGCTTTAAAAACAAACAAACAAACAAAAAACTGTAAGGTAGGTAGAGATGATGTGTGTCATTATCCACACTTAACAGGTGAAAAATAACGTGATATACCCAAATAATGCATGTTACCAACA
Organism: Pipistrellus kuhlii; assembly: GCF_014108245.1. NCBI lineage: Eukaryota > Metazoa > Chordata > Mammalia > Chiroptera > Vespertilionidae > Pipistrellus > Pipistrellus kuhlii. The sequence goes on along the minus strand of NW_023425438.1, from coordinate 27,351,447 downwards.
CTCACCAAGTCCTGCTTCTACAAAGGGTTTTGTTTTAATACATTTCTTAGCACACCTCCTCCCCCAAAAAAACACCACCACCACCACACAGACACACACACACACAAAAAAAAACAACAAAAAAACACACACACCTATTCTGAGCTAATGTTTTCATGGACTTTTGATTTTATTATCTTATTACCTAAGGTAGTGTGTCAGCCACTGAGGTGTAATCCCATCAAGAAAGAACTGGCCTATCACCTGTAAGGAGCACAATAAAGTGAAAACTCCAGAGGCGGGATCATTAGGAATCGCCAGAGCATGTGAGCCAAGGCTACCCTCTTCCTGGGCAGCTCCTGTCAGACAATGACCATGAAGGGGTGGGAGGAAGGAGGTTGCTGTGTGGCCTGTTCTACCTAATCAGAGCTTCTTGTGGACATTGGTTCTTCTGCTGCTCCCCGAGGGTTAGCTGAGCTTTGTCAGAACTGCACCATCGTCAGAGCTCTCCTGCTCAATCCTCCTTGTCCCCTTTCCTTTCCTGGGTGTCACATTAACACCCCCCTCAGAAAGCATCCCTTGTCCAATCCTGCTTCTTGTCCTTTTGCTCTCATAGGTAATATACTTCCTTCCCCAATAAAGCCCTTACACTCCTAATCCTGCCTCAGCATCTGTTCCTCTGAGAACTGGACTTGACACAGATGTTCTGTAAATCACATACAAAAAGATGAAAACAAAGTTGCTTTTGATGACCATGAAAAATACAGCTTTCCTGTACCAACCAAGCCTGTCTCCAATACAACATCCTGTTTATCTACCTGTGCACCTATGTGTGCCTCATCTTCATGTTCCGCACTTAAACCTTTACTTCCCATCTCCTTTGCTTCCTACTGTTGTAGGTGCTTACATTGCTTTACCTTTCCAAATGGATGGGTGACACTAGCAATGGAAGAACACCTATAGTGACTCTTGGAAGGGAATTGCATGGAAAGGGCTGTTGTGTTCAATTTGGCCCCCGGGTGCTCTCCTCTACTTCCTACCACACCTGCTGGATCCACAGTTCACTCCCTGGATTCACCACTGATGAAAGCTAGGGAACAAATCCTTCACCAACAGGCAGCTAACTGCGTTTTCATTTGTGTCCACGCGAATTTACTATTTTAAAATGCACAAAGTTATTCTACTTTATTTATTGTCTTGGCCCCACATTTACAAGATGTAAGCTCCTAGTGAACAAGAGGCAGGATAATGTTGTATAACTTGTTTGTATCCAAACAGCACCCACTCTAAGGTCTTGTGTATAGCAGGCTTAAATAAATTCCCATTGATCAGACTTGATGGTAATAATTGGACAAATTGATGTAAATTTTTTTCAATAGATAGCTGAGTGCCAAGCATGATAAACTATTGACAACTATAATTAAAAAAACAACAACAACAAAGAAAAGTGAATGCATATTATTTTGAATATAGTTGACCCTTGAACAGCACAGGCTTGAACTGCATAGATCCACTTATATACAGATCTTTTTTTCAATAAATACCATAAATGTATTCTCTTAATGTGAAAATGTGATTTTCTTAGTCACATTTTCTTTTCTCTGGCTTAGTTTATTGTACGAGGACAGTACATAATACCAATAACATACAAAAATGCATGTTAATCAACAGTATTGTTTTGAAGAAGTCAAGTCATATGTAGCTTTTTGGCTGTGCAGAAGCAGGGGCGGGGCTGTCTGTGTCCCTACATTGTTCAAGGGTCAACTGTACATGCTATGTGAAAGCATCAAGTACTTCACAGAAATGTAATTGTTTAGCCCTCATGACCCTAAGACTAAACTATTTTAAAATACCTTGAGGATGGAAAAATAGGATGAGTAGGTTAGGTGCTCTGTACAAAACAAACTTACAATAATTGGCAAAGTTGAGATTTGAACCTCAATCAGTCTGACCAGAAGGCTGAGCATTTTTTCACCTACAGGAAGGGAGATGGCATAATCACATCTACAAGTCTAGAGGTAACATGTTCTTTGACAAAAATATAGTAGATTTACATTTAATAGTATTTTAGAACAAGGAGAGGGTATTTTGAATTAGGGAACTCAGAGAGAAAAAAGCTGAGCCTTGAAAATTCCTATACAATAAAAGCTTAATATGCAAATCAACCAAACAGTGGAATGATTGGTTGGCAGGTGGCAGGGTTGATGAGCGGACGGTGCTCAAGGCGGGTGCCAGTGGGCAGAAGGAGGGGATGGTGATCAGGGGCAGCAGTGACTGGCAGCAGTGGTGGTGGGGCAGGGCCGGAGCTGCCCCATGGTGATCAGTGCTTAGGAATCCTAAGCACCGAGCAGCCACACTAACTCAGGTGGCAGCATTTCTCAACATATGATAGGATGGCCACGAATGTCAGCTGGAGAAGGGCACCAGAGATTCTGACACTGGAAGAGAAGGGAGGCGCTAATGTGAACAAATGTCACTGCCCATCAGTAATGTCATTACTACCTTACCTCCACTTTGCAAATTCACATTAGAGAAGAAATATGTATATATAGTCCCAAAATGTGATTCACTTTTCAAGGACTTAATATTGTTGTGTGCAATCTAATACCTTAGCATAATCTAGAATATTTAATATAAATAAATCCTTTTCATTAGCATAACCTGTTGTGGCAAAAAAATGTGTCTGTTAAGCTCTCACTGTCGAGAGACTGATGGAAATTATACTACTGGGGAGACAGTCACTACTCATGACTCTGTTTTAATAGCAATTTAGAAAACACTTTGAAAACTCCAGAAGAACATACAGAGGTACTCGGCAACTGTAGAGACTCTTATACAAGAAGGCCAGCATTTATCTTATTTGAATATGGTATAATATTTTACTATTCTATCAACAAGATTCTGTAATGTGAAAATCGTCACTATAAACTAAATATAATAAATGCTTACTGACTAATGAAAATCACTATCTGCCAAAAGGAGAAAGAAGCATGAAATGAGCAAGCAGCATGTTCATGAAAGTCATGCATATCTGTTATAAAACCTGCATGTAGCCTGAAAGATGCTACTATGTTTTGATATAAATCTGTGCTTCCTATTATTTTTATTACTAGAGGCCTGGTGCATGAAATTCGTGCACGGATAGGGTCCCTAAGCCTGGCTGGCGATTCCCCACCTCCTCGCCTCCTACTTCCCTGGCTCCCTCAGCACCCCGCCACCCCTGCTGCTGATCACCTGCCATGTTCCACGACACCCCCAGCGCATGTCACAGTGAGCGACTGAACTCCCAGTTCAACTCCCAAGGAAACAATTTGCATGTTAACCTTTTATTATATAAGATACAGTACTTCCTTGCTTCTACTCAACATCCCTACCTTGTTTCTGCCAGTAAAATAATGCTACAAATGATACATGTACATTACCACTATTCAGCCTAGACAAAAAAATACAACTTTTAAAACTTGCCAGCTTACTTTTCAAACATGATACTTATTAGAATAAACTCAAAGACATATTTTTCAAAAACATAGTCTGACCTTATCTTTTAGTGAGTGGTAAAAACCCTGCAATGTCTGGTTAATGATAAATGTAACATGTGCTTATACTTAAAATATATGCTTCATAATGTTGGGTTTTCCTTTCTTCTATTGTAGTTCTCATAACTACTCATACTTCAAGTTTGGAATTTTATCCCTTTTATTTATATTTACTTTCAGAGAGAGAGAGAGAGGAGAGAGATTAAAAGACATGCCCAAGGTTTTATGGAGAAGAGGCATAAAAGCTGTATCTCTTATAAATCATTGTCTGTCCACTCCATCTACTGTTCCATCAGGCCCAAATATATGATTCCTTAAATGGTACTATATACTCAGGCTTCCTAACAACATACTGAGGTATATTTAGCAGTGCTTGAAATGATATTAGCATGTTTATTCCAAGACCTGCTTTTCTACTCCAACCTGGTTCTTTTAGCAACATATGGAGGCCTATTTGATCAACTAGGACTGTGACTTAATATACTTTGATGACTTTAGGTTGAAATTCCCTCAATAATTCAGAGGCTCAGAATTGCTCCTTTACTAAAAATGACTTCACCTATAAAAGAAAACTTTTCCAATATAGTCTATTTCCAATTTGTCCTTTTGACACAAGTTCTCAAGGATTATACAAAAGAACCTCTCTTTATAATTTCTAATGTGATATCAAAGCATATAACTTGTGTCTGCCCTTTAACAAATAGACAATGGAAGAGGCTAATCTGAATTGCATCCAATTTATGGCCTTCCTCTTTGTCTAAATCAAATCTAAACTTGAGACTTCAACATGTCAGAAGCATTCTCAGAGCATGGCACATCTGCAAACAGCAGATACTCACAAAATGTTAGCTGATATAATCTGACTGTCATTGCAATAATATTATAAAAACATTCACCACATATAAGTTGTGTCTACATAAACACAGCCATCCAACATTCAAAACAGCTCCCTGTTCTACATTAACTACAAACTCTATTGTTTCAAAGACAGTATTTGAGATTGCCAGCAATGAGGCCATTCTTACATGCAGAGACCCTAAATAAGGGTACCTCTTAACCCACCCAATTTATACAACTCAATGAGTATATTCAGAATTCAAAAATGCCATTTTCCCATTCTAACTGGTAAAAGGAAGAAAAAACCTATATGAAGCCTTTTGTGGGCCAGGATGCTCAACTATCTTGGTCATAAATAGTTCTTTGGTGGATGTCTCTGATCAAACTTCATTCCTGGACAGAACTTTCATTATTAAGTCTAATTCAATGCCATTTTCTTAACAACTAATCAGAACATCGTGTCTTTTCTCCACAAATCCAGAACACAATAAAATATCCTACTGTCATAAGTCTAACAATTATAAAAAATATTACTTTCTATCTATTTCTTACTATTGTATTTACTGTGTGCTTGATATTGGTCTAAGAATTTCACATGTTTAAATTATTTGGTCTTTAAAATATCTCTTTGATGTAATATCCTTATTTTTAGATGTGGACATGGAAGAACTGAGAGGCAAATAATAAGGCAAATAACAAAGAGCTAACAAGAGGCAGAGCCAGAACTCTAAGCCACGGTGTCTGATTCCAGAGCTTCTGGCCTTAACTGTTCTACACTGAATCCCCAACATAATTGAAAGTTATGCAACTAGTCACCATCTTCTATCAAATGTTTTGCCTGGGATTAAGAGAAGGTAAATACCCCTCTTTCTATATCTTCCTTCCTACCTTGAATAAGAACATTTAGCTCCAGGATAAAAAAAAGTAGACAGTATTATAAAGTGGAGGCCCAACACACATATTTAAGAACTAACTGCTTGAAGCATATGGATCTGGTGATGGTGGGGGTGGGGGTGGAGTGTTGGGTGATTGTGTGAGATTGAGAAAAATAGAGAGAGAACTCATGGACAACAGTGTGGTGACTTCAGGGGGAGGGGATGGAGGTGGAAGAGGGCATGAAGGAGATAAATAGTGATGGAAAATATAAATTTTAAAAAATATAAGTGACTTAAATTTTACAAAACGGGGAGGGAACTAACTGGTTGAAGATCCTATGATTAAGAACAAATCATATTTTTAACTGATTTGGCCCTGCCTGGAGTGGCCCCAGGGAAAGTAAAAGAGAATACTTCTTTCTGCCTTTTGTTCTGACTTTCCCCTTTCCCTCTTCTTCCCCTATTCTGGTGCCCAAAGTTCATACATGGCCATGCTAAGGTGTTAACAACTAACATAGAACAGAACATTATCCTGAGATTTTTATTAACATTTTTTGGAAAACATATTATCTCAACTTCCAATCAAAGGTTTATGTCTAAGTCCCTGAATTAGTTTGGCGGGACGGCTATAACAGAGTCCCACAAACTAGATGACTTAAACAATACAAATTTATTGTCTCATAGTTCTGGGGCTAGGAGACTAACACAAGGTGGAGGAGGGCTGGCTGCTGCTGTTGGCTGTGAGGGATAGCCTGCCCAAGCCTCTCTCCTAAGCGTCTGGTAGTCTCAGTTCCTCGGCTTGCTGAAGTCATCCTCTGTCTCTTCATGTAGTCTTTCCTCTCTGATGTCTCTCTTTTTATAAGAAAGACAATCATGAGATGGCTTTTCTCTAGTCATCCTATCTTAACTCAAAGAAGATCAAAAAGATCCAACTTCCCTATGTTTCTATGCAAAGATACTAGGGGTCGGGATTTCAGCATCTCTTGAGGGGGACACACTTCAACCAACAGGAGTCTCCATTCTGTTTCTCTTTGGGAATATGCTGACAGAGCTCTATCCATAAGAATCCACTCACAATGGCTATACTAAGCAGTAAAGATCTCTTGACACAGTTCGATAGATTTCTCCCAATAACAATTTAAGTCTACAAATGGCTTATTTGCTGAACTTGTCTATACCTGTTGGGCTTTACCTGTTATTCCTGAACACTGAGTAGCAAATTCATTTATGCATTAACCTACCCAGTTTCTCATTGCTTATTTATTGAGTGCTTATTATATGCATGTTCTGTGCCAGCTGCTGGATGCACATCAGTGAATCAAACACAATCCCTGTTTTTCTGTTTACAAGACTAGAAACTTCTCCTCCTGATGGACATTTACTAAAAAAAAAATCACGCCTCGTTCTGAACCAATAGCTTCGTAAATCAGATTGTGGCTAACAACTGGTTTTATCCAGGAAGTCTGAGGCAATGAAAGTTAAAAGGGGCCAAAGAGATCACATGATATAGGCTATTCAATTACTGCAAGTTGTGGCAGAGAATCTACTGCAATATGTAATTTTTTTTTAAAAAGGGAAAAGAGAGCTGAAGTACAATTAGAATAGAAATTGTATTCCCTTTTTCTCATGGACTTTAGAGTAAAGAAGAAAGTGGAAGAAATAAAACTTTGATAACTAGAGCCCTGAAGCACGGAATTAGTGCAAGGGGCTCAGCGCTAGCAGCCACGGTGGCTTGTCTCTGCCCTTGCAGCCCCAGCTTCCTCTGGAAGGTCTTCTGGAAGGACGTCCAGAAGGCCATTTGGCTGTCCAGCCTAATCAGCATATGGTGCTTTTGTTATTATAGATTAGGATGATGTAATTTTGTTAAGTGTGGTTAATGGCATTGTTATAATATGATGAACTGTCGTTTTTCTTCAGAAATACAATAAATATTTAAGTACTTGGAAGCAAAATTTCTTGATGTCTATAATTTATTTTAAATTCTTCAGCCAAAAAATAGATAAAACAAAATTTCAAAACCTTAATTTTTAAGTCAAAGTGATGGGTACATGGAATCCTCAATTACTTGGAATATTTTTTAAAATTAAAAAAAAATGTATTATCCTCTTAGAGGTAAAATTACATACTTAACAAATTCTCACCTGTCTCAGAGTCTCAGTCCTAGCAAGTAAGCCTTACAAAATACTCATTTTGAATATGGAGAACATAGCTTCTAAATTATATTTATGATGTTGTTTTCTTCAATATTTTTTACTCATCATCATTCTCCAATAAGACTTAGTAATCCACATTCTTATAGCTGTCATTTATATAGTATTCTGAAATCAGAATGTTAAAAATATGAATCTAATCTGATTTAAAATCAGGCATCATAACATACACATGTTAAGGATAAATTCTGATAACAGGAACACTACAAAGTATCAGATAACAGAGTTAAAAAATAGTAGTATTAACACATTATAGAATATGTGATGGAAATAAAATTTGGGGATGACTTTATTTTCATTTGACACATAATACTAAAAGAATCCCAAAATAGTAAGTGACAGAATTGGTCTATGAATACCACATACATACAAGTTATTAAATTTCAAAAACAACAAATTCATATGACAAATAATTATACTGGGACAATCCAGCAAAAGTGTGTATCTTAAATAATATTAAACTCAAAAAAATGTTCAAAGTTTAACTAAAATCATACGAACAAATTCAATATCTCTTTACTCAACTGAATATATACAGCAAAACCTCACTACAAAGAACATAACACGCTTGCTCTAAGAGACTACATACACCACCATGTGATCTAATCCAGGGTGTAACCCTATGCACCTGATACCACACACATTTAACAGCAGTACCAGCTGTGCCATCTAGTTATAGCATGGTATCACACCAAGCTAAGACACATCACACTCCTCTGGAGATACTAAAATATGGACATATGTTACAGGACTACATTTCATGCGTGTTCAACAAAGAAAAGGTTATCTCTAAATGGCAAACACATATCATGCAAAGTTCTTACAAACACATTCACACTCCATCTTACGAGTAACTGTGATTGATAAATGGATTGTGTTAGAATTCCCTCTAGCAAACAAGGAACAAGCAGCTTTAATGAGGCTTATGACCCTACCCTGCGGATATCCTGGGGAATCTGAAAACGAGTGTTTGCCGCAAGACACAGGTCAGCTGCTACGATTCCTGCTCCCAGAACATTAAAATTTGCTTAAATTTAAACACTTGAACGTCTTTAGCTATGCAACAACAGGCAAGACACCCGGGAAACATTATTGGGAACATCACCTTCTGCAATGAACTTGAAAAACACATTTTCAAACCTATACGGTCGTGTGGACTAATGTCATCCCAATAAATTTAATAAATAAAATTAAAAAAAACTAAACTAAGAAAAAACAAACAGACAAACAAAAAACATGTTTAAAGAGAATCACAGAATTTTAGGACTAGAAGGAACTTTTGAGACCACCTAGACAAAGCCCCAGATATTATACACTAGGAAGCCAAAGTCCACACAGGTTAAATCATTTGCTGAGGGCTGCAATTCTCTCAGTGTCAGAACTGGGACTAAACCCGGGTCTCTTGATTGTCAGTCCAGCATAACCCTAAGTCATGACAGGCTTTCTAAGGCCTATTTATCACTCAGATACTGATGTGGAAAAGTGTCCTCCTCTACCTGTGAGGCCTCCTCTTCAACTGAGTGGGCGGTATGGAGGATAGAAACACACTGAGCATGTCGGCATTGAACAATCAAGGTATTCCCCCGTGGAATGTTCACTTAAATATTCAACTACATTTTTTATAGACTCATTTTTAATATAGTGGCTACCAGCCACATGGGGGTTCTTAAAATTTAAATTAATTAAAATTCAACTTTTCCCCTATGTTTTCTTCTAGTTTTATGATTTTAGGTCTTACATTTAAGTCTTTAATCCATTTTGGGTTAATTTCTGTGTACAGTGTAAGATAAAAGTCCAATTTCATTTTTTGCATGTAGACATCCAGCTTTCCCAACACCATTTACTGAAGAGACCGTCCTTTTCCTGTGGGTGCCTTGGTCAAAGATTACTTGATTATGTATGCCTGGGTTTCTTTCTGAGCTCTCTACTCTGTTCCATTGACTGTTTTGTTTTCATGCCAATAGCATAGCATTTTAATTACTCTAGCATTGTAATATAGTTTGAAATCAGGAACTATTATGTCCCCAGCTTTGTTCTTGCTCTAACTATTCAGGTCTTTTGTAGTGCCATACAGACTCTAAGATGGTATTTTCTATTTCTATGAAAAATGATATTGAAATTTTGATAGAGATTGCACTGAATCTATAAATTGCCTTGGGTAGTAAGGATATTTTAATGATATTAATTCTTCCAATCCACAAACACAGGTCTTAGCAATGATTTTTTGCATATACACCAAGAGCACAGGCAACAAACCCAGAACAAACAAGAGTACTTCAAACTAAAAATATTCTCACAGCCAAGAAAACAATCAACAACATAACAAGGCAACCTATGAGATGGAACAAAATATTTGCAAACTATGTATCTGATAAGGGGTTAATATCCAAAATATATAAGAACTCATTAACAACAACAACAAACCCAACTAACCCTATGTCTCTATAGTTTTGCCTTTTCCAAAATGTTATGTAATTGGAATTATACAGATTTTCACTTAATAATATGCATTACTTAAGGTTCCTCCATGCCTGTTCATGTCTCACTCATTTCTTTTTAATATTGAGTAATACTGCCCTATCCAGATATGCTACAATTTATCTACTCACCTATTAGAGGACATCTTTGTTGCTGTAAATTTTGAAAGCTGCTATATATACCTATGGGTAGGTTTTTGTGTGTTTTTACGTTTTCAGCTCCTTCAGGAAAATCACAAGGAGTATAACTGCTAAATCAAATATTATGAACATGTTCAGTTTTGTAAAACTACCAAATGATCCTCCTCAGTGGTCATATCATTTTGCATTCCCATCACCAATGAATAAGAGTTCCTGTTGCTCCATGTTCTAGCCAGTATTTGGTGGTGTACCCACAATTCAAATGCTTAATGGCCACGTGTTTACATGTGGCTAATGGCTACTGCACTGGACAATAATATACAGAATATGTCCATCATCGCAGAAAGTTCTACTGGAAATGCTGCTCTATTGAAAGCTTAATTGTTTACACACAAAAGAAGCCAATGTGACAGTTTTATTTTTTCTCTGCATAAAAACCCATCTCTTCTCCCACTGGATACTGATGGATCTTTGTATTTGCTCAGGTCAAATTCCTGTTCAGCCACTTGTGAACTAGTTGCCCATTAGCAAATTATTTAACCCTCTGAGTCTCAATTTCCTCATTCTAGTCACTTATTAGTTTAGTGCATTAAAAATTAGATAAGCAAGGTAAGATAAATTACAACATTCATCATGTTAAGTCCTCATTTGTAAACCCATCTGGATTAGGAGTTTGTTTTTTTGAATATCTCAGTATGGCACTATGAGGACTCCTTATGAAAGCAAAGTTTAATATTGCATTTACCCGATCTGGATTTTTGTAGCCCAAGAGTAGATTCGCTGCTTTTATATCGCCATGAACATACTCATTTTCATGTATATATTCCAGTACATCCAACTGTGAAAAGAAATAAATAAGGTTATACAAATGTCTATTTAGAATTCATGATCAACTTGAAGATTTTGAGTTTAGATTTTTATTTTTTTCATACTAATAATGACAGTGACATGCTTTGCAATTATTTTATTTTTTCTAAAGTATTACATGTACTGGCTACTCATCCTGAGAAAAGTTAAGTAAAATGACCCTCTCATATCAAGTGTTTTAATTGAAACTCTAATTAAAGAAAACCAAGATTCAACAATGCCTGTGCTCCTAACAGCCCGGTGGCCAAATCACACTGTGCCAAGAGCAAAAACACAATAAAATCAGAGATCTAAACTGAAATAATCCGGAAGCCCACTCAGAAATTCCTTTCTCGAGGAATAATTATAAATCACGTTTTGGGGATCCCAGAACAGAACACCTTGTCCATCAGCACAGAGAAAGGCATTCTCCCTCTGTACAGAAATGCAATAAACCTTGGTTTCATCATTGAATCCTTTGAGCCTTGCATGTTACCTACACTCAATAAACATTTGCCAGCTGGGTTGATGGGTGAATGGACAAATGGGAAGATTAATGAATTCTATTTGCCACATCTCAACCTGGCATGAGTATTTTCAGTCTATTTAAAATGGAAATAAATAAAATGGAGCTTAGGCAAACCAAACACAAACAAGATAAGACAAATATGTGGCATAAACAAAATGTGTGCATGGGTACTATTAAGATTTCATTGCTCCTTATTTGGCAAAGTATGTATTATTCATTTCCATACTAATTACTGCCACCATCCCAAACTCATAATAAAAACTGTATAGCACCCCCATACCGTCACGTTTAGTATGGGAAATAATATAATCTGCTATAGTTTGCATTATGATAAATATAACTGACAAAAGAGATGTTATTCTTAAAGGGAATGCAAGCTTACTCTTGTGTGTAAAACAAAGCTGTGTGGGAATAATCAGATGGTAGAACCAATGCCTAATCGAATTGGTAGTGCCAAACACAGCACACACTGTTACTTACAGAGCCCACCATTATAAATTTCACCGAAATAGCCCCTTACTCTCAATAACTGACATTCCTAGAGCAATAATCCTTCCTCCCCTGATAATTCCACAAAGGGCAGCACTTTGTAACAAGCAAATAATCTGAAAATAGAACCATGTGAAAGAACTCATTCCTTCTTACCATCCGAACACCTAGCTGCAGGACGGTTGACTTTCTGAAAGTACCATTCTGGTCAGAGATCTTCTGTAAATCCATCCCTAGTCTTTCCATCACCATAAATCTGTAACTGTAAGAGGAAGATGCCAAGAAGAGATCCTAAGATGGCAATTCCTGAAACTTTCTATTTATGAACAAAAAGAAAAAGTATACCCAATCTAACAATAGAGAACAATGTGATATGAACCATTAGAGAATGGATGCACATTAATAATGCTGTTCTTTTGCAGAGAGATGCTATTTAGCATTTTACTTTGAAGTTAGTTTCCTAGAAGAGAATGCTGTGCTTAGACCACACTGTCTTCGATCAGTGGTGGCCAAGCTTTCCGACCTCATGGACCACCAGGGGTCCATGGACTTCTGGTTGGCGACCGCTGTCTTAGGTCACAAGGGGAAAACAATCTATATTAAGTAGTCCTGAATTTAGTTCATTTTGACTCCATTATCTTCTCACCATATAGCCTTGAACAAATGTCTTGTCCATACAGAAAATGTTATTTATATTTGTTTTTGACCTTACAAAAGCATGTGTACTGTCTCTATCCATTTAGAAACATGCCTTTTCTTAAATGCACCTTTTCCTTCCTTCTCTGTTTGGCATCTCTACCCCTGCTTTTCTTCCCTTCACTTACATACCCACATAGGACCCTATTCTATATCTAACTATGTGTGCACACACAAGCACAGACATATAGAAACTTGTCTTCATTTTACAAAAATGCGATCTTATTATATGCACTTTTCTACATCATGCATTTTTCAGTAGGATCTCACTGAAATCCTTCCAAGTCAATGGGTATAACTCTGGCTGACTGACTTGAAGAGTTGTACAATATTGCATGATAGGGATTTACCATGCTTAGCCACTCAGTCTCTTTTTGGCAGCCGTTTACTTTGTAACAAGATTATTGTTTGTTCATTTTGTTTTCACTTAAAGTATTTAAAGACCTTCTGAGCAAAGCATTAACCTCTGAGCCTATTTTTTCACCCAAGAAAGACGTATCACCTATTTTAAAAGGCCGTTGAAAGATCAAAATGGTTACCTAACAAATGACAGCATTTCTTTTTTCCTTTAATATTACTGTTAGTGATTTATATGTGATTATCTATATTTGGTGGTTTTAAAAATATTTCTAAAAATTGTTTTGCCTCTCCTCAAGAGATAGAGCTTCATTAATTCTCTCTTGGGTATGGGCAACTTTTAGTGACTTGTTTCTAGCAAAGAGAATACAGTAGAAATGATAGGACATCACTTCTCACATTTGATTTAAAAAGACTGACTTTCTTCTTGGATGTATGCTCCTGTATATGTGTGTGCGCCTCCCTCCTTCCTTTGAGTTACTTGGTCTGGGGCAGTGGTCAGCAAACTCATTAGTCAACAGAGCCAAATATCGACAGTACAACGATTGAAATTTCTTTTGAGAGCCAAATTTTTTAAACTTAAACTTCTTCTAACGCCACTTCTTCAAAATAGACTCGCCCAGGCCATGGTACTTTGTGGAAGAGCCACACTCAAGGGACCAAAGGGACGCATGTGGCTTGCGAGCCGCAGTTTGCCAACCACGGGTCTAGGGAAAGCCAGCTGCCATGTCTTTGTAACACCAATGGGGAGACCTGCATGGAGAGGATCTGAGGCCTGCCAACAATGACATGAGTGAATTTAGCAACAGATCTTCTTAGGCCTGCCAACAGCCACAGACCTCAATTTAAAGCAGAACCTTCCCCAGGCTAGCCTTGAGATGACTGCAGCCCAACAGACAGCTGAATACATCCTCCTATGAAGTCCTGAGCTAGCACCATTCAGATAAGGCAATTGTAGATAACTAGTGCCCAGGTGCCCAGATTCATGCACATTGACAGGAAATTAGTTAAAAAGTGGCTGGCAGGACGGGACTGGGCCAGATGGGCCAGACACACCCTAGAGCCAACCTCTCCAACCAGCCGCACCTGGGGTAGCGCCATGGCTCAAAGGGCATCTGTGAAGTGAGCAGGGTCCCTCCAGCAGGTGGGATTCCTTGGCCTGACCTGTGGGGATCAGGCGGAAACCGGTTCTCTGCCATCCCCCAAGGGTTCCCGGATTGCAAGAGGGCAATTCTCAGGTGACACACCCCAGAATCGAGCTCCCTCTTCTCTGGTTCCGGGGAGCAATACCCAAGAACCTCTGCTGCCAAGACAATGAACTTGATAACTCATTGTTCATTGATAGCTTCTGCCCCCTGCGTGTCTGTCCCCTGTGGTCAGTACATGTCATAGCTACCAGTCAGTGCATCTGCCCCCAGGTGGTCATTGTGCACCATAACTGCTGATTGGACAGTTGCTTAGCCTTTTATATATATAAAGATGAACCCACAGAAATTAAGATAATATTAGTTTGCCCATCCAGTGTGGCTCAGCATCAACCTATGAACCAGGAAGTCATAATTCAATTCCTTGTCAGAGTACATGCCCAGGTTGCGGGCTTGATCCCTAAGTGGGAGGGACATGCAGGAGGCAGGTGATCTATGATTCTCTCTCATCACTGATGTTTCCCTCTCTCTCTCTCTGAAATCAATAAAAAATATAGTTTATAAAAAGAGATATCAGTTTGTTGTTAAAAAAACAGCGCAGTTTGAGTAATTTTTTATATAGCAACAGATAATTAATTGGCCACATTAGTAATAGTGATGGGACAATATTTGATTACTAGAGGCCCGGTGCACGAAATTGGTGCATTAGGGGAAACGTTCTTCAGTCCAGCCTGTACCCTCTCCTACTCTGGGAGCCCTTGGGGGATGTCCGACTGATGGCTTAGGCCCACTCCCTGAGCAGGCCTAAGCCATCAGTTGGATATCCTTAGCACCGCTGCAGAGGCGGCAGAGACTACTGCCACTGCCGCTGCATTCACCGGCTGGGAGCCTGGCTTCTACCTAAGCAGGCACTCCCCCCGAGTGCATCATTGTGACTGGTCGTCCCACTGTTCGGTTGATTTGCATGTTAGCCTTTTACTATACAGGATAATAATTCCATTTTACCTTCTTCCCTTGAATTCAGTAAGACCAGATCCATAAAACACAGGAATTCCTAAATAATCAAGTTGTTTGCATTCTATCCATTTTTTTACTGCAAAGACAAATTTAAAAGAAAAAAAAACACAAGTTTTTAGAAAGGTATTTCTTACTTTTACATTGATATTAAAACTTACTTAGCTAACCTAAATAGAAACAAGATCTTCCTAAAAAACGTTTTATAAATTAAAGATATCTATGTAATGGCTTAAAATTCTACTGGAGAATTTTTAAGTTAAATATGTTATAACCAGAACAAAAGTAGTCATAGTCATAAAATATAGTTATCATGTACACAAATGTTTGTATTCATGAAAAAGATAATTTCCTTCTATGGTAGTAAATTTTTTAAATATAACATGTCCACCAAAGGATTTTCTTCCTTATTATTTAAAAAATCTAAAGCCATGGTAGTAAAAACAAACAAACAAAACAAAAATTTGGCAGAGAAATCCTCTTACTCTGAAAGTATAAGGAATTTTTTTTTAATTAAATGTAGCTTTGAAAAAAATCAAATCCACTTAAACAATCAGGTAACTTATTAATTTTTCACTTTTCTACCATGTATGTTAATGATTAAGACAGCTCTACTGATAAACAATCAAGTTTAATGGATTCTATTTGTCACCCTGACATTCTTTAAGCAGTCAGTAAACACTAGAGTATTAATGCTTAGAAGATTTTACTAAGAGAAAAAAAGTTAATTATTGAGGCTAGACTCATCATTCTTTTTCCTGAACATAATGTAAAGGACCTTGACTATAAAGTCATTATTCAAATGAACTTCCTTAAAGCTTCACTTAGTCCATGTATAACATAGTGTTTATAAAATGTTTTTATTATTCTTTAGCTCTGCTCATCTCATTTCACATTCAAATCCTCTAACTGGTAGTTTTCATATCTGATATTCAGCTCCGATTAACATTCACATTCTAGCATTTTTAACTTATTTTCTAAATCGTAATGTTTAATCATATCTATACACCTATCCTAATCCATTCTAAGATCATTCCTTTTGTTTAAATATCTACAGCCCATTTTAATTATTTTTTCCTTGAAACCTTCCTATCCAAATGGATGTGTTTTGTTTGTTCTTTTTTAAATTTCATTCTATTATTTTTTACTAGATGCCATGCACAGAATCATGTGTGAGCCGTCACTGTGAGCCCCGCCCTACTACCAAGAGCTACAAGCTACCAGCCAGGAGCCCAGAGCTGCCCCATCCTGCCAAACTGTGAGGGCCACAAGCCACAAGAACTGCCTTACCCCGCCCGCCATGCAAGCTGCTGCTCAGGGGCTGGGGGAGAGAACTGAGAGGTGCTAAATGCACGACACGATGACCGGTGACCGGTTGTTTGGTTGTCCTAGTTATCACGGATACTGGCATTTTATATCTACACTAATAAAAGACAAAAGTAAAAACTGCTAATTGGCCTTACCTTCGCTACGACCACAGCCAATCAGAGCGAGTATGCAAATCAACCAAACAAAGATGGTGGTTAATTTGCATACGCTGAGGGAGGGAGGAGTGAGGACTGAAGACAGCTTAGAAGGAAGAGGGAGGAAAGCAGAAAGCAAGGCGGCTGCCAAAGGGAAAGCAGGGGCGGGTGGGGTGGGGCAGGACGGGGTGGGGGTGGGGGGCTGCTTGCAGGAATCTTCCTGCAAATGGGCTCCAAGTGGGCTCCTAGTATATAGATACTTAGAGAACTATTGGTAGCTTGAATCAACAATATCAAAACTTGTACACCATCTGTCTTTTTTATATGTTGTAACAGTTAACTGAATCACTTTACAATAACATTTCCAATTGAAAAGAATTTTCCAGAAGGCTAGAAAAAGACAAAAATATTTACACTCACTTTAGCAAGTATATATATGGAAGTAAATTGCTTTGCTAATTTTACTTACTACATTCTTTTTTTGCAGCTCGTTGGTAAAATTTAAGTTCTGAAAATAATGGGCCATTTTCTTGATACTCCTATAAAAGAAAAGAACAATTAATTTTATTTTTTAATCCTAAAGATAAAATTGGTATTGCAACTAGGAAAATATGAATATACATATGTATTATATAATAGTACTCTAATCATTTGTTATAAAACACAGGCACCAGATTTCCACTAAAAATTCCCCCCAAAAATACTAAGTAAACTTAAAAGAATCTCATTTTTAACTTTAACACGTTATAATGCTATCTCTATACACGCTTACACATGAAAGTATCTTACTAAAAGAACTTATTAAAAGCACCCAGAGCTATATACATACACAGACACACAATGTGTACCAACAGGCACATCAGGGAATACAATACACTGCAAACTACCTGATGGTTCATTCTACATAACATCTTTACTGAGTACCTACTATATTTCATTCACTGCACTAGATACAGGGGATACAAACAAAACCAAAACCTCACCCCTGCTGGTAACAACCACACCATCTAGAGAATATAGGAAGGATAGGAAGAAAGAGGGGAAGTGGGGGAAGGAAAAGAGGATCTATAGCTAGATAAGATACAAGGGTTATAAATGTTAACACAAAAGAACAAAGTTCTCCAGTCTTCGATTTTTTACAATGTGAAACTACATCATAACATTAGGCTTAATGATAAGTAAAATTATAAAAAATATGTTTAGAAACATTTTTACAAAAATAAGGTAGAAACATTTTTACAAAAACAAGGTAGAAAAGAAAAATTTGTATGTGAAATACAAATTTAAGGGCAATACTTACCACTTTTATTACATGTCTTGCATCTTTATCTGGTTTATTTGTGGGGAAA
Organism: Pipistrellus kuhlii; assembly: GCF_014108245.1. Taxonomy (NCBI): domain Eukaryota; kingdom Metazoa; phylum Chordata; class Mammalia; order Chiroptera; family Vespertilionidae; genus Pipistrellus; species Pipistrellus kuhlii. The sequence goes on along the minus strand of NW_023425438.1, from coordinate 27,333,504 downwards.
GCTGCAGAACAAAACACGATGGGGGAAAACAGTTGTTCCAAGTTATTGAATGTCTACTATATTCCAAACACTGTGCTAAGCACTTCACATATATTAGTTTATTACATCCTCCCAAAAACCTTTTATAGCAGGTATCATCTCCATTTTATATAAGATCTCACTAAGGTTTGACAAGTTGAATAATTTTCTAAGAAGTAGCAGATTGGGGATTTAAATCCAAATCTGTCTGACACCATAGTCCACACTCTTTACCAGAACCATGTTTAAATATTCAAATAAGTAACACCAACAAATGATATTAATCACATAGATCTAAATGTCAGGAAAAATATTTTCTAGGTATATAGCATTAAACCCAATAAATGATACATAGTAAAATCTATTGATTAAATTTTACTAAATTAAAATCTATGATAATTCAGAAATGAAAACCGATTCATTTTAAGTAGAAGTTCAAAACAATTTCTACTTGGAAAAATTCTAAAATAAGTCAAGCTAGAATAAGAGTAAAATCTTTTTAAAATTACCTTGCGAGCCTAGCCATCAATTATCCCAACATTAAAGAATACCTATTTCATAGTATAGCTCATTTCAAGCTATCTTACTTCATTTTATTATTTACCACTTGCATTTTGGATATAGTAATCCAACTTCTAAAAACTCCATTGTCAAATGTTTAGATCAAATCAATACTTTTGTCTACATTATTTAAATTATTAACAGATTCCTCTGTTTTCAAATCTTGTTCAGGGAAGTTGACGTGTATATCTATTTGAATTGTGACGTCTAGAATTTTGTCATTCATCTGTTCACTCTTCACCCATTTATTCTTTCATTCAACTAACAAATATTCATTTATCAAGAGGCTGGAATACGCAAGGCACTGTGTTCAGCATTAGGATGATGTTTAAAGGGAAGTGACAGGGGGAAAAAGTGAAACTAGTATCGAATACAACTGAAAATCAGCACTTGGATTGAGAACAAGATCAAGTTCTCCAGGTATGTTTTCAGTATGTTTACAAAATGCTGCACCCTCTTATCCCTACCCCCAGAATTTTTCCTTTTCTTTATCCTAACTCTATCAACTATTCTATTAACTCACAGGATAGATGTAAAAAGTATTCCACCACTACCTTAAAGTATACACCTTATACTTTAGAGTGGTATACACGTACAATTTTCTTAACCATGCTTCAACCTTTTGATGTCTGCAATGCTATTAGTTGAAGAAATATTACTTCAATTTTAGTAAATATTACATATACATTGTGAAACCAAACATCTTTACAACAACAAAGAAACTAAATTTGTATCAATGTCTCTCTTCATTTTTATTCACATAAAGTCATTTCATTTTTACTCATGCAGTAGTCCCAATGGAACTGCAGGAGAAATGGATCATCTGCACCTAAGGAAAGAAAAAAACACACAAAACAAAAGCTATACACAGAAGGGACCTGGTTTTGCCATAGAAGAAGAGGTAGAAACAGCCTTTCCTCCCATCCAATGGCAAACTATTTTTCCCAGTGTGATGCACAACCCTGGGGAGAAACAGGCCTGCCCTCACCTTGGACCACACAGTACAGTACCAACTTCAGACAATGGTCTTTGCTTTCTGAGGAATAAGTTGGTACAAAAACTTCCTGCTTCTTCTCTAAAAGTAAGTGGCCACAGCAGCAAATACATTTCTAAGCCACACAGAATGTAAGAAGCAGAAAAGCACAAAAGGAAAATGGGGATTTCAACTAGAAAAATAACATATTATGTTTCTATTGGGGGGGAGAGGCAGGAAGATATCCAACCAATCCAAAGTCCTACTCCTTGCTGATTTTAATTAGTATTTCTCGACCACTGTATGATCTGAATAGCCCTTTCACTCTATTTCACACAAACATAAGCATGCCTTGACACATTCTTGAAATATCCCCATACTTGTCATTTGATAGTTACACAATGTTCTCTGTAAGCCTCCAACTTAGATTATACTTGAGCATCTAAATCCAGAACCAACTGACTAGAAAGCTTTGGGAGATAGAGGTTAAACAAATAAATTGTCCTAATTACCATGCAGTTCTCTTTACAGTAATCAATCAGTTAATTAATGAAAACAATATTTATTTTCCACTGTAAAGCCAAGCCACATTCTAGTTAGTGAAATTAAATGATCATGGAAAACAGACATGGATCTGCTTTTATAATGTAGTGAAGAACCCAGACATTCATCAAATATTCATACACAAGTGTAAAACTGTAAGTATAATAAATGTTAAAGGGAGAGGTAAATGGTACTATGAGAATGTATAATTTCATTTATATAAAAGGAAATGCTTGAGTAAGATTAGTTGGAGAGGTGGCAAAGGGCTTGATGAAAATCTAGTTTGTAATTTCTAATAAAAGGTTTTTAAAATTTGAGGTATTACAATATATATGGAAGACAAGAAACACAAAATTATTAGATTTGCATTTGGAACAGATCACTGCACACTACACTGTGCAGAATGGACTGAAGGGGAACCACAGTAGATACTGATATATAAGTAAGGATTTAATTTTGGTAGACCAGAGGAGAGAGGACTATAGCTTGAACTAGAGCATCAATGTTCAATATAAAGAAAAAGGAACAGATTCCAGAGATTTCAGAAACTGACAGGATTTAACAGTGGAGGGAAAGGGATCTAGTTTGGCAAGTTACAGCTTGTTTGACTTATTGAGAAGAATGATCAGTCACCAACACTGACAGCATTGAAAGTAGTAGTTTCATATCTTCATTTAAATTTCTGATGAGAAATCTCATGACTTGATAAGATGTGCTGTACACATATGTGATATTTACCTTCCTAGCATTTCTTTTTTATTGGATACTTGATTTGGTTTTCCCTTTGAGGAACCAAACCTTTCAATCCATTTATCTATTTCTCTAACACTCTTAACACTGATATACTCTAATTCAAATGTTTTAATTAGTACCCTGTTTCCCCGAAAATAAGACAGTGTCTTATATTAATTTTTTCTCCCAAAGTTGCACTAGGTCTTATTTTCAGGGGATGTCTTATCTTTCCATGTGCTAGGTCTTATTTTCGGAGGATGTCTTTTTTTCGGGGAAACACAGGGTAGTATTATCTAAAGACATTTTGAGCTTGCCTAAAGGGTTGATATGGAACTTTTTGTTCAACTCTTAACCCTATAATTCCTAAACTTAGTTCATTAATATACTTTCTGAAAAGACATAGTAAATACTCTATTTTAAGTTTAAAAACAAACTATATAAGAACTTTAGCTCCACCCTCACTTTTTGAAACACTTTCTAATATTCATGTTGAAGTTAGGTTAGGTTTCAAATACGGGAAATCTTTCTTGTATCTTTCATTATGATCTCTATTTTGCAGGCCTTCACCTTTTCATGTGATGTTCTTACTATCCAAATCTATAATAATAAAAGTGTAGCATGCTAATTACACTGGTGACCTTCCAGGTGACCCTGGGGCTTCGAGGGAAGCCCGGTCCCAGGTGCCAGAGGGAGGCCTGGTGTCGGCAGCTGGGGAAGGAAGGCCTACTCTTACATAAATTTCATGCATCAGGCTTCTCTATTATAAAAGGCCTGTGGCTGTAATGCCCTAACGCCATAACAACCAAAGACTGGTCACCAGGAGGTGCATGGAGCACCTCTCAGTACCTCCCCCTGGCCCATGATCTTGTGGCTCATGTGTTGTGGCCCACAGGCTCTGATTGCAGCAAGGCTGGCAGCCAGCAAGTGGGCAGGGTGGTGGGCTGCAGGCAGGTGGGTATAGGGAGGTGGGCGCGGTGAGCAGTGAGGGTGCGCAGGTGGGCGGGAGTGCGAGTGGGGTGAGGCACGTGTGAGGGGGTGGGGTGGTGCGATTTCACGCACTGGGCTTCTAGTACACTAATGAACAGATAATAGAACCATCATTTTTTTTACATGATGATCTCTTTTTGTCATTTCCTCTGTGACTTAGATTTGCTTAGCTCGCTCATTAATAGTACAACTCTTTGCTCAGTTGAGTTAACTCTTTCCTTAAAGTTTGTTTTCCATGTTTTTCTATCTCTCACCATCTTTCAAGATCTCACAGGTGTTTAGGAACTCAAAAATTCTTCCCCCAATGAAAACTGTCATTTTTACAAAGATTCCATAATGAATTCAATTTACATTACACTAGATAATTTCAGAACATTTATATCTGGTTCTCCATTTCTGCTGGAGTAGAAATTTTGAAATCAGACGTCTATACAATTTTTTTTCCTTCGTTTTGGTATCACACAGCAACACATGCACATTAGCTACACAACTCTGTTTTGCTTTATTCTCACTTTTCTTGGAATGTATTGTGAGAGAATTTTTTCATAGGTTTTATTACTTCCTTCTACCATCCTAACAATTAGTAAGATAGCTCTGCACGAGTAATACTCCTTCTCAAACATTAATACATTTGACACTGGATATCTACATTAGATTTGTAACACGTGATAATCTATTAGAAACAAAAAAAAAGTCAAGCTTTTCTTCATGTTCTCCAGAAATTAAAATTGTAACCCCGTTAATAGCACCATAAATGCTCAAAAACATATATACTGATGTAATAGGAATTTTGTTCATTTTTTCCTTTGCTATGTATATACACCAAAAAATATTCTAGCATACAAATTAGCATTACAATAATAAATATCTCTTCTCTGTTAAAAATACCTTAAAATTTTCCTCTAGACCAAATGTTATAATTTTTTTCATAAAATCATGTGTAAGTATCTAATAAATCACTACTATTATATAATATCTTAAAATAACTAAAAAAAACACAAAAAACTATGCATCTATTATAAAATAAAATATGTTGGTATCTGAACAAAGTCTGTAAGAAAATGTTTTGTTTATCAAGATTCCATTTATCCAAGCATTTGTTCATCTTCCTTTTTGAAAGACCTAGACTTCTAAATAGTATATCTTTAAATTACAATGCATTAAAGAAAAAGATATGCTAAAGAATAATTCGGTATTTTTTTAAATATCTATTTTTACATCCTTATGAAAATTCTGTCATTGGAGGTTAAAGAGGTCTCTTTTGATCTTCCTATTGCTTATGAGACTCAAAGCAAACACACAAGATCCTTATAGTAGACTAGGCAAATTTATCCATTTCTGAAAAAGCAGGAAAATCCACCAAATGTTTCTCATCAGTCTGTATGTACTATTGGTTGCCTATTCTCACTTTTCATAAAACTTTTATCTGACCTAAGTATCATACATTTTAAAATGCATTTTTTCCAGTTCTTAACATTGGATTTACTATAAATATCAGATGTTCTCTCACAGATTTCATGAACATAATATTAAAAACATATCACTGATGCTCTACACCTCGAGTTGTCAATCTGAATGAAAATGACACCATTAGCATCATCACTAACAGATTTCTCAAATTAGCTGCCAATACTATCAATTAGATAGTTCACTGTTATTTTAGAAATGAGGATGTCATAAGCGTGTCATTTGCCACTATTTTTTTTCTGGCTAGAATTAATTCAAAGTGCTCCTGACAAAGGACCTCAATCGGGAGAGCAGAGAAATCTGAGTTCAAAGGTAGATGGAGACAATTACGGTGGCATGGAGGCAAATTACTTAACCTCCTGAGGCTTCCATGTCTTTCATATTAAGTTGTTGGGAGGATTAAATGAAGTAATGTGCGTAAAGCATTTAACACAGAGCTTGGCACACACTAGTAAAATAACTGAGTACTAGATGATGATTTCTTAAAAAAAAACAACAACAAACAAACAAACAAACAAAAAAAACCCCAAACTATCCTAATAGGCAGCAGATACCACAGACAACATCTGACTCATCAGCTACTCTACCGGATTCTGTTTCATTCTTTTCTACTTTTCTATGTTCTATGCTCAGGCCCAGCTCAGGGAAGGTTTGGTAACATTACCTGCAAGTATGTCATTAGGTGGCTCTCAGAGCACCTTACAATGGAGGCTGCCCCCGCCAGGAGGCTGTGCTCTTTCACACACATCGCAGCTTCCCCGTGCTCTGGAAACAAAGTTGTGGAGGCTGCCTTTCCTCCACCCCGAGCACCGGAGAGAAAAATGGCCAGTGTCTCTGGGGAATAATTAACAAAAGACAGTTTGTTTCATCTTCATGATAAAATACAGCATCCCTATTAAAAGGCAAATTCATCATTCCCAAAAGTTAAGTAGAATGACACTTTAGAAGTAATTCCAGCTGATTAGATTTAGGGTTCTGAAAAAAAATTTTTTTTTTTTTTTTAATTCATGAATATACTCTGAGTCTTTCATTTGATTTTAAAATGTATAAATGTTCATTTAACTTTGAGCCCTTGCCGCTCAGTGTTCTATTCTGAGCTAGTCAAACAAGTGGGAGCAGGCATGCTGGGCACAATAATACTGCCTCTCGTATTTAAATACTCTTTGTCGGTTGGATTGCAAATTAAAGACAGTCTCCTGAATACTGACACATTTTCAATGATTGATTTTGCAAAACGTGTTGATTTTTTTCCTACACTGTTTTGCCTCTGTGTGTGTCAACTTTGGCCTTCTTTTCTTGCTCCTTTGCAGCACTGCTGTCTCTTTGAAGCAATTGTCTGCCTGATATGAAAAATGTACATTAAGCCTCATGACTAATTACACAGATAAAAATTCCTGATCTCCACTATGAAGTACCTGTGCCCAGCAACCAGGACAAAAGCTTCTGACTATGTACAAAACTCTTAAATCAAACCTGTCATTCGCTTAAAAAGAAATTCCAATAATTTATTTCCCATTAAAGTTGTGTTTACATTCTGTGAAAAGTGGATTTCTTATGCATGTGACATGCCTTACAAGTCAATTCATTGAACAATAAACACCATCCCTTCCCTCCGCACCATTTCATACTTGCTGTTAGGTCTACTTCAAATAAGTGCTACTCAGTGGAGCTGTTTTAATCTAGACACCACTGTTTAGTCTTAATACCATGGATATTAACTCTCTCTTCACTGCGCATGAGCAAAGCAGACTTTCCCCAATAAATCCTACAATTTATGGAGTATTTAAAAAATACCGTGCCTTATCCCTACACCACATGTTACAGCACAAAATTTCATCTCAGACCGTTGCTGGGAATATTACTTTTTCCATAACAAACTACTTCTGAAGTTCATTAACCCAATCATTTTTAGAGAACTATCACAAGCAAGGCCTGGGTTAAGCACCCTGAGAATGCCTACAATGAGCTTATCATCTAATGTTGGTTGGGGGCGGGGGGGGGGTGACTAGGACAATATACAAATAATGATCAAACAAAGCAAGATGAGCACTGAAAGAGAGCATGCTATAATAACAAAGAGAAAGGAAAGGTGTGGATATTCCCCTAAGTTAGCATGTTAGAATTTCCAGAAGGCCCACCAGCCATTTGTTTTCACAAGTGGTCCTAGCCACAGACTCCCCTCATTCCCAGTTTACCAAACCTGGGTACTCTGAAGTGTGGCTGTAACAAGTGCAGTAAATGCATCACATGCCATCACACTGCCATTTTGGGAAGCCCTACAATGAATACCAGTGTACCTACTGGCTAGTCCAATCCTGGCTATGAAATTGTGGTTGCTTGATAATGATCTTTCAGCATGGAAGGATGGGGGGGAGGGGAGAGATGAACCACACATCTCACTAGAAATGGCCACAATACCTAAGAAGAGCAAGTTGGATGGTCTGCACATGAGCCAAAGCTGAGAGTTTCATTGCCTTTGTTGGCTCGTGTCACTTCTTTAATTAATGTCACTTTCTCTGGTTTAATATCAGAGCAAGTGACAAGAGTGCTTCTGGATGAATTGTGTTTTCCGAGGCCTGTATGGCACACTCTCCCGCAGTCTGACGGGGGGACGTGCCAGTTTCACTTGGCAGTTGCCGAGCACCAGCTTTAGTTTTAGTGGTTTAATTTGTGGCAGTTATATGTTTTGAATACGTTGAAGTATTCACAACGGTCTCGTGGAATCTGTTCCATAGATAACGTTTACACAGTGGAAAAGAAAAAGCAATGGCTATACGGCGATTGGGAAAAGCCTCTCTTGGCCACAGCTGGTCGTACAGGCATTCCTGTAAATTGAAGAGCTTTGAGGGGATATGATTGAAGTGATCACAAGAAATGATGCCCTTTTTTTTCTTTTTCTTTTTTTTTTTTTTTGGCTACTTCTGTAGTTGGTGTGAGACGATCATAAGGAATACGATATTTAGAACTCGATTTTTATGCAACATCTATTATTCACGAAGCGAAGTTTATGTACATGATAGACATGCAATGGAATACATGTTAGAACAGGAAGCTGTGTTACTCACGCCTCAAGTCGGTTCTAACATTTTGGTAAACTACGTGTTTATTGGTATAAAATTCAGAAGAATCTCTGCCTTGAGGAAAAAGGACTGAACTTTTCCTTTGGTTTGATAAAGATCTTCCTGTTTCAAGCTGAAGCGCTTTTATTTGGAGTTTTTCCTTCTTCTTTTTATACACTTTTGTGAAGCCTCATCAGTTCATGGCAAGAGCGGCCACCAAGGAGTTCTTGCAAACTTTGCTCGCCCTTTCTAAATTTAGGGTTCTTTACTGCAGCGGCTGAAGACCTGGCTCTGACTGCACCTGACTCTGCGGGAGAAGAGAAATACTCCTCTCCACCGAACGCATGCTGCTTAAGTGCTGGAGGCACTTGCAGGAGAGGAACTCTCATCGGAAACTTCATTACAATACTGTCTCTCCCCTACATGGAGTAGTAATTCTCACTCACCAAAGATAGAATTTTTCCCGGCACAGCCACGGGAGCTCCTGTTTGACTTTCAAAATTAATCAACCTCCAAGCTAGAGTAGAAATGGCATGTCCTTTCACCTTAAGCACAAAAAAGCTCTCAACAGACTGCCGTTTTTACATCCCTGGATGGAAGTTTGGGCCCCTGATACTTAAACTTGATGCACATACTGGGTTTCTGGCAGGCTTTTGCCCATCCCCATCTGCTTGCCTGGCACGGCGCCCGTTCAGAAGGTGTGATGCCAGTTTCAATAGGGCATAGGTGCCAATCAAAGATGGGGTTTGGAGGGGTGGCATGCAGAACGCAGCAAAAGTCAGCTCTTCTGCCAGAAGATCCTCCTGTTATCATACAATGCCAATGGAGGGCCACATGCTTCATTGCTTGGGTTCACATTGCATCTGTAGAGGTTTCTGGCCTTCGATGGATGGCTTTGTACGGCATCTTTTTCCTCAAGTGATTGGAGATGTCAGCAAAGCAAAGTCTACCTGACTAATGGAAGGCCATCCTTTTAAAACAATGGGAAACTTCAACAACTGTCTTGGAATAACTGTTGTCTGTCTTTGTCTCTTACAAAACCACCTACATACGCAGTCTAAAACCCATGAAAAACTATGTATTGTTGTTAAGTGTGAATGTGTGAACGGTAGACAAACTGTCATCATCCAAATAGATAATTTCTATGAGTTCTCCTATTTAGAGCTTTGAAATTTCACTTTTCATTTATTTTATAATCACAGACATGCCTATGTCTTAAAAGAATGACCATACCTCCTCCTACTTCTTCTTCTATATCTAAAGAGAAGACCCTAAAATACATCTCATAAGCAAAAGTCTATCCACATGTTATAAGGAAGCCAGACTCTCTCAAAAACTGAGACGTCTTTTACTCTACGGCAGGAGAGGTGAGATCATCTCATGAAGAAGATCTGTCTCTACAGCAATAGGCTTCACATGTTAAAACCTCTATCATTGTAAATGGTTACAAATTAGTAACAGGTGCAGTGGAAGAGACATATGTAAGTCACTAAAGAACAACAGTGTTTGTAAATGTTTCCCAAAGCAAGAGATTAACAGCAAAAAAATGTCAAAGATGAAAACAATAATATAATTATGATAAAAAGGCTGGACACTTAGAAAAATTAAAAAGACATGCAAAGGCTAAGACTTAGAAGGACTCTTCCTTTTTGTTTACAAAGCCAAACTTTTGTGAATACTTAGATTTCTTAACTGATAGGAAAATAGACAGTGCTCTCTCTTTAAAAACTCAAATTTAATAGTCTGTGGATAGCACATACAAAATTAAAATACAACTGCCAGGGCCTCTTAAGTAGAGGCCCAACCAATATATCAAATTCACATGGTCCTTTTCTCTCTCTACACCTTCATCTGTAAACTAACTTATCCCATATAATTTCTAGTACAAGTTACCCTTATTTCCTACTGATGTCCTCCTTTCCACCCCCACAGTCAGTATTGCTTGCATAATATCCTAGTAACAGTTATGACAAGCATCAAAATGGTGCCCTGTGTCAAATAAGACTGCCTATCTCAAAGCCTTCTCTGTATAACACTGCCAGAATAACACTTAATACAGCAATGTGCAATGAAGCAATGTGTGTTCCAATAACTGCATTTTGGTGATAGGCTCTTCTGAACATTACTCTGCATACATTAACAATCAGCCCATTACAGCTGAATAAAAAATAAGTAAAAATCACACTAGTATAAATAGTATTTCTTTATAGGTAGAAGTATGTTTCCTTAACAATCAAATTAGTGGGTTAAATTTTGATAATTTCTAAAAATCCTAGTATCCCTACCCACTCCCCTGCCTCTGTATTTCTGAAGATCAAAATTGAGCTACCTGGAGAGCATGGCCAAAAAAGTGTAATGATGGTCATTTAGATGAAATCTAAACACTCATCCATGCATAAAGGATTCAGTCATAAGGCTTCACCAGAGTTCATTTTAGTTCTAGTACTGTATTCTTCTTCATAAAAGGTGCTATTGATTAAGTATCAATAAAGCATACATAGATTATTTTAGGTGACATCCTGCTATTTAACTTGTCCCAGCCTTTCGTGTGGCTCTAAGATTACAGGCTGGAATTACGGGTGACATCTATAATAATGGAAGAGAATAAAGCAAACTGGCTTGTATGGGTTAAATACCCTGATCTCAGTCTCAGTCTCTCAGGCCAATAACTCTTGAACATCCTCTACTCTGTATTTGATATTCTTTCTCTTTTTAAAATATATTTTATTGATTTTTTTTACAGAAAGAAAGGAAGAGGGATAGAGAGTTGGAAATATCAATGGGAGAGAAACATCCATCAGCTGCCTCCTGCCCACCTCCTACTAAGGATGTGCCTGCAACCAAGATACATGCCCCTGACCTTAATCAAACCTGGAACCCTTCAATCTACAGGCCCACCCTCTATCCACTGAGCCAAACCGGTCAGGGCTGTACTTGATATTTTAAAGCTGCTAAAGAGTCACCACTATGCCCAACTTCAAAAACTAAAACTTCCACAGATAAATAATTTTCATTTTTCCTCATACAAGACCACTCCTGCTCATAGTGGTCTATGCCAGCAGGGCACCATTTTGATGCCGCCAAAACTGTTACTAGGACATTTTGCAAACGATACTGACTGTGGGGGTGGAAAGGAAGACATCATAGGAAATAAAGGTAACTTGTACTAGAAATTATATGGGATAAATTAGTTCACAGATAAAGGTGAAAAAATAAGCTGAAACTTATTACCTATGATTCTGTGTTTCTGGATTTTTTACTAACTTCTAAAACCCATTATCGCTCACATCTGGAGCAAACAAGACAGCTTAAAGGAGAACTTTCCACTATGTCATCGTGGCTACTACTGTAAACTTTAAGGGGAAAATGGTTGGTAAGTAAAATGCAATAGTCTTCCACTGACATTCCCTACATTCTTAGTTATACCACATTAGTAGCTAATCTATCACAATCCTTGGCAGGATAAATGGAAAACCCCTCCAATAGATGTTTTTGTCACCATCCTAACCCCCTGTGGCACCAAACACTGAATCTAGAGTTAGTTCAGTTATCACTGAGGATGGGAAATTCTAATTAAATAAACAAATTAAATGTAAGTGCTTACCAAGTTCTAAATCGTTTAAAAGTATTATTTCAATCCTCACAATTAATATTATTCCAATTACACAAAATAGAAAGACTCCATTTTTAGGTGGCTTAGTAAGCTCAGAATTCAACCCAGATTGGCCAAACACCAAAACCTGTGCTCTTACTTGTGCAGTTCTCTGAGAGCAGAATTCATACTCAGTCCTCTCTCCTTCCCGGGAGTCTTAAAAACATTTCCACTTACTTCATACTACAAGGACAACATTTTCCCCCCATCCTTTAAACCAGTTTCCTTTCTTCCTTTTTCTCTCTCTTTACATACTGTATACAAAAAAGAACCTTCACTTTGTTCTTGTATTCACATTTTTCCCCACTTATAAGTGTTACTACTAATGCTACAGGCACATCATTTCTTCAAGTCAAGAGTAAACAGCAAACTTCTCTGCCCTTCACACTGAAAGGTCTTAGCCATGGGTCTCAAAACTAGAGCACAGCTGTTATGTACAATGAGCTAGACAGAGAGGCTAGTTTTTCCTCAGCCTTCAGTAACAAATGCTGATAAAGTGTCTGCTAAAACAGTTTATCTGAAATTACTGGCTTCTCCACTTTTACACGAGAAGTGATGAGAACCATGGTAAAATACAAAAGCATGATGTAATTTCCAATAGATTTGCTTAGAGAACTTCCAAAATAATCAATACAAACTTGTTTAATGAAGTTATTGCTGAAGGCATCTCACTGAAGAGCTGATTCTGTGAGTCATGGATGCCACTTTTGATGGAACAGTGACAACATTTGGGACACAGTTTTATTACAGTTTCTTTGTGGAGCCTTTTCCTCAAACCTAAACCCTTTTTAATGGCCTTTCCTCAATGGTGTTCACTTGCTAATATTTTTAGGATCCAGGTTCTAAAATTTAGACAGTAGGAGGTATTACAAACATATAGGACCTTGAAAATTGTTGTACAACATATACTGTTTGGCAATGAGAAAAAATAAGCAAAAAAAAAACACATATGGCATGTATTTAGACTAAAAGAAGCAAAGATTTTTCTGTATTTGAAAAGAGACAAATCACATGCCTGAGCAAATAAATTCCTTTTCATCACACAAGTAGTATGTGCACATGGTATGTGTATATATATATATATATATATATATATATATATATCTGTATACACTGTCATATCCTCCATCTATTTTTCTAAGGGACTATTCATCTACTCCCTTCTTATGTTTCCCTACTAAGATCCTATATAATAAAAAGCTAATATACAGATGGACCAAATGGCAGAACGACTGGTCACAATGATGCGCACTGACCACCAGGGGCAGACACTCAATGCAGGAGCTGCCCCCTGGTGGTCAGTGTGCTCAGCCAGAAGCTGGGCTCACCACCAGCAAGCACAGCAGCAGTGGCGGGAGCCTCTCCTGCTTCCGTGGCAGCACTAAGGACCTCTCGGGGGGATATCAGACTTCAGACTGCCTGCTTAGGCCCGCTCCCTGGTGGGAGCGGGTCTAAGCCAGTAGTCAGACATCCCCCAAAGGGTCCAGGAATGCGAGAGGGCGCAGGCTGGGCTGAGGGAGCCACCCACAGTGCACGAATGTCATGCACCAGGCCTCTAGTGGTATATAAGTGCTCACATCTCACCACTTTCTGGGATGTTCCCCCCTTTTTTTTCCTATAATATCTCTGTGCTTATAACATTAAAATGAATAAATTTGTACACTTGTTTCCTGTTAATCTACCTGTTGTCAATTCATTTCATAAATCCAGCTATCGAACCTAGAAGGGTACAGGGATAGTCCTTTCCTCCCCAGCAGTTTGAAATGTTTAATGAGGAACCCAAGATTCCCGCAATGGGGTCTTTTACCAACTTCTTAAACTCCTTCAGAAACAGATGTAATGAGTCAATACATTTAGGAAAACTTGTCCTTGAAGGTACTTTTTTTATATCACTAATATTTATCTTATTTTATTCATTAAATCTAGTCTTGTTATAGATATCCTCTAATCATTCAACTACAGGTTTACGGTAGCCCTGAATGAGCCTTTTAAAATTTAGTGTAAACATTTTAAAATATAGTGTACAAGTGTAAATATAGTGTAAATATACTCAGCCAAGGCTCCATGCACCAAAGAACTCAGAAAATAATACTGAGCATCTATTTTCTCAATTATCCCAAAGACAACACATAACCATTAGACTCTAGAGATGCACAGGAGAGAAAATTCGATCCAAGAAGTAGATGCTTTGAGATATTAAAGGGCAATTCTCTGGTGGAGCCTAATTAAGAAATGACCTAGACCTTATATTAATTAAATATTAATCAGATTTACAAGTGGAAAGTGTTTGTATTCGTGTAGTTGTGGTTTCCCAGCTGTAAAAAAGCAATGTTTCCAGGAAAACACACTCTCAAAAAAGAACATTAACATGAACACTATGTCTGAGAGAGTCCTTCAGAAAAAAAAAAAGAACAATGAGGACTGAGACCAGTCATGTTGTGAAACTAGGAGTTCTACTCCACATTAGCTATCTTCGTATTACTAAAGCACATTTATTCCCTTTTATCTCAAAGTTTCAATTTCAAAACATTACAGTCACATATATAAGAACACGTGATCAGATACAGTTATACTTTACCTAAATATATCAATCCAAACCCTCCAGCACCAATCATCTTGCCCAGCACCCATTGCTTTCCTTCCATGTCATTCAGAACCTTGCCTTCTGGAAGTGGGTCGGGAAGTTTGTATTTCCCATTTCTTCTTGGGGGCATCACTTCTGCTGGCAGAAGAGGGGAGAGGCCGGCGATTAAAAACAGAAACAGCAGCAACAAAATATTCCGGTTAATATACCTTTCTCAAAGTGTCTTCTAGGGGGGCACTTTCCCACGTTCCTAGAAATTAGGATTCTGGTCAATTGGGTTTGTTCAAACGGAAGCTTCACATATATTACAATGTTGAAAACTAGGAAGTGCTGCCAGTCAAAAAAAAGATAAACAAGCAAACAAACAAAAAAACATAACACAAAATACAAGCCTGTTTAATTTAATACAACATTTCCAAAATTCATTTGGGGGTCTATGATACTTCACATTTTCTGATGAAAAAGAATACATTTTACAAATTCCTTTCATTGGCATGAGGTTTTGGGTCTGTAGGAAAGAATACAAAACTATGGACTGGGAAAATGGCAATGTTCACCATTGCCAAACACAGCAAATGGCATGGAATATTTGTTAAAGAAGCTGGGGATTTTCATGGGTTTATAACTTATAAGAAGCACTTATAATTTAGCAGAAGTCTAGGCCGCTGGGCAGTTTCAGGCCTGCACATGCCTCCTTCAGCTTCTTTCGGTTTTTCTATACCTTGTCCCTTCCCCACCCTCACCAAATGTGAAAATTGCCCTGCCTGAGAGATGAGTGTGGTATTGGCAACAACAAAAGCATAGACTCCTCAGAACAGTCACACCTCTTTAATCAATTAATTGTAATTGAACACAGGTTAGTAAATTTCACAATTAGAGATTTTGCCCTGGAAGAGAACATTTCTTCAGGGTGTGGAAGGGGACAGCATATATGCCTGAAACCAATTTAAATGTGATGGTAACTGCAATCCTGTTATTTCCAAATAATTTTTTAAAAGTGTTGAGAGCTTCTGAATAAAAGTTAATGCAAAGTTCTTTCGTGTCATCTTCCCATCTTCCGAATGAGAACGTTTCTGTTCCTTTTCATAGGTTTTTCTGTCCTTCCCTTACTTTAATCCAGGGCCCTGCTATCTTTTGCAACAAGGCCTCAGGTAGCCTAAAAGCAAAGAAACAGCTGAAACCTTCCAGGATATTCACCTGTCCCCCTCCTAACAGGAGCCCGGGGAAGCCTGGAAGTTAGATGGTGATCTGAGTCCAAAGTAGAAAAAAGTTTTGGAGAGGATCTCCCTGAACCAGTACTTTGTATTTCCTAGTGTCCACTACCTATTCGCTGGTGTACAACCTCAAGGCTGAAAACAAACAAACAAACAAACAAAACAAAAAACAACGTCTAGACAAACATCCTAACTAAGTCTGAAGCGGGTAAAGGCAGCGTGCGACCTGGAGACCCGTAATGAAACTGGCGTGAAATGCACGCCGGGTTCCCGTTCCCGCAGCCTCCCTCCAGGCCCGGGCCGGGCGTCCTGCCTCCGGACCTCATCCCGGGGCTGGGAAAGGGGCTCACCGCCGGCTTCCGGGGGGCAGACCGGTACCCGAACCTGAACGCGAGCCGGGGCCGGGCGTGGGGCGGGAGCGCGCGGCCCCGAACCCGGTTCGCGGGGAAGGCCGGCCGGACCCCGCGCGCAGCCGGACTCCCCGCCCTCGCTCTCCCGGGGCCGAAGCGAGGGAAGCCTCCCCGCTTCCCCGCCGGCGCTTCGGGCAAAGGCGAGTTCCGGGGGGCGCCGGGTTCTCCCTGGAGTTGGGAAAAGTAAGGAACCAACCGCGGAAGCAGGGACTGTGCGGCCGGCGTCTCCCTCCGAGGCGGCTCCTCCTCCCGGGCGGGAGCCGGAGCGGGAGGAGGAGCGCGGGCCCCCGGAGGCCACACCGCGCGCGCGCTCCGCGGCCCGGGCGGGGCGGCGGGCCCAATCCCGCGGGGAGGCGGGCCGCCCCGGGCCGGTGCCGCACGGACTGGCCCGCACTCGGGCCGCCCCGCTCGGGGCGGAGACGCGGGCCCGGGGCCCGCGGGTAGCCGGGTGGGCGCGGCCGGGGCTTTCCTCCCCTCCAGCCTGTCTGCGCTCCCGGGCCGCCCAGGGGAAGAGGAAGTGGCGGGTCTGAGAGCTGGTGAGCCCCACGCACCCCTGCCCGCCAGCCTGGAACATCAGCCATCAATTCCGCCTGCAACATCCAGGACGCACACTTGTGTAGCTGGGACTTTAGGTCTCTTGTTCAATGATCAAAGGCTTAGGGGAAGTAAGAAAAAACACTTTAAAAAACATTTTAATAATGTATTAATGTCATTAACCCAAAGTCAGAACTTCTGGGTAAGGGTAATGCCTTCTAAGTAACTAGAGTTTCCAACTCAATCACCAAGTACTGAAAACTCACATGCCAGCTGGGCCTTGGGAAGCAGCAGGGCTAGTGTGAGCAGGAGTGCTGGAACCCAGCGATTAGGCTCTTGTTTTTACTTTTGTTTTTCAATTACAGCTTATGTGTAATATTAGTTTGTATTTGGTTCAGGGATACAGTGCAGTGGTTTGACAATCACATAGTTGACAAAGTATTCCCCCAGATGTTTCCAGTACCCACCTGGCAATATAGTTACTACAATATTATTGGCTATATTCTCTATGCTGTACTGTACATCCTGTGACTGTTCTGTAACTACCAATTTGTTTTTTTTTATTTTATTGATTATGGTATCACATAATTGTCCTAATCCCCCCATTCCCATCCCAAACTCCTCCCCACATATACCCTCACCCCCTGTTGTCCATGACCACTGGTTAGGCTTATATGCATACACACAAGTCCTTTGGTTGATCAATTTGTATTTCTTAATCCCGTGACCTATTTTTCATCCATCCCCTTACCCCCCTGCCCTCTGGCAACTATCAGTCTGTTCTCTAGGAGCCTGTTTCTAATTGTGTTTGTTTTATTTCACATATAAATGAAATCATACCGCATTTGTCTTTCTCTGTCTGACTTATTTCACTTAGCATAATACCCTCTGGGTCTATCCATGTTGTCACAAACGGTAAGATTTCTTTTTTTCTTTTTCTTTTAAGGGTGGAATAATACTCCAGTGTGTATATGTACCACCACTTTTTATCCAGTTGTCAATTGATGGGCAATTGGGTTGCTTCCATATCCCAAATTCCCACTTTGGCCTGTATTCCACATTCCAAATTCCCACTTTGGCCTGTATGCCAAATACAGGAATTTACAGTGAAGAAGCAGTGGATAGAATATTACCAAAAGGGAACAGCAGGAGTAAGGGGAGAATTCTGACTAAGCTGAGCTCACAGGATTCTGTAGCAGGCCAGGGAAATCAGACATCTAAGGGGTCATAGGGTACCTTGGTTGCAGGCATATCCCCAGAAGGGGGTGTGCAGGAGGCAGCTGATCTCTCATCAATGTTTCTTACTCTCTATCCCTTTCCCTTCCTCTCTGTAAAAAAATCAATAAAATATATACTTAAAAAAACTGATTTAAAAGAATGGCCAAAGAGAATGATGGGAAGAACCTGAGTCCTTGAGATCATTACTGATATATTCATTTAATTGACATTGAAGCCAGGGTACTTTTCATATTCCTTCATAACCATGACGGGCTGAGTGTCCTACTGTTTAAACCAATGGCATTGATTTTTGGGTTTCTTGCATCCAAAACCTTCTAACAGATGAAATAATAAAGGGTCATGTGCCAGTGAATATAAAACGTTAACAAATTTTTACTGAATGAAAATGGGAACAGAAGTGCAGGTAAAGCCGTACTGAGAATATGTGGGGTTTTTAAGTGTTGGGATTTAATGCAGAATTTTATGATTCAGAGCATATTGCTGTGTGTATGTTTCAAGATGAAAACTGACAGAATATAGAAATACAAATTTTGGAACTAGTGAAAGAACATCTTCTGAATGAACATGATGAGAAACGAGAAAGAAAAGAATCTAGACATAAACTCAAACTAACGTATGAGTCGTCAAGAGACAAAAAATAGGGAAAACAAGGTTTTCAAACAGTGCAATTTTGATCAGTCTTACAGACTCTGAATGATTCACCACAAACACACACAAAAGGGCTTTCTTGGCAGTGTGCCATCTTGTAGGTATGGCGTGGGTTCTGCTTTTCAAAGGACCAGGTGCTGTGAAATGCTTACACTGGTTCAAAGAAAAAAGAAAAACCTAAGCATTTAGTGAGCATACTTTCCAAGGCCAAGATCATTTCAAGTCAATTAAAATGTTAAAGATGTTGCATAGACAAAACATTTAGAAAAACCCAGTCTTTGTTATTTAATGTAAGAAAGGAGATCACTTCACTGGGAACGTTTTGCCTGCCCAAGAAGAGCTAGTTTTTATTTTATAAAAATCAGGTCATTTGCACTCCTAAATGCACAATCCCAGGAGAGCTGTTACTGACGCAGAGATTTTGAAAAGAGTAGTATTCAGATAAATAGAATCGCAAACCTATCCTATATTACAACCAGGCCAAATATCTACTGCATTCCTGTCATATAAGACCATTACAAAGTATGAAGTTAAAAGACATAATTCTTGATTGTCCATATAAATGAAAGACAAGGATACAAAAAAAAAAAAAAAACTCATTTAAAATATCATCTTTGAGTATGTATATCAACAGGCTCCATAAACTAAATGCGGTATAATGTAATATTGGCTAGCCAAAAGTGGTATTCGTCCCACCCTGTCCATTCCCCTAAAATAAGCGTCATAAAAGCTTAATCAAAGATTGGATTGGCATTCTCTATTCACACATGTATCTTCTCCCTTCCCCCACTCCCTCCCCCGACCCCCCACCTTACCACCCCCAACTAACATGCCTGCAATCATCAAAAGCACAAGCTGGACAAGGCGGAAGGATAAAGACTTGTTAGGAGGCAGAAAGAGGTAAGGTAAAACATTTCATGAAGGGGAGGATTTATGTCAAGTCCTGAATATGAAGGACCTGAATTTGTTTAAGATCCCTGAAGGACAACAGTGAGAGATGATGATAGCAGCAGGTAATCCTGGAGAGGTGTGCAAAGGACAGATAATGCTGAAGTTTGTGAGTTTACATATTTTGTCTTTTTTTTTCTAAGTAAAATGTGTCTGAAGAATTTAAACAAGGAAATGACATGATACTATCTGCATTTCAAGAACACTATGGCTACTGAGTAATTATTGTCTAAATGATTCATAGTGAGAGATGGCAAAAATTTGTAAGCACTTACCTAGACTTCAGAAATTATTTTAAAAGCAGCTACATTATCTGCACTCGCATAGGATGAGAGCTTGAGTTACTTTATTTCTATGACAGAGGAAAGAATTATTCCAGAAACCTTGAGATTAGGGATGATATCCAAGTTACAGTATTATATTGTAACTTTACCCATTTATCACTTGATCCAGACAGGGGAGATACTAGTAGGAATCATATCATGTTAACAGAAACCATTTCCATTTCTGTTTGGCCATAAAACAAGACTGGGAAAACATAGATAGCTCTCTATGGATGATCAAACTGAGAAACAAATACCATACTTATGGAAAGTTCCTATAAGCTAGACTATATTCCTTCTTTAAAAAAAGCAAAACTACCTTCTTTTAAAAATAAATTTACTACAATAAACAGAAAACCATTCTAAAATTCTTTGATTCATATGTGCAACAAAATTAAAGACATTTGTACCTATGAAACTAAAAATAGTATGTATTAATTTCCTATTACTATTTAATAAGTTACCACAAAATTATTTCTTAAACAATACAAATTAAACAATACAGGGCTGGAAGTTAGAAATCTTAAAATAAAAAATGTCAGCAGGGTTGTGTTCCTCCTGGAAGCTGTACGGGGAGAATCCACTTCTTTGAATTTTCTAGCTTCTGTGGCTACCTGCATTGTATGGCTTATGGCCCCATGCTCCATTTTCAAAGCAAGCAGTATAGCATCTTTCATTATTCTCCTACTCTGACCCTCCTGATTCCTCTGATGAGGGCCCTTATCATGATACTAGTGTCCCAGTGCATGGATTTGTGCACATTGAAAAAGGAAATTATTTACCAGGTGGCCAGCTGGGCAGGACTAGACGAGACAGGCCTGAAATGCCATGTAGCCAACCACCTGCGGTCCATTCCCAGCCAGTCACACCTGGGATGGCACACTGCTCAAAGGGCATCTGCAGAGTGAGAAGAATCCTTTCCAGCAGGTGGGATCCCTTAGCCTGGCCTGGGGGGATGGGGCTGGAACTGGCTCTCCTACATCCCCCAAGGGGTCCCTGATTGTGAGAAGGTGGTTCTCAAGTGACACACCCTGGAATCAGGCTCCCTCTTCTCTGGTTCTGGGTCTGCCCCCTGGTGGTCAGGCAGGCGGTTGAACAGTCAGGCAGTCAGCGGGCTGGTTGCTTAGGCACGCATATATATATATATATATATATATATATATATATATATATATATGTGTGTGTGTGTGTGTGTGTGTGTGTGTGTGTGTGTGTGTATGTGTGTATATATATATTTATATAGCTCGCCCAGATAATCCAGAATGATCTTCCCATCTCAAGATCCTTAAAGTAATCGCATCTGTAAGTAGTACTTGCTAAAGAACACATTCCATTTCCAGAGATTAGAACCTGGACATCTTGTAGGGAGTGGAAGGTATTATTATTATTTTGACTACCACAAAGCACTCTAGAAAAAAATTATCTTGGACCAAAATGAGATAAATAATATAACCTAAATTATAAACCAAGAAAAAAAAGTACTCAATTTGTTACATCTAAAATAGCAACTTTTGTTATATAGAAAAACTTACAAAATTCTTTTAGAATTCAAGCAAAAGGACATGATAAACTTCAAAGATAAGACAAAACATCCATAAACTACCAGTGCAAAGATATATTGCCTGCAAAATTAGATGGTCCTCAAAGATTCTTCTCTGACACTAAATTACAAAAAAAAAGGAGTGTCAATCATCACAAAGTTGTAAATAAAATGACTGCTGTTGCTTAAGAATGCTAAATAAATACAGTCAAGTTTCCTACGCCTGAGGGCAAAAATAGATTGTGTCAAAGTCAGAAGGTATGCTAAGAAACCTTCCTGAGTAAAGTAACTAAAAACCTGAAGAAAAACTTTAAAAATGAGTCAAAATAAGAACAAAGTTTCTTTTGTATCTATTGATAACCACACTACATTCTATGAAAGGGAATTTTATTTGACAACACCTTGGAGGGAAAATTGCTCTGCAGAATTGAGAAAAAGTGTGGGGTTCTTGGAGGTTGCCCAAGAGCAAGAGCAGAAGAAGCAAACCAGAAAGGAGAAAGGTTGGTTTGAGGCTGGATGCTGGATCTAGTAAGAGGTCACTATGGAGACACTGGTTGGAGGGTGGACAAAAGAGTTCAGGAATAATTTTGTCTATTGGTTCACTCAAAGTTGTTTGGATTTCAAGAACTGCAACTCCTCTCCTCTCTTATCTCTCTTGTATTCTCTTTAGTTTGTGTGACTGACTTTAAAATTGGAAGAGTCCATGTTCTATATCTGAACAGAGATTGTAACCACGAGAACATAATTGCCTGAAAAATCCACAGAAATTTTAGGAAAGGGTCTTTTGACCTAGATCTTGAAAGGATGGGAAGCACTAGCTATCATTTGGATTGCACATGAATAATGAAAATTACAGCTGGAAGATACTGGTGCTGAGAACATTAGTGATCTGAAATCTAATTCATTATTTTAAGTATCATTTCAAAATGTATTTTGTTACAAGCTCGCCAATATTTCAGAAGAGACATAGCTCCACTTTATTTGACCTCTCAACTTCAATGATTTTTTTTTTTCTTCAGTCTTACTGAAGCCAATCACACTGAGGGAAAGGAGGAAGTGGCATTCATACTCTTGCTGTCAACACACACATTCAAAAAAACCACATTAAAAAAAAATGCATCACTTCCCATTTCAGTTCTCTTCTTTGGACTTCCATGGTGCCACACTCTCTCTGTGCTCCTTCTAGACCACTGGCTTTTCCTTCTAAATCTCTGTTGCTTAATCCACCTCTGCTGACACTGAGCATCTTTCATTCCATCTAGTCCCAGGGCTAGAAAGTGTATAGACCCCATTGTTTCAGTTACCCTGTGGAGTGGTGAGCAATCCAAATGCAGCGGTAAAACAACAGTTATGTAATTATGCTCACATATTCTATGTGCCGGGCTCTCGGAAAGGGCACGGAGAGGAAGGCTTACGTCCTGTGGGGATGATTTGCAGGCTGGGCATCACTTGCAGCCTGAGGGCTAGAATCAGCTGACAGTTTGATCACTCCCGTGTTTGGACTAGAAGACCAAGACCAGTGACTGTGTCTTGACTTCCTCAGGGCATGTCAGCCTCAGGGTATTGGTACTTTTTACTTGGTGGCTCAGAGCATTAAGAGTGAGTGTTCTAAAGAACAGACAGAATTCCATTGCCTTTTCTTTATCCAGCCTCAGAAGTCACATGCATAACTTACACCCCATGCTATTGATTATAAGCAAGTCGTCACAAGCTCGCCAATATTTCAGAAGAGACATAGCTCCACTTCTAGATGGGTGTACCGTCAAGATCAAAACAGGGAAGAGCTTGTGGGATGGGAGAGATTGTTGCCGCCATCTTTGAAAAGTGAAATCTGACACAAGTTTTATCAATGTAGTGAATTCCAAGCTTATGTATTTACTTTCCTACTTAATATTTCTACAGGAATCTAATAGGCATTTCAATTATCACCTGACAAAGAAAAAATATGATTTTTTTTGTCCATGCCAGATTTGGGGACTATGGCATGACCATAAAAGGGTAATTAGCTTAAGGTTATTAGATCTGGGGAAATATCTACATGCAATATCTCTGGGCATATTCACTGAGCAAAACCTTGATATCAGTATCAAACTGGTAACAGCTAAAGAAGTCCTCAGGCAACTTAAATGCAGCAATAGCTTTCTTGTAGGGAGAGGTCTTTTAACCATTGCAGAGGGGGAAAAAATCACGGCCTCATTCCCGAGGCCGCCGACTAAGAGAGCTGACGCTGAGGCTGACCTGGGTTGCTAACTTTGATGAGAAATAAAGTGTTAAAAATAATCTTAACAGCTGGCCTCTGAAGTCTTCTGGTAAACTGGACAGGACAGAAATTCAGAATGCAAGAAAATAAGAGACTTTAATGGCTCTAGAGTTCAAATAATATTCAGAAAGGGCAAACAACAATGATAAATGGTGAGTGGGATGTTTCAGAATCTCAGAAAGCATTATTAAGGGCCAGGTATGTGCCTTTTTCATCCAGATACCCAAAGAAAAGTTAGATAACAACTTTTACAATCAAAGACAGAGTATACTAGGAGATCAACAGAGCCCAGAACCAAAGTGACCATTCTGACACAAAACATAACAAATAAACCAACAATAATACCTAGGAACCTCACTATGACAAGGGAGGCAGTCTATGTCGGTCTTAGCATAACAATCTGAAGTTTCATCTGGCCATTAAAAAATAATGTGGCTAAGCTCAGCCAGTGTGGCTCAGTGGTTGTGTGTTGAAGCAGGTCATTATTCAATTATGATCCCCAGTAGGGGACATGCCAATCAAAGATTCTCTCTCATTATTGACATTTCTATCTTTCTCTCTCTCCCTTCCTCTCTAAAATCAATTAAAATATTTTTTAAAAAGATTTTGGTTAAGACAAGAAAATAGGGCAATATCTTGCAAGCTCTTACTAGCTTTTGGTCAACTCTACATTTTGTTAATATAGAATCATTAAATTTCCCCCTCAATTGTTAATAAAAGGTCCTTTTGTAAAAGTCAAATCTTCTTCCTACTTGAATTTGTGAAAGCAATATGGTCTCATTTAAGCTAAGCCAGCCAGAGAGGAAAAACAGAGACTTCTGAGAGTTCAAATCCAATGGTGCCTAAGAGGAAACTGGTGTAGACAGAAGAAAGATGGAAGTGGGCCAGACAGGTAAAAGATATTGAAGGTGGAAAAAGAATTGAAGGTTCAAATTATGCTGATGACTGAATACCTGAAAGTTTGCTTTTCTTTCCCCCCCCTCTATTTGGTTTGTAATAGAAACGTAAACTATCTAATCTTTAGGCTTTTAAAGGACTTAATTGAATAAAATTTTCAGCCAACTTTTTGGGAATTATTGGATGACTAAACTGCAATTAGATCCCTCATCTTCCAGAAAGGCTATGGGTATTATTCAGGAAAAATCAAATTGCTAAGTGTTTTAATGTGACTGCTAAGAGTTTCAAGAACCCAGAAGCTATTCTATTGGATTACTCTTTATATTCCTACTAGTGGCCCAGTGCACAAATTCATGCACATTGAAAGAAAATTAATTAGAAGAAATATTTTAATATTACTATTCACTCTCTATTATACGAATGTCAAACAAATTCACGATAGAAAATGAGAGATCAAAGCACATGTGCGATTGGTGCCAGTGAAAGCTTTATATGTATCACACATGCAAGAATCAACTTAGCTTTTTATAGATATAGAATAAACTTGCTAAATCAATCCTGCTTTCTGATTTAGCTAAACCTTTTGCAGCCCAGTGAAACACTCCAATTTCTCATTCTGGTAATTGTCAGCAATACAGCAGTGAATATCAACACAGAGTAGATTATTATTATAGATTACAAAGGGAGAACAAAGGGTAAAATATTTAACTTCAGCAGTGTTTGACTATATTCTAGTGAGAAAACTTGAAGGCATTTTCAAGGTCTACCATTTCTTACTTCTTTTCAGTCAGGTCAAGTTTCTAAACTTTCTAAATCTCCATTTTCTGGCTAATGAAAAGAAAATAGGATTCCACTGATTCTTCTATCTACCAACTCCAGGACTTCTGCGAGGCTCAAATGAGATGAGGCACAAGAAAATGCTTCACAAACATTTGGTTAAAGTGTAAAATGTTTCCACCTGGCTATAAAGCAAGTTATGTTTCTGGGCTGAAGAAACCCGAAGGAGGCTAGTTGCTAGGGAGAGGAAGCTGCGCGTTGTTATGTGACATCATTACCCCATACCCACAGTGACTCTTTCTGGGCTGGGCTGGGTTGTGGCTGCATTTTGCACCATGGAGTCTTGGCAGCATTGGCCTCGATTTGGTGGGTTATTGCTCCAGGGTGGTGGCTGGTCCTATGTTCCATTTGGAGAAAGCTGAGTGCTCATTTGTCAGCCCCAGGTCCGTGGTGCCAGCCAGTGCGTGTCATGGCATGGCAGCTCCTGCATTGAGCATCTGCTAGTGGCCAGTGCACATTATAGTGACCAGTTAGTGGTCGGACACTTAGCATATTGGCCTTTTGTATATAAAGATTCCTTGATGTAGAGCTATCATAAAAGGAACTACAGACAAGACCAGGAAATGATGTTACTTCTTGTTGCTCTTAATTGTTACCTCTTTCTGGGAGCCCTGGAGTAAAAAACACTAAATCAGGAACAATATAAGTCCCAAGAAAAAATATAATTTTCCCCACTCTGAATGCTAAAAATAGCTGGCAAATCCAGTTGCAGTATTCAGACATTTTCCATCTAGATTTAAGACCTAGATTATGGGATTGTTTGTGCTCTAGTTAATAACAGATCATCACTGTCCTCCTTACTAGGCAGTTCCTCATTCAAAAGCCTTGACCTTGATGTTTCCCTTCTCATTTACCAGATAGATGAACACTGAAGTGTTGATCGCATTTTACTATGATTATGTCATTTAGTCACCCTCAATTCCTTTTCTTAAGACTTCTCTATACCTGATGATTACCAGAAAGAACGGGGGTGGAGGGAGGTAGAAGGGGATAAGGGGGACTTGACTTTCATAACCATTTATGACACACAATGCAATTAATTACCCATTTCTGGTGCCTTTCCCAGGATATAATTTGAATACTTGAGAGGCCTAACTTATGTTCATGGGGTTGGATGGAGAGGCATTTTGTCTTTCTTCCATACGCTGGATTGTCACTGGCCTCCTGTTAAGTTTTTCTCACTCTGCTGGGTCACTGGGCATCCTTCATTCATGCCCTTACGTTTGGAAAGCATGGGATGGAGGTGCTAGACAATTTGTAAAAGAAATGGTTGAAAGGAAAGGGCATACATGATTTTCCCAAAATGATATAATTATTTAATTTATTATTATTTTATTTAAATAAAAATTTAAAACCATAGAGGCCATACGTTAGCTCAAATGCACTAAAATTTGTAGATTTTTATTCCTTCAGCGGTCAACAAAGTAAGATTCCCCTTTTGTCACCAGACTACATTTAAATTACTAAATGGTCTTTTATGCCATTAAGGGCAATACATTCTAAAACAAAAACAGAACCATACTAACACTTTTAAAATGCTGCATTTACCAATACTGACAAACTTCAACCATAAACTGCAAACTATTTTGAATCATGGCTCCATATTCCTAGAAAGAGTATTGTGGATATGTAGTTTTTAGAGGTGTCACATTAACTTCTTTTTTAAAAAAAAAAATGTATTTTATTGATTTTTTTACAGAGAGGAAGGAAGAGGATCAAAGAGTTAGAAACATCCATGAGAGAGAAATATTGATCAGCTGCCTCCTGCACACCCCCGACTGGGGATGTGCCCGCAACTAAGGTACATGCCCTTGACCAGAATTGAACTTAAGACCCTTCAATCCACAGGCCGGCGCCCTATCCACTGAGCCAAACCTGTTAGGGCCACATTAACTTCTGTTAGTGAAATAGTTAGGTTGTTTTCATGTTGTAAAAATTAATTACATAAATTAGAAACTAAACACTCCTCCCTCTTTCTCCTTACTTCCCTCCCTGTCTCTCACATCGTTGGTCCCATTGGCAACACTAGTTCTTAGGCAATAGACATTCCAATCATTTCAGCAATTCAGAGATTTTCTCCATTATTCTCTCACAAGGGAAAATATGCTAGGCAATTTTCACTTTGCACATGTCCATAATATAATGGAACAAGTGAGACAGAGTACATTGAAAGAGGAAAGACCTGCAACAGTTGAAGCATTAAAATCCCCCAGTAGAGTCACATTTTATTTCATTTACACAGTTTTAAAGAACAGTATTTAATGCACGAGAAGTAGACACCTATACAGATGTATGCTTTGTACGTCTTATAAATTAGATGATAATGGACTGGGTGTATGGGAGCAAGAGTTAGATAAAGGAGACACTACTTGGAAAGGCTAATGCAGGAGCCAGTGATTTGCAAAGGTCAGGTGAAAGGTTTTTTAGTGTCTCTAGTAGAAGCTTGCCTTTTCTATAAAAGCCACCCAACTGGCATTCTTTCTCTGGTAAACTGAACTAACCATGAACACCAGGATAAAGCGTTGCAACAGAGAAGGGCATCTCTAATCGAGCGGGAAGATTCCTTCTGTCCCTAGGGGAAAAGTTCAAGCCACAGCTCTTAACTGTCATCAATCTAAGTTAGACAAAAGTCATGACTTTTGCATAAGCAGAATTCATGGAACTATTCTCAGCAATGCACAGAAAGGTAGATAAGGTGTATTTATGGTTAGAATGGTTAAAATATAATAAATATTTTATTTTTTTTATACATTTCCTATGATTGTCTTCCTGTGTCCGGTTCTTCAATTTGGGCTTTCTCTAAAATTGTTCTTGAAATTCTTGTTAAGAAGTCAAATGAAAGAAGGACACCAGAGTGATAGCAATGGTAATGGCTTACCACTTATTTTAAAATATATATATTTTATTGATTATTTACAGAGAGGAAGAGAGAGGGATAGAGAGTTAGAAACATCGATGAGAGAGAAACATCGACCAGCTGCCTCTTGCACACCCCCTACTGAGGATGTTCCCGCAACCAAGGTACATGCCCTTGACTGGAATCGAACCCGGGACCTCTCAGTCCGCAGGCCGATGCTCTATCCACTGACCAAACCGGTTTCGGAGGCCACTTATTTTTAAAATATATATATATATATATATTTTGATTTCAGAGAGGAAGGGAGAGGGAGAGAGAGATAGAAATATCATTGGTGAGAAAGAATCATTGAATTGCTGGCCCCCACTGGAGATTGAGCCTGCAACCCAGGCATGTGCCCTTGACTAGAATCGAACCCGGGACCTTTCAGTCCACAGGCCCATGCTCTATCCAATGAGCCAAACCAGCTAGGGCGGCTTACCACATATTGAGGCTCTGTTATAATCTTTTTTTTTTTTTTCTTGGATTAACCTGAAACTGAGCAGTTTAATTATCTGCCTAAGGTCACAGCTTGGAAGCAACAGAGCTTGTGCTCTCAACCACTGTACAGTGTATCATGGGATTAAGATAAGGATGACTCGGTTAAAGAGCAACTAGCTGAGATGTCCTCTGCCCAGAAGAGAAGCCTTACATTCCAGTCTTTCTGACTTTACTCTATAAGCTCATGCCTAGGCAAATAAAATGAGGTCCAAGACCTATATTTGTATTTGGTTTCTAATAAATGTTTTCCCCTCTATATTTAATCTCTTCAGGTAATATTTAACTCCCAAAATTTTGATTCTTTTTATTAACTTGCTGTCACATTTACCAGCTAAATTCAGCACCCTCCACACGCATCATTACTCAAATGTCAGTGAGTCCAGCTGCTGTTTTCACCTTAAGAACTTAGAAGTTTAGGAGTCAGGTCTTCATGAGGGCATCACCACCTTGAAATAAAATGTCTGTTGGGTATTCGGTCTTTCTAACACAGGTAATAGATTTGCTTCAACAGGATCTGTGGGTGGTTAGGAATAAAGCCATCAGTATTACACTCTATAAAATGCTTTAATTTAATTCTTCTAATAGAATCACTCACACACACACACACACACACACACACACACACACACACACATTAATTCCTGGGTTACCGTGCTTCCTGAGATTGCATTTCAACCTTTAAGTTGGAATGTATCTGTACTGAACCCTCAAACTATTCACAAGTGTGAATGGTCCTTTGCAAACCTGAGGTCTGCTCTTTCGTCTCTCCATCTGCAGACGTTTCCTAAAAGAATAGATCTTATAACATAGAAACTCACACCTGAAGCTTATATGGTCATATTAACCATTGTCACCCCAATAAATTTAATTTAAACATATTATTACTAGCTAATTATCGGTTCATTAGTGTTCAGTTGTGGGGTTACAAATTTCTTTCTTTTTTTCCTAGTAAACCTTCATATTTCAGCAACTTGGTTGTTTAAACCAGCCGAAGCATCACTATCCTGTTCCAATATCTCAGATATATCACTCGATTGTCCCAATACTGTTGTAAATCGAGCTGTAATTATTTTGCTGGTGGAGGGTCCTACCTTCAGTCTGTACAAAATGCAACAAGTGGAGTGCCACAAAATGAGGTCTGCTGGCACCTATTTTGTAGTGGTGTACAGGTGTTGTTCCCAGCTGGCCTGCTAAGGTAATTCCGACTGTACTAATCCTTTCATATATATCTTAGAGCCTACGAAAAAGAAATATTTTTTTTTACTCCTAATGTTTATCTTTGGCCTTTACATAAAGAAGCCAGAAAACTAAAAGGAAGTAGTGAGCTCTGGGGACTTCCTGTTTCACTTTCAAATTGATCCTTTTAATTTTAATTTTTAGTTGGTAACTTCTAGATGCCTGTGCAGATGGTAGGCTTTGAAAATGCACATTTAATTAAAAAAAATAGTTATTAAACAAATCCCTCTCTACCCTCCCAATTTTGATATGTGAATGTCTCACCCCTTATTGTTTTGTGATACCATCACAGAATATCTCAGAGACAACATGATTTTCACATCTGTTTTTTTTTTCTCCCTTTCTTTTTTTAAAATCTGCATTGTTGATTAACATACTCCACAAAAATATACACTGGAAACATTGTCTAAGCAGCATCAACATGAAAGGAATTCAAGTCTTCCCACTTTCAAATCTGGGAAACCTATTTATGATTGGCAAACGCTGTAACATTCCATGCTTATTTCAGTCTCAGCCCGTTTCTGGCATCTTCTCAGAACTTTTCAAGTAATTACTTCTAGGGTATCAAGGGACTTATAACAACAAAAGAGCATGTTGCTCATCTCAGTCATTGTCTGGGTGCACTGACACTCATTCTAAAGGCACTGACACTATTTTGTGAGCCTGGCCTCATGATTGAGATCACATAATTGCAATAATTAGGAAACTCACCTCAGGATATTATCACAGTGACCCACCCAAACCTAAGTCCATATGGTTTGAAATAGCTAATGAGTCAGTTAATGTGCTATGTCCAGGAGTAATGGGTATTCAATATGGATAGCGTGAAGGTATAATTTACCAACTTTCTGACTGATTAAGGATTTCAAGTGGACATTTTGCAACTTAAAGAGGGTTCAAAGTACTAACAGCTTTGATGGTTGAGACAAAAGGAAGAATCAATGATTGCTTAAAAGTCAGGAGCATTGGCGTTTGAGCAATTTCTCTTAATCACATACCCCAAGATGAAAAACTTGATGCTATATAAAGTCAAATGAAAACGCAGGCTTCAGTAGCCATTGGCTGGAGAGGTTGGGGGGGAGGGGCTATTAGCTGAGTCCTATACATAAAGGAAAAGTAAAGAAAATGTTACAAACTGTAACTCGGTGATTTCAGGGTGGGGTGGAGGAAAAGGGAAGTTCAATTATTAAAAGAAAAGAAAAAGCTAGAACCAATATTATCAGACTAGGGGCTCAGTGCACGAAAGTGTACACCTTGAAAGGAACTGTGGGCTGCAAGGCTGTGGTGGGGACAGGGACAGGTCTTGGCCCATCCTCCATGCCCCTCTCACCTTAGGTTCTTGTCTGTCAGCTGCCTCACTTCCACCACTGCTCCCACGTGCTGACAGCACTGGCACTGCTCACAAACAATGGCACAGAGTGATTGGGGCCAGTGCCAGCAGCAGGTTTGAGTGGCAGCTGCCAGCCCTGATTGCCTCTCAGGAGCAGGGCTAGGTGAAAAAGCCATCAGGGGCGATTGGGGCTGGCAGCCACCACTCACACCCTCTAATAGTGCGAGTGGGGCAAGTGCCCGGGGGGTGCCATGGTGTGTGGGAGCAAAGGCTTTCAGTGATCACCAGAGGCTCACCCTGATGACAGCGACTGGAGCCCTGCTTTGGTCTGGCGCCCCTGCTCACCTGTTCTGCCATGATCTGTGCATGCCCTCTGGTGGTCAATGCATGTCATAGTGACTGGTTGTTCGTTTCCACCATTTGGTCTATTTGCACATTAGGGTTTTATATATATATATATATATATATATATATATATATATATATATGTCTACATGGAAATGATTCACTGGGTAGTTGATGTATTTTTAATTCATACAATAGTATAAACCGCAAAACAAGATTGTTGTGATACCTCTGTCTAACCTGTTGACTGTGGTATCTTAGAAAAATTAATATCCCAAGCATGATTATAAATTGGAATGAAGAAAAAATATACAGTAACATATTTCTTCTTACTCATCTGAAACTTTTATGAGGAGGATCTGTATTAAATTTTTTATTTTGAATATGAATGAATTTAAGCCCAAGAGAATTTTTATTAAGAAAGGATTCTTAATTTAGAGTACAGATTCAGTGAATTCCTGGATAGACTAAAAGCAGTCTGTGACCTTAGCTGGTTTGGCTCAGTGGATAGAGTGTAGGCCTGTGGACCAAAGGGTCCTGGATTCGATTCTGGTCAAGGGCACACGTACTCTGTTGAAGGATCCTCCCCAGGCCGAGCCCTGGTCAGGGCATGCTCAGAAGGCAACCATTTGATGTGTTTCTCTCACATAGATGTTTCTCTCTGTCTTCCACTCTCTTTAAAAATCAGTGGAAAAATGTCCTCGAGTGAGGATTTAAAAAAAAAAAAAAAAGAAGAAGCAGTCTGTGAACTTGAAAGAAAAATCACATCTTTATTTTCACTAATTTTACTAGAATTCAGGATTTTCTGTAATTACAAAATAAAGCTTGTAATGTTATCATTACTTATGAATTTTTTCCCAGCAACAAAAGTGGAAGATGTTTCCATGTCATAGTAGAGCTGTTATAGATATCTCAAAATATAATTTATATTGATCACTAGTATGAAAGTCCGACCCACTATCATCTATTTTTGAAAAGTCCTGTGATAATAATGCCAATAGATTTTATTTCCTTTTGATCCTATTTTATTTAAAAAGCATTAAAAATATAGGGAAATAGATCCAAAGGCTACCCTGGGCTGTCAAAGGGGTCCATGGCACAGAAAAGGTTAAGTACCTGCAGTGGCTTTGTTAAGATCTAAATGCTTACCTATAAGCAACTAATCAAGTCACTCACAGATAACACAATTACTTCAGAAATTTTATTTTATTTCTTGTTTTAGAAAACTTAAAAAATAATTCATGCACATTAAAAATAGTCAGTTATACAATGTAAAGCAAGTACCTTTCTCTTACCCCCAATTCTACTCCCAGAAGCAACCACTATTTCTTATGAGTCTTTCTAGAAATATTCTACTTATATTTAAGCATATACTACCTATAATTTTATCTTCATTGTACATGCATACACATATTCTATCAATACTTATATTTAAGCATATACTACCTATAATTTTATTTACATTGTACATACACACACATATTTACATAGAACATGATTTTTTTTCTCTTTTTAATCAAAGAGTAATATGCTTTACAGAACACAATAATCTGTATCTTACTTTTGTCACTTAACACTGTATCTTTGTGATTGTTCCATATCAGTGCAAGAAAAAAATACTATTTTTTTTTGTTAATCCTCACCTGATGATATTTTTCTATTGGTTTTTAGAGAGAGTGAGTGGAGGAGAAAGGGAAAGACAGAGAAACACATCGACTGGTTACCTCCTGCATGAGTCCTGACCAAGGCCTGGGTCAGGGAGGAGCCTGCAACCAAAGCATGTGCTGTTGACTGAAATTGAACCCCAGGATCCTTTAGGCTGATGCTCTATCCACTGAGCAAAACTGGCTAGGGCACTTTTTTTTTTTTTTTTTTTTTTTTTTATACAGAGAGAAAGGGAGAGAGAGAGATAGAGAGTTAGAAACATCGATGAGAGAGAGTCATCGATCAGCTGCCTCTTGCACACCCCCTACTGGGGATATGCCCGCAACCAAGGTACATGCCCTTGACCGGAATCGAACCCGGGACCCTTCAGTCCCCAAGCCGACGCTCTATCCATTGAGCCAAACCGGTCCCTTTTTTTTTTTTTTTTTTTTTTTTTTTTTTTTTTTAATGCCTAAGTACTACTATTTGATTATATGGAAAACCACACTTTATTTGACCATATTTCTATTGATTGTCACTTAATTAGCATTCAGTATTTTACTATTCCTGACAGTGTCCCTTAGTAGTGTTTTAGTATTTTCTCCAAATAGACCTTCCATATAATATGACATGTTTACTCTTAATTATGTTGCCTTTTTCATGCTTTTTCTATTTATTTTTAATGCTTTTATTTAATTCATCCCTAATGGTCTATGTTTCCTTGATTTGTGTGTATATTTGTATTATCCTTCTACTAGTAAAACTTGGAGTTGTTGGAAAAGTATAAAGTTTTTTTCAATTCTTCTAGTTATTTCTTTATAACTCTAATTTTATATAATATAGCCAATTATTTTTTTTTAATTATAACTATTTATCCTTCACTCTACACAATAAGGGAATTAGCCTACTCCCAAGGAGTGGTTCGATGCCCTGGTTCTCCTCACAAATTAATCTCCATGAGCAAAATCAGAAGTTCTCTTGCTGTGCAGCCAAGATTGAAAAGGAAAAGCACCAGTTTAAAGGGAGACACTGCACTGGAACCAGGAGGCAGGGAGTCTGAATGATTCTGAAGTGTCTGGAACAAAACATGTTTTTCTGTTTCGATAAAAAAAAAAATCAAAGCTGGATTAAATTATACATACACTGTCCTTTATGTAAGAGCCTTCTATTTCCATCACACTCCCGTTTCCTGGATACCTGTCTTATTTCTATGTGTCACATTTGCTGTGAAAGCCTGGTATAAATATGAGTCATGATGAAAATTTAACTAACATCAACATTACATAATGTTGACATTTATATAATTCTTAAAACAGAAACTCAGAGACCCTTACTATTTATTCTTAAAGCATATATTGCTCCTACACTTAAAATACAAAATAGTTAGATTCTTAGTGTCGCCAGTTTTATAGTAGCAGTGTTCAAATTTTATTTTTATTGTCTTAATGTTTGGTCACATTATTTGCAATTAATTCCACAAATATTTTTGAGAGCTGATGTTATCTTGTCATTAAAGATACAAATTTGAGGAGGACATAGTTCTTGCCTGCTATGAGTTTAGCTTATTTTTCTGATAGTAAAGGCACTTAAAGAGATATTTTCAATACTGTGTGAAAATACTGTATTAGCAAGGAGTATTTGCGGGTAATATAAACCGTGCTCGGTGGTTCAGGAGATCTTTCCAAAAAAAGGGGGCACATAAACCACAGACGAGTAGAACTTATTGGATGAAGTGAGGATATGGTTTGATTAGTGTTGAAGTTCTGGGGCTGGAGAAGCTTTCTAAGTTTAACAAATTCAACTACAAATCCAAGAGAGTAGCTTTACTATATTGGTAAGAAATAAAGTGACTGACTTCTCTTTCAAGGAAATGTGTTGAATATTTAATCACATACTTCAAATCTGAGTTCATATACACTAATGTCAGTGCTCTGGAAAAGTAAGAATCTCCTATTTAAAAAGATGAAGAAATTAAGAGTACAAATTGGTTTTTATAGAATAGTCATGGGGCTGTAAAGTACAGCATAAGGAACATAGTAAATAATATTGTAATAAGGAGGTATGGTGCTGGATGAGTGTGGGATTTATTGGGATGAACACATATTAAGTTATGTAATGTCTGGTCACTGGGATATATAAAACACTTTAATTTAATTTAAAAATAAACAATGAAGAAAAAAATTGAGGAGCTTTCCATTTCAGGATATTAATGTGAGCTCATGCACTTAATATTGTTTTCCTAAGTTCCATGGAATTGACCAAAGAAATGTAAATAATGGGACAAATGAAAAAAAAAATCATTTACAGTGTTGTATAACAACAACAAAGGCCATTAAAATGCCCCAATGTGGAGAATTTTTTCTACAAATCATAGTGCAGGTGGGATCAGATAACTAGTCTGTAATAAGGCGGCTATGACAAGAAAAGTCCACCTGTGAAAGAAGGAAATAGCCTTGCAGGATACCTCTTCTCTAAACCCCAATCTCTGACCAGAAGTTGGGGATTCAGCCTTCTGGGGTAGTCACTGGTGATAATAATAGAAGACACCAATAGAGCTGACTGAAGTGGACAATATCACACAGGCTAACAGCAAGATTAGCCGTGTCAGATGGAGAAGGCAGGGGCAGGTGCTCAGCTAACTGCAGGTTATTCAACAACTGTGGAAAAGAAAACCTCTTACCAATGAAGAGACTTTTGGATCATGTGACTGCCTCCCAGAAGCTCTTGCACTGCTCCCTGCAGCCACCTGGGACTCCCAGGTCTAGCAAAATAAAGCTACAGAGAATGAACAGGTTTCTTTTCCCCCTTGGACTGTAGTGAAAAGTTAGAAGTGAAACCTACATAATTGCTGGCTGATCCTGTATCAAGTTCCCCAACTGAACAAAGTGACTCATTCTGTCAAGTTGAACAAAGAGAAAAACCACCAGGCAGATGGAAATATTTAGTAATTCAGAGGAGGTAAACTATTGTAAGGGTATAAAGTAAATGTCCTCTGGGGGGAAATAAAACAAATTCATTCCAAGAAACAGGAGCAAAATTTTGGAACTCTCTAGTTCACATTCCCCAGGCGAGGCTATACAAATGCAGCAATTTAGAAATTAAAAAATGTATATATTGCATTTAGATACCAATTTTTATTCAAAACTTAATGAAGAATATTTACATTAAGTGTTCTACAGGATTTTGATGATGAAAATACTATCAATAATAATTGTTTTTCTGGAAACAGTATATATATAGTAATGGTGGTCAGCTAACTTTGCTGATGGAATTCCCTATTGAAATGCCTCTGAAAACATAGGAACTCCCTTGGAGTCACAACTGTACTACAAAGTAAGGTTTTCAATGTATTACAAAGTATTTATTTGAGGAACTATTCTGGGCCAGGCTCTGTTTTAGGTAAACATACAGAGAAAATCCCCAGCTTTTGTACAGCTATCATTCTATCGAGGGTGGGGCAGATGACACTATTATTAACATTAACATGTTAGAAGGTAAGGAGAGTTATGAGTTAGAGCAGTGGGCTTCAACCTTTTTCATCTCATGCATGGTTCATATAAACTAGTCACTAAAATTCTGCGGCACACCAGAAAACATCTATCCTATTTTTTATCCATCTGACAAAAAAAAAAAAAAAAAAGGTATGATTTTGAATCCTTCACACCAGGCAGCTGTTGTCATTATTTGGCAATCTAAGGAGAAAGGGGCCAATGTCCCTAACTCCAGGTATTGCATGTGTTGAACAGTCTTGAGGCACACCAGTGGAAAAGTGCTGAGTTAGAGGGATACATAGAGTTGTTGAACTCTGAAAGCATTGCCTATGCCCAAGGGTCTAAGGGAGAAACTATAGCTTTCGTGTGTGGGCCTGTGAAACGGCTGCATGGACAGGCAGGCAGGATATAGAAGAGCATCCATGCACAGTCCAGTTTCCTCTCCCGACGTCAGAAATGGAGGCCCATATCCCAACCAAAATGAGTGGCAATTATGCCCCTGCTGGGACAAACAAAATCGACCAACAGACTAAATTGTCCGTCTCCATCGAGTCTCTGAAAGTTACAGCATATAAACTAGCCAAAGGTGAAGAGGGAGAGATAGGACACACTAATGTCTGGGTATTAACTAAA
Source organism: Pipistrellus kuhlii (assembly GCF_014108245.1). Taxonomy (NCBI): domain Eukaryota; kingdom Metazoa; phylum Chordata; class Mammalia; order Chiroptera; family Vespertilionidae; genus Pipistrellus; species Pipistrellus kuhlii. The sequence continues at coordinate 27,296,002 of NW_023425438.1, read as the reverse complement.
TCAGCTGTAAGCAAGAGTAGGTAGAAATAGGAAAAACAGGGAATTGGTATTCTAGGGAAATTTTTATTTTCAATCTGGCATTTTTAGTAAAAAAAATGGATCCTAACAGAAATTAACAAGAGCTCAGAGACTTGGGCTCCAGAATTGTAACAAGCCAGTGAGGTAAAGATTTACTTTAGAGAAATGCTATTTTAGAAATATGCTAACTAAGCAGAGACAAGTTAAGTGATTTGCCCAGGTCACACCTCTAAGAGGTGGTGAAGCCAGGATTTGACCCCAGGCAATATGATTTGAGATAGTAAGCTTTTAAACAGGCTGCCTCCCATTATAAAGAAAGCAGACAGTGGAAGTAAATAAAACACTTCTCCCCACTCACCCCAAGTTTAAGGGTTGGCTAGAAAGCACACATTTGGGGACACTCTGCACACATCTATGGTTCTCCAGAGTAAGATATGAGAGGAGAATTTTAGCAGTACCCCCATGGACATTAAGTAGGAGAAAAGCAGGGATACACATTTACACTGTCAACTTCTAACCTGTAGATATAGATATATGGATTGCTCCTTACTAAAGCATGAGTGATCAAAAAAAAAAAAAATCAACATGAGGAATCAATGACAATATTCTCTCACATACTATAAATAAAACACGGATCTAAATATAATAACCAAACCATATTTAAATGTTACTTACTTTAGGAAACAATAAAATTTTAGTATCTATGTTTTACTCTTTACAATTTCAATGAAATAGAGACAATCTGAACGAGATGAAAATGGAGCAGTCTTGGTAAACCTCAGAGGGAAAGTAGGGGAGGGTGGGGGTAAAGGGGAAGAGATCAACCAAAGGACTTGTGTGCATACATATGGGCCTGGCAGTGGCCATGGACAACTGTGTGTGTGTGTGTGTGTGTGTGTGTGTGTGTGTGTGTGTGAGGGCATATGTAGGGAGGGGTTTGAGATGGGATTGGGGGGATGAGGACAATTATGTGATACCATAATCAATAAAAAAAAGTGAAGAAAATGGAGCTGTCTGAGATGTCGAATAATATAGAAAGAGCAGTAATGATCAAAATTGACACTGCAGAAAATAAAAAAAAGAAATTAAATAAAATGTGCATACAATTCAATGTGTATAAAATATCATGGGTGAAACAAAATGATCGTTTGAGGTGTAAGAAGATACAGTAGGTCTATTTATTACATTATTTTCAAACTAAAAATAAGAAATATATCAGCCTTTACTAATATTTACCATACAGATCACACTGGTGGCTTCCCTTTCTTACTGTCATGGATGGCATTCAATACAAGTAGTTCACTGAGAAAATAGTAGAGAAAGCTTCATGATACAAGCCAGAGAGATTGACAGTGGCTCTCTCGGTTTTTTGTTTGTTTGTTTGTTTTTGTTTTGTTTTTTGCATATAGCAATGTGTGTATATACCTACACAATTCACAGATTGTATTTTCCTAAATCGTAGAATTCTTCTTCAGTATGTGAGATAAGAAGTGACTATGAAAAACTTTTATATTGGTTACCTCATAACAAAGTACTGATGAGAATTGTTGAACTTGAATATGGGCTCTATTTTTTTTTTTTTAATAGAAATACAAGTGTTCCAGCCGGGACCGGTTTGGCTCAGTGGATAGAGCGTCGGCCTGCTGACTGAAAGGTCCCGGGTTCGATTCCGGGCAAGGGCATGTACCTTGGTTGCGGGCACATCCCCGGTGGAGGGTGTGCAAGAGGCAGCTGATCGATGATTCTCTCTCATCGATGTTTCTAACTCTCTATCTCTCTCTCTTCTTCTCTGTGAAAAATCAATAAAATATATTAAAAAAAAGAGAAAAAAAAAAAAGAAATACAAGTGTTCCAGATTTTTCATAAAGACAAAAGGCTGTCAGTGGACTGCTAGTTGATATATATTCTAGAAAAACCCACCTTAACTTGTTCCTTCATGAAAATGATTTTTATCAACAACTGAGAAAGTAACAGCTTTTCAAAAGAAACTGATAGTAAGGAGAATCTATTGCTCTCCCTTCTTCTCTGTGAAAAATCAATAAAATATATAAAAAGAAAAGAAAATGAATGTATGGTAATGTTGCCATTGTAATGGATGGGGTTTTTATGTGTGTGTGTGTGGTTGATAATGCTGTAATGTAAATGTGTTACTGATAACACTCACATATCTACATATTTTTAAAATTTGGAAACAAGTTTTCTAACGATTAAAAATCTTCCATAAGAGAAGTTTCAGTGCATTTTGAAACCATTTGTTAAAAATGTAAAATTATACCACATTCTGATTATTTTGTGAGAACTGACAAGGAAGGTAGAAATTTAATAGCCAACTCTTACCAAAACAAAACACTAAACAATCAAACAAAAACACCACAAAAACAAACAAACAAACAAAACACCACCAACAACCTGTGCATAAGTTGATGGGAATTTGAACGTTAATATCATAATTTAGTAAGCACAGCTAATTCAGCCGTTATTCCACTTGGATCCTTGGATTTAACTCTTTTCAGTTATATTAGCCATTCACATCAAGTATCCCAAACTTAGATCTCAGAAACATTGTGTTAAATCAAAAATTTCCAAATATGAGACATATTCAACGATGCTATTGCACAAAATATAATTATTGCAAATGTTTATTATAAATAACAATTTAAAGAGGGCATTTAAGGCCTCTGCTCTTAATACATGAAATAAAACAGTATTTTAAAAATTATTATCTCCTTATTGTGTGCTTCTAAATACACTATGTTATAGTAAATGTTTGCTTCTAAATACACTATGATATAGTACATGTATACGATTTTTATAAATATAGAGTTTTGTGTGCTGTTGGTTTAAACAAGCCATCTGTGACTTACTCCTTACCCACTCTGATCACTTTGAATAGACCCTTTGCAAGGCCTGCCATGATATTTATGAGGAGAAAGATACTGGAGAATGCGTATCTGAAAAAATGCTCTATGTGGTCTGTGCAGGTTGCTTATTGTAAATTCACCTGTAATTTGGCTTGCTGGAGAATGGATATGGTAACAGCTATGTTCTATCTGTATAACTGAGTATAAAACTGGGGAACTGCAACACTTGAACCAGTATCTTTCTCCTCATGTGTGTGTGGTTGAGACATTAGTAAAGTTTGGTTATATCCTGGATAATAGTAATGATTAACCAGTTTGCTTTGACAGTTCAATCCACATGATAAGTTGTTAGCTCTCATTTTTTTTTACTTATAGGGTATAATACTAGTAGAAGTGGAGAAAACACTAGTATAAAGGACAATATAAAGGAAAAATGATAAAATATGTGACTCTGTAGATGTTTAGGGAACAAGCTGAAAAAAATTTATACGGAAAGACATGGTTACACTTTAACAGATACATTAACAATGAGCATGAATAGATGTCTTTATGTCAGGTGTCTCAGTGCCACCCCTTACTTCTGCAAGTGACAAAAGAAAAAAAGTTTAAAAACAATATGAGAACATTTAGCTCACATAAGTGCAAAAATAGTCTTAGCAAAGTCTCCAAGATTATTTTTATCCAGAAGCCCAGTGGTGTCAGAGACCCTGATGCCATCCACATCTCTGCCTCTTTCTCCCGTGTCAGCTTTATCCTGACCCTGGTCCCTACTGCAAATAACTGAAGCCTGAATACCTTAATCCTGCATTCTAGCTTAGTTTTCCCAGTCACAAAAGTGGCAGCCAGCAGCTCAGAGGACTACAAGTTTCCTTATTTATATTGATAGAGAGATTGATTGAAAATCAGTTTTGGTCTTTGTTCTAATTGAAACTAAATTCACACTCTATCTGGCCCACACCAAAGGCAACAAGAATGAAACGTGTCTTGAGGAGTATTTAAGAACTTGTAAGCATATTTTAAAGGACCATAATTGAAAACAAAACAGACTCTGAGCCAGATAAAATATATAGATGGCAAATAAGAACCTGAAAAGATGCCCAGCATCATTAGACATTAGAGAACTATAATAAAGTACCATTACACATTTATTAGAATGGCTAAAATTTAAAAGATTGATCATACTGAGTATTCAAATATGGAGGGACTAAGACACTCATACACTTCCGATGGGCAGATAAAATAGTACAATCACTTTGGTACACAATTTAGCAGTTTCTTTAAAAATTAACATATATATATATCCCATATAATCCAGTCATTTTAATCCTAGATATTGATTCAAGAAAAATGAAATCATATTTTCAGAGCAAGATTGCTACAAAAATGTTTATAGCAGTTTCATCTGTAATACCTCAAGATGGAAACAACCCAAATATCCATTAATAAATGGATACACAAATAGTAATATATTCATACAATGGAATTTTACCCAGTGATTAAAAAAACAAAAAGTATTGATACACACTACAACATGGGTGAATCTCAAAATAATTTTGCTAAGTGAATAAAATTATACTAAAAAATAGTACATAATGTATGATTTCAATTGTAAATAATTCTAGGAAATGCAAATGTGTAATTAGAGAAAGCAAATCATGGTTCTCTAAAATGGAAACAGAATTAAAAAGAACTCTAATCTTTCTCTGAATATAGAGATATATTGGCTATATAACAATATAGGTATACATTAATGTAGGTATATAGCTCTTTTTTGATTGGCATTAACATGGATTATCTATTTCATCTATTTACCTTGTAAGCTTATGTATCCTTGTATTTTAGATGTGCCTCTTATATTCAATTTATATAGGCTTTTAAAAATATAGTCTAACAATGTTTTGTCTTTTATTTGGACCATTTAGTTTATTGACAACTTAATGTCATTATTGTATTTACATATATTATCTTACAATTTGCTTTCTATTTGGATTGTCTGTACTCTCTTTCTTGCCTTCTATGCCCTTCTTTTATTCTATTGTAATGATTGAACTTTTTTTTATAGTTTCGTTTTCTCTCTACTATCTTAACAGTTACACATTCTTTCATTACGTTTTTGGATTGTGTATTAGAGATTACAACATGCCTCTTTGTTTTATTGGAGTTTAACCACTTCCTACAAACAGCAAGGATCTTAAAATATCAACATTTACCCCTACATAAATTATTTGTTATTATTGGCATCTATTTTAATTTCATATGTATTTTTAAACCTCATGAACTATGATTAATGTTTTATACAGTGTAGGTGTTTGTGTTTGCCCAAGTAATTACATTTTTATTGTTCTTCAATCCTTCCTGCACATCTAAGCTTTCCTTCGGAATTTTTTTTTTTCTGTTGAAGATTGCCCATAGTGTTTTTTTAGTGAAGATTTGTCAATGATAAATTTTTGTTTGTTTAAAAATATCTTTATTTCCCCTTCAGTTGAGAAGGATATTTTTGAAAGGTATATTTTCTGAATGCTTTTCAAATTTGGTCTTTTGTGTGTGTGTGTGTGTGTGTGTGTGTGTGTGTGTGTGTGTGGCAGTTTTACTTTACTTTCCTAAGGTGTTTTTCCTGTTTTTCATTTATTCTGTTTGGGGTTCTTAGTATTATCCTAGACATTTTTTTCATTCAGTATGGTTCTTTAAATAAATATTTTATTTCATTTGTGCAGTATAAAGGTATTTCATTATTTTGGAAATTATGCCACTCATTAAAGTATGACATTATTGTAGATAGAAAAACAGAGAATTCAGTATTTGAACATCTTGCTTATTTGCTGTGCATATTTATCTTATTCTAGCCTAGATGATTTCAGAGGCCTTTTCCTGTACAGAGTCATCACAGAGCCAAATGGAAGTCCAGCTTCTGAATTTCTATTTGTATTATTACTATCTAATGAATTCTATGTACAGCAGGTGTCAAATCATATCTGCTGCTCTGCAACTGAGTATGAATAGAAGATATATTGCTATTGCAAATGAATCTAATACGAAGCTAATGAGCAGTAATGAGCAACTGTTTTGTCATTATTGAGGCAACTACTGAGATGCTAATAAACTCTCATTTTTGCTCTTTAGTAAAAGCAGTGACCAGGATTTATAACTTGGCCTTAATGTCCCAAAGCCTGAGGCAAAAATAAATAAATAAACAGTGAAATTCTAAACCGAGAATAATTTAGTCATTTTCTGTGTAATTGTCCTCTCTCTTATGAAAAGGAACCTGTTATAATGCCTTCCAAGAACTTCTAGAATTGAAGAAAAAAGATGAAGAATGGATGTCCATTAAAATGAATATAAAGTTAAGAAGATAGGCATTTCACCTAATTTTCCTTAATGTAAATATAATAATTCTAGAGTTTTCCAAGTGTCAGTTTTTATAGTATAATGAAGTCTAATGCAGGCAACTTTTTTATTTTTAATGCCAGTCACTTCAGAAGTAACACTATTGAGGGACCTTTTGTAATTAACTTATTTGTTCCTGCGAGTGGCCTAACTTGGTAAATTAGCCAGAGCACTTATCACACAGTATTATGGCCACATGTTTTATGTCTCTGCCTTCCCCATAGTAGTGTAAGAGCAGGGGGCTCAGTAAATATTTATAAGATGAATGATGAATAAATAATTGAAAGATTGTGGAAAAAGTTAGTGCATTAAATTTGCTTTCTTAGGTAGAAATAATGTGGTTTAAAACAGTTTTTAATACACATTCATTTAATATGTCCTAAGACCTTTAAGAACTTTGCTTTGAATATTTTATACTATAGAACAAAAAAAGATGTTTCAGTATGTGTGACAAATGTAACCTTGTTGCTTTAACTAATATATTTATACTAATTCTAAAGAATAATGTTGGTATCTTCCTACAGATGTTTGCTAGAACTCATGGTTTTAACATATGACTCAGGACTTAATTAATACTTTAAATAATGTACATGCCTCTAGTTAATACTCTTTCAGACTTGTTGCATAATTATATTCTTTATATGTTTATGCATATCTGACTTTTATATCCTCAAAAAGACCATTTATTTAACTATAAAATAAAACTTTGAATTATTAACTATCTTTGCTATTGAGTAGACTATTGAGGACATATGTGTACAAAGCTATTAAATTTGAATAAGTGAAATAATTAAAATTCACTTTAGTAAGACTTCTTTTTTATTTCTGAGTTACATTATGTGTGTACATGTAGAAATTCCACTATTTCTTAATATGTATGATGAAACTATGCATAAATGTTTGTATATATATATATTCTATAGGATCTATACAAATTAATAAACATAAGAACTATAACTTGCACGTTTGAAACATTCAAAGGAAGAATATCATATTGCCTGAAATCCTCTATTACTTGACTCTGAAGATGCAAAGTTCTACCAAAGATATTGTTATAATTACACAGTGAGAAAGTTGATTTAAGATGTAGATGTTGGTTAAGTGGACTGTAACTCCAAAACTATTCTGTAACTCCAAATAAACACAAGCATTTTGTGACCCTCACTTGCCTGTCCAACTCTCATACCTCTATACCTTGTAAAATAACAACTCTCTAACAATATAACAGTTTCTGCATTTTTATAAAGATACACAAAGTCTGAAAAATTCTAGGTTTTGAAACATGAAAATTGCAATTAGTTACATTTTGTTATTTTTTTTCTTATGTATTTTCTCTTACTGACTTCATATACCTTCAGAATGAAAGAATCTGACATTCAAATAATTCTAAGTCCAGGCATCTACGTTACTTGAGAGACTATTTTTTCACGGAATTATTTCTTGCAGCCAACAATATCTGTGGTTAATTGTACTACTCATAAATTCAAGTAAAGCAATGTCCTCAAATGCATCTTTTAGTAATTATTGTAGGCCTTCCGCTCTCTGTGGTGATCTAAAGAACAGGAAGGGTAGTTAATTGTGCCATACAGACATAAGTTAAAGTTCATTGGGGTCCATTCATTAAAGCAAAACAAAATTCCCAGCATCATCTTTCATTTTGATAAGGAGGATCTCCTAATGTTTAAAAGCACTGATAACTTTTAGTGCGGCCAGGCCCGGAGCAGCGGCTGCCAGGCTGGGAGCGGCCAGGCCCGAAGCAGCCGGGTCGGGTGCGGCCAGGCCCGGAGCAGCAGCAGCCAGGTCCAGAGCAACTAGGTCGGGAGCGGCGGTGACCAGACCCGGAGCAGCTGGTTATGGAACGAACCAGAGCAACAGAGGCCAGGCCCGGAACAGCCAGGTCCGGAACAGCTCGCTCTTCGCCTGCCCCTGCCCCACGGCTGCCTCTCAGACATGGCTGGAAACTTTTGTGGGAACTTGAGGGTCTGCTGAATCAAGTGATGAAGGCTTAGATCTGGATGTGTTGAGTTAGTATAGGGCTGGGGTGTTGATCTGTGAGTGCCTTGGGTGGGGCCTGGATGAGGCTGGTTGACCTATTTGGAAATGTCTTTTGTGTGAAATGTATCATTGGGCATGTGGTGGTATTATTGATATGAGAAAATGCTAAGTAACTGATTTACTATCTGAAAAGGGATTTACTATTGGGGAAAGGGAGGGAGGAAGAGACTGAACGTAAACTGCACCTATGGATGAGGACAATGGGGGATGGGGAGGGGGCGGAGGGTGGGATGGGAACCTGGTGGAGGGGGGAAGAAATGAGGAACCTTTGTAACAATTTGAACAATAAAGATTGATTAAAAAAATAAATAAAAATAAAATAAAAGCACTGATAACTTTTAAAGAAATGTGCCCTAGAGATAAGCTATATGTTTTAGGATACTTTCCATTACTTTCCTGTCATCATGAGAAAGAAGTATAATTATGAATTATCTCCTAAATTAGAATTTGAAAGAATTCCTTTATATATTCTTGAGATTATATTAGGGTAATTGGAATTTTTTAAAAACTTATTAATAAACCAAGAACATATTTATCACTACATTTTTTGTATTTATTCTATTGAATATCAATAGATTTTAAAGAATGATAATATAATTCTAAATTGTTTCATTTAGTGGTAAAATGAAAATATCCTTTTATATATTAATATTATATCTCATCAAAGTAAGACATGCATACAATAAAAATTAATATAGCACAGAAAAACTTAAAAGCAACAGTTCCCTACACCTACCCTACCTACCTTTTGGCCTGCTCCTGTATTTGTTTCAGAAGTTGTTAATTTCCTAATTATTTTTTTAAAAACAGAGTTGATATACAGGCCAGTGTGTCCCAGCAAACCTCCATTCTAAATATGTATACTTGGGTTTGGTCTGATTATTATGTATCTGTGCCATAATAGTTATCAAGTATTTTTAATATTAAGGCTTTCTAAATAATATAATTTATATCATCATGACTTCTTGATTTACAACATTTAAACATTTTCTCTTGACTTTAACACCATAAAATTTAGCTCCTTCACAATACATCTCCTACCTTTCCCAATTTGTGATAATTGCATAATTTTATCTCTTAACTTTAACTTTGTAATGTTGAGTAATCCTTTTACTTAAGTACTTAAAGTTTCCCTGTATTTCTCATTCTATAACTTTCAATCGCATCTCCTGATTCCCCACTACTGAGGATATTCTGAGGATTTCTACTATTCTCTCTACTGCCCTCTGGCTTTAGTACTGATAACATTTACATGTTGTTCTACAACCTACAAGAAAATATGTATTTTGACCTTCATTTAAAACACAGTTAAAATGGGTAAACAGCATTTTTATCATTATAGTCATGCAAATATTTCCTTCTCTACAAGTCTAAAATAAAGGGCCCCTATGTAACTCAAAGAGAAAGTTTCTGGCAGCGAATAAAATGCTCTCTTCTTGTATTGATTGGTCAACATCATTCCACACTTTGTTTCTTATTTGGAGATTTGCTGGTATAGTTTTTATTTTCAACCTGGAATCATCTCTTGCTATTGTTGTTGTCAAGACAGGGAACATGTTAACTCTCTTTATCATATCACCAGCTTGTTCTTATCTATTGTTAAAAATCGCTCTCTTTTTTTTGCAAGACATTCTTCCTAGGGTCCAGAGATTTCCTGTTCTAATTTGGGATCGAATTCTTGCCGAATTAGGTTAGGCACTGTGGATATAGTTATGTCCAATTAGTGTAGCCAATTCTCCCTCTTTTCACTCGAGACATAGGTTTTTAAAAGGTTGGCTGCAGATGTTTGACTTCCTTCAGGATATGACCAACACCTATAGTCCCAAAGATTCCTTCCCTAACTAGTCAGTATAAAAAAGCAGACAGTAGAGAGTCTTTCCTTCTGCTCCTTAATTCAGCATCTCATAGTCCAGTTAATTTTTGAACAACATGGGTTTGACTGCATGTGTCCACTTCATCATAATTTTTTTTCAATAAACGCATGTACCGTTTCCAAACTTCCACTGTTGGAAGTTTGCAGACACAGAAGATACACTGATCTGAGCCAGTTTATATACAGGACTTGGACATCCACAGATTTCAGTATCTGTGGGAGTCGGGTAGTGTTCCCCCTTGGATCCCGAGGGTAGGTAAGTTTTAGGAGAGTCAACTATGCATATATTTTTCTACTATGCATGGGCCAGCTTTATTCAACTTTTAAAATTGCATCAGTTTCAAAGTATGATCTATAGACTTCTGGGGTCCACCCGTTGGCTTCAGGTTGTTTGAGAGGTAAAAACATGTTTTATAATAACACTACAAAGTTACTTTACTTGTTTCTTTGTATTGGTATTTGCTCAGATGGTACAAAAGCAAAGATGGTGGGTAAAACTGCTGGCAGCTTAGCATGAACTTAGGCAGTTGCACCAAACTGGACTCACAGTTTTTGAAAAAGCCAATTTCACACAGAATGTTCTTGATGAAAACAATAACACAGTACTGTATTAAACCTTGACCCTTGAGTACATGTCTGTTTTATATTGTGTGACAAGGCAGGAGCATGCAGAACGTACTTTTGCTGCATACTGAAACACAGTACCTACCTTGAGCAAAAGCACTCAGGTGATTATTTGAGAAGTGAGGTGAACTAGACACTTTTTTTCCCCCCATGGAACATCATCTTTATTTGAAAGAATGACTGACAGAAAAACTATGATGATGTAGACTTGGGAATTTGGCAATATTTTCTTGACAATGAATGGAGTGAAACTGTCACTTCAAGGAAACCACTTCAGTATTTGTTGCCAATAATAAAATTTCATCTTTCAAGCAAAAATTAAGTTTTTGGAAAAATAGCTTCTCATTGTTATTTTTTGCTGGGCTTCGTGGTGATATTAATGAATGCAATGTGAAAAATGTATTTTGAAATGAAAGAAATACATAACTCGGGATCTATTATTTCCCTGATAACAAATGCATGATGTTCCAAGTCATACATGGGTGAAAAACCCATTCAGAGTTTCATATTGACCAGTGGATTTCAAGGTAACAAAGTCTGCTCAGGTATTCTCAGTTTCTACATTGCACTAATTGTTCAAAAACTAGTACTTGTCAGCTATTAGTGTAGTATCAGAGAAGAGTATCCAAACTTAACTGAAAGGGCTATTAAAATGCTTCTTCCTTTTCCTACTATATTACTGTGGGAAACCAGATTTTTTTTAGATATCTTAATCAAAATTAAGCTATCACAATAGATGGAATTCATAAGCAGAGAGAACTCAACACTCTTTACTAAGACAGATATTAAAACAGATTCACAAAAGTGTAAGATAATGGTATTTTTTTCATTATTTTATTTGGTGAAAAGATAGGTATTTTGAAAATATGTTAATATAGAATGAGTTTATTTTTGTTGCTTTTAAATGAATAAACTCTTTTCAGGATTAACTTCTAAAATAGCAAATATTGAAATATGTAATATACTAGAGGCACAATGCACAAATTTGTGCACTGGTGGGGTCCAGCAGGCCTGGCCCCAATCAGGTTGGATCTGGGCTGGGCCTGTTTAGAGGAGATGGTGGGAGGCTGGCAGGCTGGCCTGCTCCAATTGAGGCCCAATCAGGGCCAGGCTGGCTGGGGGAAGGGACCGCAGGCAATTGGCCGGCGGGTCCCGCCTGATTGAGGTTAAGGGGCCAATTGGGGGTGGGGCCTGCCATGGGGAGGGGCTTTGGGTAGTGGGCCAGCCAGCCTCGCCCCTGAATGGGATAAGGGGTGCCAATCAGGGAGCCAGCAGCCATGGGAAGGAATCACAGGTGGTTGGCCAATGGGCCCTGTCCCTAATGGGTTGGTGGGGGGGGGGAGGGGGAGAGACTATCGGGGCATGGCCAGCCAGGTGGAGGGGTTACAGGAGGCCAACAAACAGGTGGGACAGCCAGGGGAAGGGGCTGTAGGAAGTTGGCCACTTAGCCCCGCCCCATATTGGGGGGGTATACGATCAGGGGAAGGCCAGTGGAGATGGGGATGAAGGGCTGTGGGCCTATTGTGGTGGGTCTGGCCCATGGGGATGGTGGGGGCATTAGGCCATAGGCCCGCTCAGGGGCAGGCAGGCAGGGGGGAGGGGCCATGAGGTTGGCCAGCTGGCCCAACCCCCTGATTGGGCTGGTTCACTAGCCACAGTGGTTGTCACTAGTGACCAATTGTAATGGTTGCTATGGCAGTTACGGTCGCTGGCTTTTTATATATATAGATAAACAAATTGTCTTTAGGCTCTTCAATAATTGTTAAGAGTGTAAAGGGCCTCTGAGACCAAAACCTCTGCTCTGGACTTCCTGCTTCCCAAGACCTGAAGTAGTTGCCATATTCCTCCTGCATAGCCAAGCTTTTGCTTTGGGATCTCTCGCAGTATTTTTATCCTCCTCTCACTCATCCCAGGGGGACAGTAGCAGAAAATGGAGACTGGCCAGTCTACCAATTGTATAGACAGCATGTGCTTCAGACTCCCGAAAAACCTTCACTTTGGGAAAATAATATGCAGTTTTCTTAGAAATTATAAAATTTACCAATTATTGACACTAAATTCATGTTCCCATCTCTTTGAACTGATGCCATTTGTGTTATATGTTATGTCAATTAACCATTTCCCCCAAAATTTGCAGAGGCTATTCTCTTGGGAAAATTACTGATCTTATTTTCTTCCAAAGAAAACTAACTATAACCTTATCCTCTTTCTGGTTTAAAAAGTGGGATCTCTTTACATTTCAATGCCTGTAAAGTTTTCTTTAAGAAAACTCGAATAGAATCGTCTATTGACATTTCTGGTAATTTTCTGAAATAATAACAAGAGCATAAAGACGAATACATCCTTGAAAAAGGGAGCCTTGAACGTGGTGGCCTTGCTTCATCTCTTTCTATAAGACTTGAAAGCCTGTGCTTAGTAATTTATGTTAATGCTTTATTTTCGAAGTTTTCTTTCTTCCACCAGCTCTTCATACTTTGACCATGAACTGACCTTTCCCCTCTTTGAAATGCATCCGCCAACCTGTCTCCCTTCCCCCCCTTTTCTCTCCCCCTCTTCAACCCCCCAGGATGGCTTTTCATTAAGGAACATGGGAGACATACCCTGGCATTGCTACGCCTTGCGCTCTGGTGGCAGGCCTCCCTGACAAAAATCAAAGAGCTGCCAGTGCCAGAAGGATGAACTCTGTGATCTCAGCCCTGGAAAGAGAAGCATCCCCGGGAGAGGTTCGATTCATGTCAGAGTTAAATCTTAATTCATCTGAGACTGAGAAGCAGTCAGGCTTTTGAATGTTTTTATTGAGAACCATTTTCCAAATCACAGATCAGATTAATATTTTAGTTACTTCTTTGAATGAATCTGGTCCAAGGCAACAAACAAAACCAATGGCTCATGTGCAGTGTAATTTAGAAAAAAGTTTGTAGTGTGTTTAAATAGTTTCTGCTACTTTTATTTTTTTCCATGTTGAATAGGGACATGGCCTAAACTCCCTTTCCTTTTTCCTTTTGCTTCCCGGCCCCCTCCCTACCTCCCTCCCTCCCTCCTTTTTTGCTTTTTCTAGATTTATTGCTTTCCAGAACAATCCATTGCTTAATTTTGAATGTCATCAATTAGAATGATTAGGTGTTCCCAGAGGAATTGGACATTTCCTTTGACTTTTATGATGCTAACTACCACACTATCCTAAATAAGATGGTGTTGTTAGTACTAAAATCTGTCTTAAAGTGGCAGTGAGTCTCTATAATTCTGGGTTAGAAAAGATTGAGTTTGATTATGCTGTGTTAAAAAAAAACAACACACGTATATTCAACCTTCATGGGAAATGTCTTGTAGCCTTAAATTAAATGATAATATTTATTGAGCACTTAAATGGGCTAGTCATTGTTCTAAGTAACATGTATGTATTAAATTATTTAACCATGAGAGCCACTTTGAGAGGTCAGTACTTCTATTGTACACATTTTATAGGTTAAGCAATTAAGGCAACTAAGCATTTTGAAACTTTGTCCAAAAGTATTAGTAAGTCTCAGAAATGAGATCAGAATTCAGGTAGTCTAGCTGCAGACACAGACATTATTAAAAAACAAACAAACAAACGACAACAACAAAAAAACAGATGACTTTAACTATCACACTGTGATTCCTCTTCAGATAGTCAAAATAAGTCATGAAGATAAAGAAACAATAGTGAATTCTGTTATCAGTGTATGGAATTTTCACTATTTTTTGCATTTAATTTTACTACTTATTTCCCTTTCACTGTTGGACAACTGAACTATTCAGACCTTAGTACATGTTGCTCCCTAATCTGGAATGCTATTCTTCTTTCTAACTATTCAAACTCAATCCATTCTTTAATGCTTATTTCAAATTCCATTTTCTCCATAAAACTATATTAAAAATCAGAGGCTCCTAACATTGAAGAGTTGGAATGGAACATAGAGAGTTTCTAGTACAATGTCTACCCAAACCAAGAAAGTACTGAGAAAACAATCCTGAAAACATTAGCTTCTGTTTGGAAAATATGCTATTATAGGGTGCCCAATATAATCTTACCATAAATTTTTATTAAATTAGTAATTCTTACCATCTTAAAATAGACCAATACCTTGTTGTTGCCTTTTTAAAAAAATTAACATTATTCAGCTATTTTTCATTAATCTCCCCATACATTCATTCACATATTTACACTTTTAATAGCAATTTTTGGAGTTTTTATGTACCACTCTTCTAGATGCTAGGAGAGAAAATAATAAAGAACATAGACATTGGTTCTTAAAAAAACAGATGATTTTAAGTTATCTCACAAGGAAATGACAATAAAGCCTGAGTTAAGATTGAAAAAAGTAGAATTTAGAAATTTGAAAAATAAGAAGGAAAAGCATTAAATTGAGTAATGATCCCATTTTAAAGATGAAGTACCTGAGGCATAGCGAACTTAAGTAAGTTTTTCAAGATCATAAGGCTGGTAATTGAAATAATTGAGATTCAAGTTGGCATTTTCACTCCATAGTTGATGCTCTTAAATGAGGGTAATAAAAGAGTAGCATCATATTCAGGGAGTTGTAAGTGATTATTTAAGGCTGAAGAGTAGGATTTGGTAAGTGAAGGAAATGAGATGGTGGTAAAATGAGTTAGAGAAATTAGGAGGGGCAAGATTGTGATGAACTTAGAAAGTTGTGCCAATATGTTTAAATTGTATTCTCCATACCCATTATCCATGTCAATGTTGGGTTTTCCCAACATTGACATGGATAATGGGCATGGATAATGCAATATCAATTTTCATTCTGTTATTATTTTTAAATGGATTTGTTTCTTTGCTTATTTTGCAGCCAGATTTATTTTCTTGTCTGATTTCACCTCAGAGTATTACTTCTTCATGACTCCTGCTTCTGTTTTATAGAATTCATTTTCTTGAAAAGTTCATCTTTTTATATATTTTTGGCATACCAAATAAATGTGTTACACAGTATTGGTATGTTTTGTGTAGGAAGCAACTTTAGTGATAGGCTTTTATTCCAAATTTTTAGGGAATTTTGGTTCTCTCTTATGCTTCAGTATTTTTGTATATCTACATAAATAAATAAATATATATATATATATATATATATATATATATATATATCCTTAAGCTCAGGTATCTATACAGTGTAGATGTCTACACATATCTGTACCTTTAGTACTGTATATTAACTGTATTTTTATTAATAATATTAACTGTATATTTTACTTTTGAGAAAATTTGCACTTAGGTCAATCTAAAATACTGTACATAGCCAAAACCAGTTTGGCTCAGTGGTAGAGCATCGGCCTGCGGACTGAAAGGTCCTGGGTTCAATTCCAGTCAAGGGCATGTACCTTGGTTGCGGGTACATCCCTGGTGGGGGGTGTGCAAGAAGCAGCTGGTCGATGTTTCTCTCTCATTGACGTTTATAGCTCTCTATCTCTCTCCCTTCCTCTCTGTAAAAAAAAATCAATAAAATAAATAAATAAATAAATAAATAAATAAATAAATAAAAATACTGTACATATTTTAACTTTTTATTTTTGCTGAAGTGTAATTTACATTCAGTAAAAGTAACCCTTTTTAAGAAGTATAGTTCTATGTTTGGCAAATGCATATAGTCATGTAACTACCACTACTATCAAGATATAGCCCCATAATGAATATTAAAAACTTCAGTGTCTAAATGGATGTGTACACAGAGGCCCTGATGAAGGGGAAGATTATTGGGAAATCTGCTGGATTCAGAAGGTATGCCTCTTACAATTGAAGTAAACACATACTCTATATCATGCTAGAGTCGGAAAATAAAAGGTAGATTAGTCATTTTTTGAGATGACCCATGCCATTCTGTTTCAAGAAGCAGATTTTGAGATATTCAAGGATGTGTTTTTTCCCCATTCATCCCTATGGACATGGAAATGAATAAAATTTCTCTTTCCAACTCTTCTCACTTAAGAGTCTAAACATATGGTTCCTATTCTATACCTTTTTTTAAATTCAATCTAGGGTATGTGTGTATGTATTATAATGTGAAAAATGAGAAAAATATATTAGATATTGTGTGTTTCCCCCCCCCCAAACTAGAAACAAAGTATTTTGTAAATAGCAAATATTATTGAAATGTAAAATATTATTATACTTCTCTTATCTTCACAATAGTGTTCAGTAAAATATGAGTAACAGTAATATACATTTAATGAATGCTTTATTTTTACTGAGTGGTTGGTTGATGTTTGAGCTATTGTACATCACTAAACAGTCACTTTAGAGTGAGGTTTACTTTAATATTAGGCCTAGAGATTTTTTTGATGAAGTTTTGAATGACAAGTATAAAACATTGCTTTAACCTTTTGAAAGCTACATCTTAATGTATTTCAGCCCATGATCTGGTCTTATCCTCTGGACCATATTTACCCCTATATAATTCTTTTTTTTTCCCCAGCTCAGTATGACATACTCGTTTTTAGTAAAAGAGAGGTCATGTTTATCTGTTGCACTGTCTATGGTCCAGTGATCTCTTTTGTAGTCTAAGGGGAACTGTATGAAAACTGAACTGTGTCAAGGAGACTAAGAGTGTTAAAGTTCACCAAGAAATCAAGATGAGCCTTTGCAGAAACAAGAGGGAGTTAAAATTAGTATGAATTGATTTCCTACCCTCTTTTCAGAAATTGTTTTCACATATTGAGGGCCCCTTGGCCATTTATGTTATGCTCTCTGTTATGGCTCTGACATGACTATGCCAGAGGATGGCCAAGGTCATCAATGTGACCTATTTTTATTTTTTCTTAATAGGAAAAAGTTGCCATTCTTTTCCCACACTGGCAGAGTCTTTCTGTGTGTGTGGCTTTGCAGACTCCTTTTTGTGAACATTTCACATCTTTTCCTTTGATTAAGCTTGTTAGATTTCAGACCTCCTTGAACTCTAAACTTCTCATTTCCAGCTTTTCCAGTTAGATGTTCTAAATCTAGTGATCTATTATACAGCATTATTAACTTATCTATCCTTTGGCAGCTTTATAAATTATTTTAGAAATATTGTATTTTTCTTAAAAATAAACAGGAGATAAACATTTTAAACCATCTTCTACTTAATAGTAGATATATATATATATATATATTTAGAAATTTGCATTCTCTTGAAAAAAATGAGAATGCATTTACTATTTGAATACTTTACATATCTCACTTTTCAGATTTTCTTGAAATCTAAAGTAGTAAAGAAGTCTTTGTGCTGTTGTTGTTGCTTAAGCCAGTGACAGTTTATTGGCTTAATCACCTATCTACCTAAATGAATTATTAATATGTTGAAAATAATAAACAGTCATTAAGAAAACAGCAACAAACCTCTCCCTAAAACATGAAGCATTTAGTAGGAAATTGAGGTTATATAACAGGTAATTAAAATATAAAATATCTAAAATCAAGATGAGCATTTCTTTTTCAAAATGTCCAAACAATTAATTTAATGTTTCAACACACCTTTTGTGAGGTTAGAATTATATGTTAGGAAATATTTCTGTGTGATTTTCAGATTAGATGGTAGCATTAACTGTTGTGAAATAGCACTCAATCACTTTCTAGATCCAAGCACAGAGGACATTAGGAAAAAGTAAAAGAACTTAAATACATATTTGAATGTAAATCCAAAAATTGGGAAGTTTAACTGTCAGAAACAAAAAATGAAATTAGGCAGAATAGTGAGCTGCTACTGAGGTAGCATGTCAGATGGGAGGGTAAATTGTGTCTCAGGACCCTGATGCCTAGGTTTTATTTTATTTAATTCTTTATCATTTAAAGTATTACGTATATTATTACATGTCTTCTTTTCTCTCATTGACCACCCCCAGCTTCCAGTACATACCCCAACCCCTCTAGTGCCTGTGCCCATTGGTTATGCTTATATGCACGCATATAAATCCTTTGGTTGATCTCTTACCCTCCCCTGCCTTCTTTCTGAAGATGGATAGACTATTCAATGCTTCTATGTCTCTGGATCTATTTTTGTTTATCAGTTTATGTTGTTCATTAAATTCCACAAATGAGTGAGGTCATGTGATATTTTTGTTTCTCTGACTGGCTTATTTAGCTTAGCATAATGCTCTCCAGGTCTATCCATGCTGTTGCAAATGGTAAGAGTTCTTTCTTTTTTTTACAGCAGTGTAGTATTCCATTGTGTAGATGTAGCACAGTTTTTTAATCCACTCATTTGCTAATGGGCACTTAGGTTGTTTCCAAGTCTTGGCTCTTGTAAATTGTGTTGCTAAGAGGCCTAGCTTTTAATACAAAATCAATATGCAGAAATCTATTGCATTTCTATACATTAATATCAAACTATGAGAAAGGGAAATAAACTTTTTGATATCAGTGTAAGTAAATTTTTTTGAATCTGTCTCTCCAGGCAAGGACAACCAAAGCAAAACTAAACAAATGGGATTACATCAAACTAAAAAGCTTTTGCACAGCAAAGGAAATCATAAAAAAAAATGAAAAGGCAACCAACTGAATGGGACAAGATACAAAAAAATGATATATCAAATAAGAGTTTGTATAAAAAATATGAAGAATTAATTCAGCTCAACATTTTAAAAAATCTGATTAAAAAACGGGCAGAGGACCTGAATAGATATTTTTCTAAAGAAGACATTCAAATGGTCAACAGACACATGAAACGATACTCAACATCACTAATCATTAGGGAAATGTAGACCAAAGTAACAATGAGCTATCACCTCCCACTGGACAGATTGGCTATTACAAGAAAGACAACAAACAAGGAGTGTTGACAAGGATGCAGAGAAAAGGGAACCCTCATTCACTGCTGGTGGGATAGTAAATTAGTGCAGCCACATTAGCAAGTTGCAAAGAATGTGATTATCTCAATAAGTACAGCAGAAGTATTTATTCATGATTTTTTAGAAGGCTAAAATAACTAGTTGTAGAAGGTAACATGATAAAGAAGGTAAAATGTTAGAAGCAGTCTTTTTGAAACCCCTAGCAAGACAAGGATGCCTCCAATATCTGCTCTATTCTTCTACAGAAATAGAACCAGATTAAGTTTCCCCATGCCTGTCTATATGCCCAGCCTCTCTGGAAAATGGATAAAACTATGTAACTTATAGGATGTATTTTTAAAGAGGGGGAGCACGTCTCAGTTTTTATTCTTAGGCTTCTCTGCTTACTGAGCTGGATGTGTAGCTATGAATCAGGCTGGAATATGTGGAGAGAGTCATCCTAAAAGTTTGAGCAACAAGATTCAACTTCAGTGGTCTCACACCATGTAGGGGTGTCGAACTCAATCAGAGAAGGAGCCAAAATCTAAAATCCAGCCTAAATCGCGGGCCGAATGGTTTACTGAACAGTCATAAACTGTCATTGTGATGGAAATGCAGCGGAGTGCAGTGATGACAGCGCGGTGCGGGCCACATTGCAAGGCCTGGCGGGACGGATTTGGCCCGCGGGCCTTGTGTTTGACACATGTGCACCATGGAGTCTAAACCATGGATTAAAGAAAAAAAAAATCTGTTATAGCTGTCATACTTAAATTCTCATAATGTGCCCACTTCAATTCACTGGAGATTTTAGACATTGATATAAAAGAAAAAGAGGTCAGTTATATAATTTTTAGTAAAAAAAAAAAAAAAATCAGAGAGAATCGACATACAAGACAGTTAAACCAGTAAGAATGACCAGTAAGGTAGGTAACTGTTTTTAAGACAATATGAAAATATTAAAGTTATACTAGGAACAAGCAGATTGGAAAATGTTATTAAGAAAAAGGAGTTTAATAATATAGGAAAAGCCAAAAATGATCTAACTCTTAATGTAATAAAACTTATTATTATTGTTATTAAAGTTTTAAAAGAATATCAAATTATCTTAAAGTATATAAAAGGAGACACATAAATTAATAAATAGATCATATTCATAAGGAAAAATTAAAAATAGAAAAATGTTCATTCTTCATCATACTCCAGCAAAATATTTTTATAATAATATGCTTAAAATATTCAGAAAATTAGGGTATAACAAACATACATAATGACTTAAGGACTTTAAAAAATAATGCTATTAACTTAAATTTTTAAATATTTTTCTTTATATATTTTCTAAATATATTAATCTTTTATAAGTGTTCCTGAATGTTATGTCTTTTTGCTGATTTTAAAATGGCATCTTCTAATTATATTTTTTAGCTTATCTTTGCTGATAGGGAGGAAAGCTACTGAATTTATATGCTTATTTTATAATGAACCTTTTAAAAGATATTAATACTTTTTAGTTTTCAGTAGGGCTTTTTGATAAACAGCAGTGTTAACTTAAAAAAAATTATTCCCTTCTTTTCAAAATGTATGTCTCATTATTATCCTCATCTAACTGGATTGACTGTAACTTCAAGGACAATGTTAAATAAACATTGTCCGGAGCCATCTGTTTTTCCCCTGACATTAAAGAGATTAAATTCAGGTATCATCTATTTTGCTTGGTAATTCTGTTTGTTCATTAAAGTCAAAATATGAATGAAACCATGACGGATTTATAGATAGAAAGCAGGCAGAGAGCTCTGGTTGAAGGTGAGGGGAAGAGGTGTTAGAGGAGGGCAGAGGGATTGGGCAAAAAAAGAAAGGAAAGAGGAAACTCATGGACATTGACAACCGTGTGGTGATTGCTGGGGATGGAGCGGAAAGTGGGTGGAGGTGAAAGAGGGCACAGAGGGGAAATGGTGATGGACAGAATTAAATTAAATTAAAAAAATTCAGGTGTCACTCAGGTGGTATATTGAGTTGAGACAAGTCTTTATTATGTTAAATAAGAACCACCCCTTTTCTAGTTTAATAAGATTTTTAAAATCAAACTTTTATAAATTTTTGGCATACAAGTATACAAATTTTTGGCATACAAGTATACAAATAAGATAATTAATAACATAATGCTCTTTAGTACTTAACAAGACAATGATATGGTGTTTATTCTCTTATCAGAGACAAATTATATTGACATTTCCCACTTGTGAATTCTAGAAACAACTTACTTTGTCACTGAGTATTTTTATCCTACTACACTTAAAATACTTTGATAGCATTTTATTTAGGATTTTATCTAGGTTTTTATTTATTATTTATAGGAATACATGTAGTTATGCTACTGAATTATTTAATTTTTGTTTTGTTAGGTTGTCGTATCAAGCTGTTCTTGCTTCTATCTATCTATCTATCTATCATCTATCTATCTATGTACTAACTAGTCTAGAGTCCTTCCTACTCTTTTTTTTAATGTGTTTTATTGATTTTTTTACAGAGAGGAAGAGAGAGGGATAGAGAGAAACATTAATGAGAGAGAAGCATCGATTGGCTGCCTCTTGCACACCCCCTACTGGGGATGTGCCCGCTACCTACGGTAGGTACATGCCCTTGACTGGAATCAAACCCGGGACCTTTCAGTCCGCAGGCTGACGCTCTATCCACTGAGCCAAACCGGTTTCTGCCCTTCCTACTCTTTATTCATATGCAACAATTATGTTTACTTGAAATTTTAATATTAGGTTCTAAAAATATACATTTAGACAATATATTTGACACTTTGTCTATGGGGTTTTAGAGGTACAGGAGCACAATAAGTAGCTGTGACAGCGAAAGTAAGAATAGTATGGATAATATTTACTATCTAACCCTTAAAAAAGAAGTTTGCCAGCCCCTAACTTTGAGTACCATCCAAACTGGAATCCTGGAAAAAACCCACTGATCTTTTTGATGTTCTCTGTTAAATTAATTAAACAAAGGGGCCATTAGACGGAGGTAGCTCTCATGCTATGGCAACCCATATAGGCAAACCAAAACCTAAGTCTGTAAAACCTCCAGGTTATAAAATCTGAATACTGAGAACAACAAATCACAACAGCCATCTAGGCTTTAACCTATAGCCAATCAAATATTTTTTTTTCTTTGCTTTTGCACCTTCTTTATATATCTCTTCCTGGCTCCTGTCTGTAGGGCGTTTCTAACAAATTCTGGTTTGGCGCTGTCCCATTTGAATAGATTTTTGGCTCATATAAATTTAAAATGTTTAATATGCCTCAGTTTATATTTTATCACTAGAGGCCCAGTACATGAAAATTTGTATACTTGGGGCCAGGTGGTTCCTCAACCTGTCCTGTGCCTCTCACAGTCTGGAAGTCTTTGGGGAATGTCCGAAGCAGACAAGCAAAGATGCCACGAACTGTTATTACAGCTCAAAGAACAAGTTCTATGTTATTTGGTTTTAGATAATAAATAAGATATTCATGATTAGATAAATCTTGCATGTCCTACTTAATCTGATAATTTCTGAAATGTTATAAAACATTTCTTTATGATTAAAGCTCTATCAACTCTTTCTCTGTTCTCATTCCATTTTCTCACAGCAGAAAGAATAGTTTTAAGTAGATATAAAATCTTTCTATGGCTTTTTTAATCACACAACAAATTATAAATTTGTTGCTGTTATCTTACCCAGCATTCTTTTTGTCTACAGAACATAGTTACTCTTTCCTCAGAGACTTTGCACATGATTCTCCCATTTTCTGGAATACTTCTATCTCCACAGCTCCCACCTGCACACCTTGTTCGTGGCATCTTTGTGTGTCTGTTTCCTTCTCTTCCTACAGTTTCAAGTAGTACTACTTAGATGTTTCTTCCTCATAAAAGGTCTCTCAGAGCTAAAATGGGTTCTTGAGGAAGAATAATGTTCAAATTGACATTAAGTTGTTTTTTTTTTTTCCTCACTAGCTTTGGCCTCAGCTGCTCTGAACATAGAGGTTCCTCTGTGACTTTTGGGGAAGCAAGACTGCCAAAAAGTGAGAACCTCTCAGAGAACTGTCCTTTTTTATCTTTAAATTTCAGCGCTTGGAACTGATATGCTCCTTTGCAATTTTAATCATGTCTGCATCGTGTCATCCTGAAAATTCTAACATTTACTGCTTCTCTGATGGCCCACTTCATAGTTGTACAGTGCTGCAAGGCCATCGTTACTTAGAATTTTTTCTTTCATTTTATTGAGAGGTGAGAAGGTAACACAGGTAAATATGCAAACAGAATTTGTTAATTGAAATTCAATATTTAAAAGCTAAAATAACCCTAAGGAAAAGGGTATTGAATGACATATGGGCAAATGTTCCTCAGCCTATTTTGAGTAAATATTTCTAAATTTGATACGCTTGTATTATATGTCATATTAATATATTTCATATTAATCGGCACTTGTTTATTTGGAATTCCTTTACTTGTTAATAAGAGATCATGCTTTTATATGTTTTATAAAATGTTGGCTTGGCCCTTAAAGATAGAAAAAGATGCTCATATGTATTCATAAGAAGAGATATGCCAGTTAAAATTACACTGAGTTATTAGTTCTCCCCTATCAATTTGGCAAAAGTCCAAACATTTGACAACTGTTGGCAAGGCTGCGAGGAAATAGGCGCTCATGTATTGCTTGTGGTAATACAAAATGGCACAACCCCCATGGAAGAAAATTTGTCAATATCTAACAAAACTACATAATCATTTACCCTTTGACCCAGAAAACTTGTTTCTAGGCATCTATCCCAAAGATACTTGGAAAAAACACGAAAAGACATATGCAGAAGGCTATTTACTAGAGCATGATTTATAGTAGCAAAAACTGGAGAGAACCCAAATGCTCATCAATAGGTGTCTGATTAAATACGATCTGTTATACATCCATACAATAGAGATATGTAGTTGTAAAAAGAAATGATGAATCGTTTTATATACACATATGGAGTAATTCCCAATATCTTTATTTTGTAAAATAACTTTATTGTTGAAAGTATTACATATGTTCCCTTATTTTCCCTGTTGACCCTCCTTTTTTTTTTTTAAATATATTTTATTGATTTTGTATAGAGAGGAAGGGAGAGAGATAGAAAGTTAGAAACATCGATGAGAGAGAGTCATCGATCAGCTGCCTCTTGCACACCCCCTAATGGGGATATGCCCGCAACCAAGGTACATGCCCTTGACTGGAATCGAACCTGGGACCCTTCAGTCCCCAAGCCGACGCTCTATCCATTGAGCCAAACCGGTCTTGGCGCTGTTGACCCTTCTTGTTCCTCCTCTCCATCCCCCCTCTAGGCCTTCATCACCCTATTGTGTGTTCATGGATTATGCATATATGCATACAAATTCTTTGATTGATCTCTTTCTTCCCACCTACCCACCCACCTACCCATCCACCAACCACCACCTTCCGTCAGAGATTAGACAGCCTGTTCTATTATTTATGTCCCTGGATCTTTTTGTTCATCAGTTTATTTTGTTCATTAGATTCCAACCACTATGTTGTATTTGTCTTTCTCTGACTGGCTTACTTTACTTAGCATAATGCTCTCCAGGTCCCTCCGTGCTATCTCAAAGGGTAAGAGATCCTTCTTTTTTACTGCTGCATAGTATCCCATGGTATAAATGTACCACAGATTTTTTATCCACTCATCTACTGATGAGCACTAGGTTTCCAAATCTTAGCTATTGTAATTTGCGCTGCTATGTACATAGGGGTGCATATCAGTATTTTTTTTAAGTGAAAAAGAAAAATAAGTTAGAAAAAACTTTGTATGGTTAGCTATATATCAGAAAGAAGGAATAAAAAAGGACATAGATTTTGAAGATATATAGTTTGCTTTACAGATTTATCTTTGTAATCATGGACATATTTTACACAAATATAAATATGAAGTAAAAATGCAAATAGTTAAAAATAAATTAAACAAAAGAATCTAACTCTTTGTTGAATTTGTGACATTACCACACAACAAAGAATGCAAGAGACTTTAAAATATAGTAAATGCACTTTTTTAGTGTTTTATATCTAAAGACCAAAATAACAGGAACAAATAAATTATTTTTGGTAATTTTATTCTGTAACTATTACAAGCAAAAAAGGACATTAATGTCACTAGGAACTAAAAGTTTTGGTATGAGAGAGAAGAGATGCAAAGATTAAGAAAGTTAAAAACTCTGAAATTCTAAATTTAAATTGATATTTAATTTAAATGGAAATATCAATATTATGTCATCATGTATTTTATCTTAAACAGAAAAAACAAGTATATATACATATTTCCGAGATTTGTCTACTGAAAGCCTAGAAACAATGACCAACCTGATTATCATGAGCACTCACAATGCCCAAAGTGTGGCCTCTAAGTACCAAGTCTCAGTAAACAAACCAAGGCTCCTTAAAGAGATGGCTGAATACAAATCTGAGATAGGAAAAAAACAAGATAAACTGGAACAATGTACCAAAAGAGAAAGCAAGGGATCTATAAGGAAACAGAACTCATGCCTTGCCCAGTGTGGTTCATTGATTGAGTATTGTCCTCTGCCTTGAAAGGTTTGATTCCTGGTTAGGGCATACACCCAGGTTGTGGGTTCAATTCCTGGCCAGGGTGTGTATGGGAGGTAACGGACTGATGTTTCTCTTTCACATTTATGTTTCTCTCTTCTCCTTCTCCCTTTCTCTATCTTTAAAATCAATTAAAAATATTAAGAAACAAAACAGAATTCAAGAGCCAACTTGAAGATGTTCTTATTGGCCAAAGACAATTAAATTTAAGCAGCAATAAGAATAAATGTAATGAGTAGGAACATTTGAAATATTTTTAAGTGCATGAGGACATAATAATAAAGAGAAATGCCACTGGTCACTTTTGAGATTGCTAAGCAATCAATTCAAGCTTGCTTTTTTTTTTTTTTTTGCCTTTCCTATGTGGAATAGACTCTGAGCCTTCCTTAATTTTGGAAAAGATTTTTCTTAATATAAATGTTCCAGCTTATATATGAAAAAATAAATCAATATTAGAATATCATAATTTTTCAATTCCAAATTAAATAATGGATTTAGGTACTGATTATAAATAAACACTAGCATCATAAGAATAAACAGAAGCAGGTAGTATGAGCTTCTTGGAGGGTGATTCTACTTGGGAAATATTCTTGCAAAAGAAAAAAGCTATTAACCATGTCAAGACTGTGGAGAGAAGAGTTGACAGATCTGAGTATCCATATCCTTAGACTTACTAACATGCTGATTACTCTCCCTAGACCTCCAGTTTTTATTATTATCAGTACAAATTTAATATTTCCATAATTTCTTAGAAGATAGGTTCTTTATTCTCTGAAAAATCCTCAAACTAGTTATTCTGTCTTAAAAATAATTCTATAGCCCCGCCCGAGTGGCTCAGTAGCTGATTTTCAATCTATAAAGCAGGAGGTCACAGTTGGATTCCCAGTCAGGGAACATGCCTGGTTGTGGGTTTGATCCCCAGTAGGGGACATGCAGGAGGCAGCCAATCAATGATTCTCTCTCATTCTTGATGTTTCTCTCTCTTTCTTCCTTTTCCTACCTCTCTGAAATCAATAAAAATATATTAAAAATAATTACACAGGATAACTATTATTTTAGTTTTATTATTTTGTCTATGTTTTTAAGTCTCAAGAATAACTTAACCTTGGTTGCTTTGCCTTATTTTCTCTGAAGAATTTTCTGTAATTTTACTTTCTATAGGTATTTATTTAAATAATGGAAGAAGAAACTTAAAGAATTCCATGGGAGTTGGACCAGAACTATAGACAATCATATTGTTTGGAAGAGAATACTTATATATACCAAGTGAGCCAAACTAAATAAAAGGTAGTCTTTAGAGGGTACAATTTCCCCTCCATACAATTTATTGCATGCATACTTGCTTCCCTTTTATCTCTGTCTCATAGGACTGAACAAATTCTGTAGCTGGTTATACTGGGTAAGTTTTTCAATATGACCACTATGTAATTACTAATTTGTTTGTTGCTTGTGCAAACAGTGTTGAGCCCTTGACCATATTTCCTCAGCTGCAACCCAATCCACTGTGTCAGAGCATTCATCATGATGCCCGTGGGACTTGAGGGACAAGCGGAACCAGTGGTATTGTGATGATGAACCTTCTGTTTGCTGAATAATAAACCATCTTAATCTGATGCAATAAGTCTCATTGTCTACTCTTGACATCTATGGAGTGGTAACAGATTTACTCCTTGCCATCCTCAGCCAAGTGGGGTTTTTTCTCTGACCGATTTTAAAACTGCTGAATGTATGTCTGTTGTCTTAATTAAAAACAACAACAACAACAACAACAAAAATACAGAACAACAACAACAAAAAACACAACACTTTGGAAATTGTTTAAAAGAAGTGAAAAAATTGAAGGTCTTTGTAGGGATCACTATATATAAAAGGCTAACTGACCACCCATCCATCCGACTGTCCAACTGATTGACCAGCCAGTACATATGAAGCACACTGGAAATTTAAAAAAAAATAAATTATTTTAATTTTATAATACTATATTATATATGCTATTTTGACATATACTTTTTTTTTGCAGTAACGTAATTACCACACGAATCTTCCTTCTAATTAATTTCCTTCCAGTGGGCACGAATCTGTGCCCTGGACCACTAGTATAAAGTATAATTATAGTGCATATATTGAAATGTATTCCACTCCACATCAATTAATCTGACGGACCCATTCATGTGCCAATAGAGATGAGGTCACATGAAGGCTGCTGGTCACAGTTCTGATAGGAACTCTATGCTAGATCACTAGAGTCTCGATCCCAGTCTCAGAATCTCACGGATTGGATGCTATCATATACTGAGAGTGGGGTAGTCAATCATTGGTGAAGTTACATTAATAAAGGTCATGTCTACACCAAAGACTCAGCTCATTTATTAATTATGAGATACCCTTTCTGGAAGAGGTAATGCTAATTTTTCTTAAATAGGAAAATTCTCTCATCAAGAAGCCAGTTTGAAATCAAGACTGTCAAATCTCAGAGGGAAGGTGGTGAGGAGAGGGATGGTGCAAGAAGACACCAATCAAATAATTTGTATGAATATTTGTATAACCCATGGACACAGATGGTGGTGTGGTGAAGGTCTGGTGTGAGGGTTAGAAGTGGGCTAGAAAGGTCAATTGGGAAAAAAGGGGATATATGTAATACTTTCAATAATAAATATATGTTTTAAAAGGCTGCTCTGTGAGATTAAAATCAGAGCAAAGAAAGATGATAGTAAGGGTTGAAGAAACACTCAGACCTATTTCTCTGGTGCCCCAATTGCTCTGGTTCCTATTCAATTGGCTTACTGACAGCTTTGAAATTTCTGATTCCTATTTTTCTGTATTTCTACCCACTTCTTTTTTTGTTTTTATTTTTATTGATTTTTTACAGAGAGGAAGGGAGAGATAAAGAGTTAGAAACAACGATGAGAGAATCATAGATCAGCTGCCTCTTGCACGCCCCCTACTGGGGATGTGCCCGCAACCAAGGTACATGCCCTTGACTGGATTCAAACTCGGGACCCTTGTCAGCAGGCTGACGTTCTATCCACTGAGCCAAACCGGTTTGGGTTATTTCTACCCACTTCTACTCCAGCTCTTTTAATGAACCATTTTCCCCCCTTGGATATCTATAATAATAAAAGCGTAATATGCTAATTAGACTGAACGTCCTCTAGACAACCTTCCAGAGGAAGCTGGGTCTGTGAGGGCCAAGGCAAGCTGTGAGAGCCGAGCCCCTTGCATGAATTTCATGAATCAGGCCTCTAGTATTATTATAATAGATTTAGCTATTTCCTTATGAAAATGTTTTGGGACAAGGCTAGATAGATGATTATCTCCAGGTTTCACTCTTAGCTGTGTAGGCCTTTAATCTCTTCAAGATGAATTTGAAAACATCAGATCTTATCTCTCTGTGTTTGTTATACTGTTATCATTATCAGCTTTAGAGATATTTTAATGTTAAAAATATATATACCTATAATTGGGTATGTGCATAATCTATCAACTTAATGATATGTATATGTGTTTACAAGCATAAATGATCAAAAGTTCATTTATTTATTCAACAAATAGGTACTTTGCACTGAGTATGTGTTCAATATTTTTGTAGGTGCTGGAGATCCAGTGATTATACAGGCAAGCTTCCCACATTCATGGAACTCACATTCTAGTAACAGTTAACAAGTATGGCTATATACGTATAGCATAGTTACAGATTGCAATGCGATTATGAAAGTAAGAGAAGGCAGGTAAAAACTGAAGAAAGATAGGGGTGTCTGTTTTAGATGGTATCATGATAGTATAAATAGTTCTTAGATCACAAATGCTATATTGGGAATGCCATTAAACAAACATGTATTTGCTAATTCTGTTATTTCCAGTTTGATCATAAAAAAAACCCAAAACATTGCAGTAACTATACTGTGAATATGCAACATCCGCCAATAAATCTGACATTCTCTCATCTTCGTGATTCAGACATATTAGAATTGATTGATTTTTAAAAAGAAAAAAATATAAAAACTTGTTCAAATGCAGTCAACATATAAATACTTTGATGCTGCTGCTAACAGAACTGACATTTGAATGTGTGATTAAATAGAGTAGGTGCCATAGAAACTCAGATAATGTTGAGAAATTCTCAAACTTCAGTTAGTGTATTAGTTCTCTGTTCTTTCATAGTCCATAAAAAGCTTGCAGCATACGGTAATGTGTCAAGGATTTTTAAAAAATCCTATTTATGTGTACAAGTTCACATAAGATGCATCTTCCTTTGTGTATTATATAATGATGCTAAAATATGAGGTCATTTAAGGATTTGCCAAACATGGGAAAAGAAATATATTTGCAGTTTTTACATTAGGATACATTTATGCTGTGGAAAAGCACTATTGCCTAAATACATCTTGAAAAAAAATGCTTTTGAGAAGGAATGAATAGCACACAAATTCTGATTTCTTTTTAAGTCATCTTGAAAAACGGACTACAGACACCTGAGCTGAGCTTTAATAAAGTGCTAATTAGGAGTGCATGCCACAATTTGAATGGTAGCTGTATGAAGTGTACAGAAATC
Source organism: Pipistrellus kuhlii (assembly GCF_014108245.1). Lineage (NCBI taxonomy): Eukaryota > Metazoa > Chordata > Mammalia > Chiroptera > Vespertilionidae > Pipistrellus > Pipistrellus kuhlii. Next base: position 27,265,232 of record NW_023425438.1, on the reverse strand, counting down.
TCAGCAGTAGGGGAATGGAATGTGGCTTTTTGGGACAAGTTTGACAGTTCGGTGCTGGTCCTTTGATGGTATGAATCTAAAAGCTCTAATGCTGACAGAGACTTTGAGATTATCTATTCAAACTCTCCATTTGCACCTGAAGAATCTAGGGTAAAGTAGCATGGGTAAGTGACATGCTCAAAACCACATGGGCCAACAGATCACCTGATGGATGAGTTTCTGCTCTGCCTGCAGCTCCACACTGCCCCACCTTCCCTCCCATTTGCTTCTCAGCCATTTTGTTGAACTGCAGAGCGCACAGGCTTAGAAATAAAATGGATTTCACTTGTGCAAATTAACCGTTTGTTTGCTGGCTGTTCCTGTGAAATATTTTAGAAGAGAAGAATGGCAGTAAAATCAAAATAAGGTTTAGAGATTTTATTTGTCCTTTTTTTTTTTTTTCTTACATCCTGCCATAAGAAATTTTAAAAAGTCATATTATGGTTGAGACAACATCAGAAATGGAGGTTGGAGGATAGGACTGGGGAAGAGTTGTCAGAAAGGAAAGAGAAGGTCAGAGAGGGCCATGTAGGACACTGACATGGAAGGTCACAGTTCCCTGGGTTAGTGACTGTCTCCCTGATAGTTGACTTTCCTGATTCTGAAGTGGAAAATATTAACTGCCTTTGTTTTCCTTTCCATGAAAAGGGCTGACTACTCTCTGAGGCGCTTTTCAGTGTCACTAGTCAAGGACTGGGTATGTATTCAGCCTTTTAGAAGTCTTACTGGAAAATAGACACATAATTCTTTTTTTTAATCCTCACCTGAGGATATGCTTTTCATTGACTTCAGAGAGACAGACAAAGAGAGAGAGAGAAACATTAATGTGAAAGAGAAAAATTCATTAGTTGCCTCCATATGCACTCCAACTGGGGATCAAGCCTGCAACCTCAGTATTTGCCCTGACTGGGAATTGAACCGACACCTTTCAGTGTAGGGGGCAATGTTCCAACCAGCTGAACCACGCTGGCCAGGGCCATATATGTAATTTTTGAGTAAGCATGCAACTCTATATGCAACTAGAAAGCACTGATGTCTATTTTCAGGGTAGAGATTAGGCCATCCTTGCTGATCTGTTAATATCTGCTAATTTGAAATTATAGTCAACTCCTGATTTATCAGAGTAAGGAGGGTGTGTGCAGAAGAGAGAGAGAGCATAGATGCATGCCAATCATAGGTAAGACAAAACTCCAGTTTGAGGGGATCAGTGCAGCATGATGGTTAGAAACAAGCAGTTATTTTTGTGTTCAAATCCCAGTGCTACACTTACTAGCTATGTGACCCTTGGAAATATCTACAAAGCTTACATGATATGGCCCCTGACTATAACTCAGTGTCCTGCCTTATCCCCTCATGTTCACTTTACCTCAACCTCAAGGCCCTCCTACTCATCTGTGGTCAGGACTAGCAAGCTCCAACCTTAGGGCCTTTGCACATGCTGCCTTTGCAAACTACTTAGAGCACTATCCTTTCTTTCAAAATTTCCTTAAATGTCACTTTTTTATTTTTAGAGAAACATTCCTAGCTATACTATGAGGAATGACAATGATAGAGATTCTACTTTCTACATTCTTACCTGCTCAATGTTTCTTTATGGTCAATTTGGAGGTATTATATATGTGTTTTTGTTTGGTTATCTTTTGTCTATTCACATTAGTAAATAATTTTTTAATGTAATCCCTCTTCTTTTTCTTTTTTTCTTTTCTTTTCTCTTTAGTTACCTTATTACCTGCTCTCAAAAGGTTCCTGGAACATAGTAATTGCCCAGTATGCATTTGTTGAATAGATGCATGCTGATACCTAACAAAAGAGCCAGTGATAGAAATGGTTACATGTTGTATCTCTGGGGAGAAAGACTGGTGATGAGTGAGGAGGACAGGACCCTTACCTGGCATTTAACATAATTGTTTTTACTCTGTGTGCGTTACATTTGTTGTAAATTATTTCAAAGAGTTTGAAGTTGGGAGCTAGTCTAAGATATACCACCAATCTACGCACATTTAATCTATATTTAATTTGATTTCTTCCACTTCAAACTCCTTTGCTTCTGATCATAAATGGAAATGAACCAGCAGAAAGGAGATGGCATCCATCCACTCTGCGTCCATGTAGAGCTCACTGTTCTGGAACCTGCGCCTCGTGAACTCTCACTAATGACCACAGAGATGAACCTGGGAAAATACTTTTATCTTAATTAATTGAAATGATACAAATTAAAAATGTGGCTAATGTGAATGCAAACACCAGTAGATACAATCAATTTGAGTGAATGCACCAGACCATTCATGTGGCCACAATTCCTCAAGCCCCACTAACTTTAAATATTTTCTGTATCTGGATAGCTTCATTTATGTCTCTTCAGCAGCCTGCCCTCGAGTGGAAGAGCTGCAATAGGAGAAAAGGCCCGTGGCATGGTGGGCGGCACCCAGATGAGGGTTTCAGGGTAACACCTGAAAAATTCACTTCTCCCCAATTGTTACCCCACGTAGGTGTTTTGTCCTTCCGAGTGAAGTATTTGGGGCATGTAAAAAAAATTTGAGATCTGTGTTTTTCTCGGTTGTGTGGTGTTAGAGACACAAAAATTAGACAACTAACAGAGGATATCTTTAAATGTGGGCACAGTAGCATTTACATTAGTGAAAAAGTTAAAAAAAAACACACAAAAAAAGCCTTTGCTTTACCCTCCCCTTGGCCACACACATCACACTCACACACACACACACGCACACGCACATGCACACGCACACCCCAGTTCTTCACCCCAGGATTCGGATGATCAATGCCCTGGCACGGCCTTGCTCCTGCTGAAGTCACGAGTGAGTTCTAACAAACCCCCCTCTAAGGCTGCCTCCTATCACAGGCTCCTCGGGATGGGATGAACACATCCACCAAAAATCATGTTTTCTTTGCATCCTAACTGAAACAGCATTAAAGGGGGAAATGGGAATTCAGCACTGCCAGCTACAATATCTCTCCTATCAGTTCACCAATAAGGCCTGGTAGGGACCTGCCGAGCCTCTGGATAAATTGTATTTTCCAAGGGTTAATTAAGCTGTCTTGAGCTTCTGCATGAAGAGGAACAAACTGGCACTTGCAGCGCTTTCTGAAACCTGCTGTCGACATTACGGTCCCTGCTGCTTTTAGCTGTATCGATCCGATGCCTGACCTGTGAAATCCTTGATGGCTGCTAACACTAGAAGCTTACTGGAGCTTTCCCAGGGAGCTTCGGGACAGCTTGTGTAGTCAGGTACAATTACCTATCCCTCCAGGAGAGCCAATTAGTTCACAAAGAGCTGGAGCAGAACAAATGTTTTGTATGTGATTTAGAATCCTAAAAAAGAAGGGAGAAAAAAAAAGGGGGGGGGGGGGAGAAAGGCTTTGTTCTGTCTGAATCTTTTGTTCCTAATTTTATGATTATTGTTCAATTCGCAGTGGTCCTCACAGTTCCTCACATGTGTCTGGAAGATGTGTAAGAACACGATAAAATCAGATTTATAGTTTTCTCCCTTTAAACGATGAAAATTGCCTGTGCCATTGAAGGTCCAATTTCTGGACTAATTGTATAAACTCAAAGGTAGGAATGCCAAGTTTGTTCTACTTTCCGTGTTTTGGAAACTTTTTCCTCTCAATGGTACTATCAATGTTAATCATAATGGAATACTCCTTTACAAAGGGGGGCGATGGATGACAACTACTTCTGAAACTTGGCTGTGCAGACAGAAAATGAGAATAAGAGGTTCCTAGGTAGAAATATGCTCCACATATCCAGACATATCTATAATAATAAAAGTATCATATGCTAATTAGACCAGACCTCCTTCAGATGACCTTCCCGATGAAGCTGGGCTGTGAGGGAAGCCTGGATCTCGGAGGTCTGCCAGCGGCCGGAGGGAAGCCGGTTCCGGCAGCTGGGGAAAGGAAGGCCTGCTCTTGTACGAATTTCATGCATTGGGCCTCTACTATCAACATAAGCATGATTGATCCTGAAACTACAGCTAAACTTTATAGACTGTCAACCAATAGAGTGTGGTGTCCTTTGAATAAAAGGTGGTGCAACGGACCCATCACCTGTGTGCCCTGAGGCTCAGAGTGCTTTCCCAGTAACAGGTATTAGTATTGCTGATACAGATACTGTTATCCCTTTTTCTTTGTGTTTAGCGATACTCATTTATTAGCTAGTTATAGGATGCGGTCTGCCCATTAAATACAGTTTTCTGTATTGTTGTCTCTGAATGCTATCTTAATGATGAAGGGATCACTAATTAGCCCTGGAAGCATAGTGTTCAATAGGATTAACTATCAATGGAATTTAATGCACTCTAGTACCAAGTAAGCATAAAAATGGTGGAAAATGGCAATGTTGTTCTTTTTTAACAATAGAGACAACATTTAGAAGTCTGGTTTCAAATCTTCTTTCAATAAAATAAAATCACATACAGGGTTGGCAAAAGCAGGTTTACAGTTGTGAGTATGCAACATATACTTATTCTTGTATTATTATGTATTAATTATTATATTATGTTCTATACAAACAACTGTAAATTCACTTTTGCCCATGCCTGAAATAAACTGGGACAGAAGTTTAATGTAAAAAAAAGTGTCAGGTACTCATCACAGAGGCTTTTGGTCCCCATTTAAAAGGTAATAGAAACATTTGACTCCTTTTTCTGAAAGGCAGTAACATAAAAACTGACAAAAAGATTTCATCATATTTTAGATATAAGTCACATAAAGTAAAATCAGTTTCTGGGTTAACCTAGAGTCAAACGTGCTAAGACAGTAATAACAAAATAAAGATATTAGTCAGGCAGGTTTTACCTTAGCTGCTCTGGCTTTATTAATTTGTAATAAAGTGATAACTGCACAAAGAGAAGTAAGGGCCTTGTATGACCTGAAGTAGGTGGAACTATATATAGTCTGATTACACAGAGGTAGAGGGCGGTGGAGTGCAGGAGGCCTGGGTATATGCCAATGTCTGTGTGCCTGAGGACTTCCTGTGTTCTGAGCATGCCTCAAGTTTGTCCTACTGATGCATGCAATGTCAATGAAAGTAGATTCATGTTGCCTCATGTGAAGGCACAGCTGCATGGAGTGGGAGCAGACTTTTGTTGGTCTGCTTGTAAAATGGACTGGGAACTTGGTTTCTAGGTTAATATTATGTGGGAAGGGGGAAATATCTACTAGACTGGAAGGAGGCAGTAAGGTTGAGAACACTGAACTAGAGGGATAGATGTCAGTTGGCATTCTTCTGTCAAATGTTTTTCTCTCTTCCTTATTAATGTCCCACACTGTTGAGACCACTCCATGGGTGTGCTGGGAAGGAGGATAACAGTTGCCAGTACTGGAAAGTTGTAGCATTTTCGAAACTGGGAAAAAATGACCCTGCATGATTCAGGGCTCAATTCACTATTTTAATTGGTAAGAGACAAGCAGATAGTCTATCCTATCAGTGGTCAACATTTTATTTCAAGAATAAAAATTGTGAAAATGAGATCAAAACCATGAGTTGAATTGTTCTCGAGCCCTCTGTTTTGTTGCATGCTAACCAGTTGTAGCCGTATCCTCTCCTGTGATTCACATGTCACAGACTGGGCTGTGAGAAAGCATGGGAAGAGCCATGCACATCCTTTCCTTTCACCTGAAAAACAACCTAAAACTGGCGTCGGGAGTGCAATCCTGAAATATATTGATTGCTTATTTATGAACGTGTGATACCCACACATTATTTATTCTTCAAAACATATATTTCATAAAAGTACTTTTTAAAGAACCAGAGAAAATTCTAAAGACCTGTTTCCTTTATAATTTCCTTTGTAAGTGATGGTATGAGTTCAGTAAATTCTCTCTCATTGCACAGATAGGCCTTATGAGTAGATCATGACTTTAGGTTTACTTCAGTTATAAGGGTCTATCATCAAAAGTTAACCTGAATCCTAAAGATACCAATTAAAGATCATCAATAGAGCTGACAGTTTTCCCATCCTCTTCTCAGCTCCTTCTATTGAGTCTCCTATTAAGAGGAGAGTAACTGCCTAAGGATTCAACTTGAAAGCTTTCAATCTATTAAACAGACTAAAGTACACGATGATCTGCTTTTTCTAAATCATAAGGGGCCTTAGAGATGAAGGTATTAAGCACAAACAAGATCACAAAGGACATTTTAATGTTTGAAATACCAGTGTTCATAATATATAACACAATAGCAAAGGTTTTTAAACTGTGCTTTTATGAAGGAGTAGCAAGTTGGTGAAAACTAGAGAATCGATTTCTGAAACCCTTATTTTTGAAGTATCGAGAATATTCTTCTCATTGGAAAATTGTGGCTGAAATCAATGAAGTGCCTGTTTTTCACTCTAACCACAACATACCCTCTGAGATCTGCCTATAAGTGTGATTCTTCCTATGAAAAACATCAAGAAAGAGAAAGAATGAAATCCCAAACTTGATAGATGTAGGTGTTGAAATGAGAAAATGCCAGACTCAAACATAGAAAAGGATAAAGGAATTAAAGAGATAGAGGGGAGAGTGCTTATTCAAGGAGAAGTATTTATTGCTCCATGATCCATTAGGACATCCTAGAAGGAGGCTTAGTGCAAGATAAATGCATACTATTCTTAACAAATAATGCCATTAACGCTGCAGGATGTCCATTTAAAAAAAATCTATTGTTGTATGTTAAATTATAGTGAAAACATGATACTCTTGATCTTTAACTTTATTTCTACATTAATCCAAATTCATCTCTCTAGAAAAATTCTCCTTGTTTATAACCTTTATTTATAACATCTAGTAAAATCACCCCAAAGGTAAGAATTTCACCAAAAGGATATCTGTCCTTATATCCAAATGACATTTTAACTTTTTTGTCTTTTAAATATTCTTATCTGTCTTTAATTATGTTATTACAAATAAAAGGCCAGGTCCAGCTGGTGAAGCTCAGTGGTTGAGCACTGACCTATGAACCAGGAGGTGTCGGTTTGATTGCTGGTGGGGAGCACATGTCTGGGTTGCAGCCTCAATCCCCAGTGTGGGGTGTGCAGAAGGCAGCCAATCAATGACTCTCTCTTATCATTGATGTTTCTATCTTCTCTTCCTCCTCATTCCTCTCTGAAATCAATAAAAATATGTTTAAAAAATACAAGGCCCAAAATCATACTTTATCCATGAAAGCTAATCAAAACCATAGCATTCCCATCACAGCTCAATTGCTCTTCTATCATCAATTATTTTATACAGGCCTCCTATCTAGTAGGCACTATGGGGGGCCCTGTATTGATAATGTTGAACAAAAGAGACACATTCCTTATTTACCAAAGTTTGCAGGCTAATGGGAGATTATTACTTTCGAATTTTAATAAGTACTTAGGAATGAAAAAGTATATAGACACAGCCTTAGCTGGTTTGGCTCAGTGGATAGAGCATCAGCATGGGGACCAAAGCTTTGAGGGTTTGATTCAGGTCAAGGGCATGCACCTTGGTTGCAAGCTCCTCCCCGGCCCAGGCCCTGGTCCCGGCATGTGCGGGAGGCAACCAATCGATGTGTGAGAGCACATCAGTGTTTCTCTCTGTCTTTCCCTCTCTCTTCCACCATCCCCTAAGAATCAATGGGAAAATGTCCTCAGGTGATGATTAACAACAACAAAAAGTATACATACGTGTGAGAGCATATATATGGGGACCAGAAAGACGATAATAAGGAAGAATTTTGTAAGGAAGTGATGTTTGAGCTATGATCTGAAAGACAATTGGGTACTCATTGTGGGGTTATTAGAAGCATAGGGTGATGAGTAAAAGAAGCAACTAAGTATAAGGTTGTGTGGAAAGATGAAAATATCTGGTCAACTGGAAGAAGCCAATAAGGTTGAGTCACTGAACTAGAGGGGTGAGGCCAGGGCAGCAGGCAGAGTGCAGACCAGAAAGACCATGGGTTGCCTGAAGAGTGCTGACCTTGTCCCGGATGTAGCAAGCCATTGTAAAGTTATAAATACCAGGTAGGCATGACCTGATGAAATTTGAATTCTTAAAATATCGCTGTCAGCTGTGGAGAATGAATAGGAATAGATAAGTTAACCACTCAAAAGGTTTTTGCCGTGGCCCCTCTGCCCCACGTTCTCTGTGCCAATTGTCAACTCATGCCTGTTATCGCCTGGAGAGAAGCATGTCTATCCAAATACCCTGATCTGCAAGGTTTCAAACCGGCTGCCTGCAGACTCAGTCTTGACCTTGAACATTTTTTCTTCCATGGTATTGAAAAATTGTATTGATTTATTTACCACATCAATTTTACATACAAATTTGAGCTAACAGCTTCACTTGGTATGTTAGAAAATGTGTCCGCATAGGCCTGCATTTCTGCATGGCGATAATTCCTATCAGGTGACAACTGGCTGGAGCTGAGAAGTGGTTGTTGCCCTTCTCTAAGGTGAGGCACTAGCACCGCAGTTTTTGAGTCCTTACCGCTGCATTGTCTTACAGTTGACCTGCATCACTCACCTGTCTAGTCCCGTAGGCATTTATATTTTTGGTATTGTCAGTTCATTTTCACAGAGCCAGAGTGGTGAACTTAGATTTTAAAACAAAAGTTACAATTTAGAAAATAATGTGATGATAATAATTACCTGGAATTCTGTGTTTTCTGAATATAATAAACTAATTGACTAATTAATATAATGAAAATATATCTACATGCAAAAGCTGATGGACTTGTTAATTGGTTTCTCTCAATAAGAGTAATGTATTACTAATTTTTAAAAATCCCTATAATGACTAAACTAGAGTTACCCCAAATACTCATAGTAAAATATATATATTCAAATATATATATAAAAATATATATAAAATATGAAAATATGCAAATATATGGACCTGGCATGTCAATCTCATGTCAATCTTTTTGATTGACAGAACTGAATTTAAGACACATCAAGTCATAAACATATTGCTACCTTTAATATTATTCCTAGCTTCCATTTCTTTGGGTAAGAAAAGTTATAGAAATTTCTTTAATATTGTGTCTTTTTTCTACTCTTGTTATTTTGCCCTTCCTAAAAGGAATCCAGTTAAAGTGTATACATCCACTCAGGTACAGACACATCAGGCATGTTGATTATGTCACCCAGTTCCTCTAAATTATTACTATTTGTGTGTAATAATAATAAGGATTATTATTCCTTAAAATGTGTTCTTTGCCCTTATATATGAATGGTAGATTGTTGTTGTTTTGAATGATAGTTTTTTTTTTTAATATAGAAGTTTGAATTTGACACTCCAAGGTTTTGGACAGTACTCTATTGCTTCTCAGATGTAACTGAGAAGACACATGAAAGTCTACATTTTTATTCTCTGCGGGTAACCTCACTTTTATTCTACTGAAGTTTGTGGTATTTTTTTTTTATATACTACTGGTGTTGATAGATTTTAAGTGGATTCATCTTAATTCTTCTAAAGCATTCAATAAGCTTTCTGGTTGACAAATTGTCATTTTTAAGTTTAGAAGATTATGTTTCTATCATTTCCTTGATTATTTCTTTACTCTTTTGTGCATCTGGTTCTGCAAAATTATTTTTCTCTCATAAATTTATTTTGGTGCTTTTGCCTTACATTTGGGGGATATCTATATTGCTATTACAGATTGCATAAGTTTTCTTTAGCAAATACTCTTAAATATTCAACCCCTCATTATTTTTGGGTTTTGTTTACAAATTTTGATACTCAGATTTCTAAAGTCCAAGAATTCTGATTGCTTCTTACTCAGGCTAATTTTTTTAAACAGAGGAGATATTCTTTTATGGTTTGGAATTGTGTTCAGTGGAAAAATTAACATTTTATTCTACCTATCTTTGGTTTCTCAGTTCTGTGGGGTTTTGCTATCAAACTACATTCTACCTGCATTATATTTCTTAGGCATTTATTGGATCTTATGACAGTAGTTCTGCTATCAGATTTTCTAGTATGTTAGCTATTTTTCCTTATTATTATATTTGTTATTATTTCAATGATTTTGGGAGTTGGTAGAGATGAACTAAAGTGTTTGTAGGTATTTTGATCGAATGCAAAACTTTAAATTTGTAAAAACTTCATATTCTAGAATTATTTGGATATATAGGCCTCTTATACTATAGCTCATTTTCATATACTAGTGGCCTGGTGCATGAAATTCATGCATGGGGTGGGGGGTTTCTCTCAGCTCAGCCAGCACCTTCTCCAATCAGGGACCCCATAAGGTATGTCTAACTGCCGGTTTAGGCCCGATCCTACAGGGACATCCCTCTCACAATCTGAGACCGCTGGCTCCTAACCAATCACCTGCCTGTCTGCCTGATCGCCCCTAAATACTCTCCTCTGGCTGCCTGATTGCCCCTACCTGCCCCTGCCTGCCTGATTGCCCCTAACTGCCCTCCCCTGCCAGCCGGATCTCACCCACAACTTCCCTCCCCTAAAGGCCTGATCATGCCCTCAACTGCCCTCTGCTGGCCTGATCATGCCTAAATGCCTCTACCTGAGGCCCCACCACCATGGCTTTGTCCAGAAGGAAATCAGACATCCAGAAGATGGCCATTTGATCTGCTCTAATTAGCATATTACTCTTTTATTAGTATATATGGGTCAAGGATTATATTAGGAGATATTTAATGTGATTATGAAGTATAATCTTATTCAGATAATATTAAGTGGTTTATTCTGTGCAGTGACAATGTTGAGGTAATACTTTTCATTTCTATTCCTAATATTTTTTATCCCCTTCTAGGCCATGAGATGTTCTTCACCAATCCTTATACTAGTAGACCATAGTCCTAATCCCATGACCTACTATTAGTGAAATATATTCTAAAAACACCTTTTTGAAAGCATCCTCTTTGTATGCTTTCATACTCAGTTGGGAGAAAAGATTGGCTTAACATTTCTAATAATCAATATAAATTGCAAACATAGATAATCTACTACTTCTTTTCGCTGTGACTTTCAATCTTACATGCACTGCCATTTTTGCAGAAAGTCAATGGCCCTTTTAGTAGGCAGTGTCTTGCCTTTTCTTCTCCACTAATGATTATAAACTCATGCTTATACATTAAGAATCACATGTCAAGTTTCATCAAATCAATGATTTTAAGATATAGGAGTGGGCCTGGGGACATGCATTAAGAAATTGAACCTATAATTGAGGTATCATTATCACACTCTAACACTCGCACTGGAATTTAATCGTACTAGAGTGTTCATTTTTTAGGAACATTTTTTATTTCCTCAAAAATGAAACTTAGTTCAAGAAAAAAATAATTATGACATATTAGAGATTTAGCTTAGTAGAATGGAAAAAAATACATGAAACTGATAGAAATCAAGAAAAAATATATTGGATTTATTCTAGTACTACTTGATTACTTTGATGAGCAAGAAGGAAATCTTGCCATTTGCTACAACATAAGTAGACCTCAATGGAGTTGCTAAAAGAGATATGTTAGACAAAGAGAAATACTTATATGCAGACTCTAAAAAGCTGAATTTGTAGAGACAAAGAACAGAATAGCAGTTGCTATTGGAGGAATTAGAAAATGTTCATCAAAGGGTAAAAATTTGCAGTTAGAGGATGGAGATTGAATGCACAACATTGTAATTATAGTTAATAATATTGTGTTATATATTTCAAAGTTGCTAAGAGACTAGATCTTAAATGTTCTCCACACACACAAAAGAAATAATTATGTGCTGTGGTGGAGATATTAGCTAAAGCTACAGTGGTAATCATATTATGATATATAACTATATCAAATTAAAATATTGTACACCTAAAACTTAGACAATGATATATGACGATTTATCTCAATAAAAATGGTATGCACGAATTAAAATATTTCCATTAAAAATTTGGATGTTTCTGAATAGGTCATTTAGCCTATCTAGACCTTCATTTCCTCATCTTTAAACTAAAGGGGTGGATGAGGTGATATCTACTTTTCTTCCCTGTCAAAGACTCTTTCCACTGTGTAGAACTCATTGTAAATGGAATAGAATCACTAAGGAAGTCATATTGATTACTTCTTTCAATGGTTCAATGTTTCTAGATTGGACAAGAAAGATTCTTGCATAATTTTTCCTCTCTTGTATTAAAAATCCCACTAAATGTCTGGCCAAGGGAATGGAGGTTCACAATCTGAATGTCTCAAATTAGTAAGGAGTACATGGAGATGGCAGGAATATAAATACAATTGAACAGGTGGTTTTTGCTGGGGAGCCACTGTGTCCTGAACCCTAAAACCAGTTTTGGAGTAATAGAATGACACAGAAGGGATGGGGTAAAGTATGAGAGAATATAAAATGGAAAGGTTCTGCCATGGAAAGACCTGAATTCAAGTTATCTTATGTAGTATTTATCTATTGTTATTTTCCTTATGATAGTAGTTTTCAACCACTATCTTTGAAAAATCTTTTTAATTATAAGCAAATCCAGATTATGGTAGTGATACTAGACTATTGTATTTTTTATAATACACAAATAATAGAATTTATAGTCAAAACACCTTTTTTCCCCCCTTTCTACTCTTTCTTTTCTTCTACTCACTTTGGGCCTCTGGTGTAAATACCTTTCTCTGTCAGTGTGGCTAACAAGTCAGTCCTCATATCTCACTTTTTGAAAAGCTATATATGAGCATCACATTCAACCTTCTACATCTCATAATTAAGTGTGAAAATAAATACATGACCATATGTGAAAATGAAGTAAGTGAAGGAACTATAAGCACTTGCTTAAGATACAAGAAAATATTTTTAGTATATAACTGCAATTATAATATTTCCTTCATAATATCACACTAATAGGTACATTTCACTAGATGGCTTCAAAAAAATTTCCCTTTTTACATTTCTGGAATTATCCAGTTCATTCCTGAACTAATGAGTCAAAAGTAAAATGTCCTACCAATAGAGTTCATTTATAGACATGGAACAATAAGCAAAAAGGAGGCATATCCATCATAAAGAAATATGATCAACTCTGAAAATGAGAAAAAGGTATTTATATCCAAGACCAAAGTAAGCAGCATCAATTTCAATAAATCAGATAAGAGATAAGCTCTTCATTATAAGCAGGCCAAACCTGGCAATAGAGATAAATATATATGTAGACTCTTAGTTTCTGGATCATCCTCTTCATAAATTTATGTCACCTTCCCCTATACTGTTTTTTAGCTAAGTTTTCTAAACCCTAAGCTACTTAGATATAATTTGCATGAAGCTGTCAGGATCACACATCACTCTGCCCTTGGGGAATATAACAGGTCACATCATCCAACTATATCTGATGAAAAGTTTGAAAATAAAGCTGGTGAAGGTATCACTGACTTCCAAGTCAAGGGCCAAGCTCTCAGAGAATAGAGGGAAGCATATCCACAGACAAAGCTACTGCGGACTTTTAGGTTTTGCTGGAGATTGCCCTAGTTCCCAGCTGGAAGCCTTGGGTCTAGGTCTCAATTCGCTATGCAATATTTGACATTCACACTATTTCTTTGATTTCATGTTCCTCCTCTGTAGAATGGATTAACACCTGCTTTTTCTTCTAAGGTTATTGGAATATGCAAATAAAATCAGATTTATGAGAATCTACACTAATAGAAGAGTAAGATGCAATTGACCATACCTCTGTGACACCCACCAGCCAATCAGGAGTATGAAAATTAACCCAACAAAGATGGCGGATTAATTTGCAAACACAAGTGCACAGCAGCCCAGGTGCTCCGGGCCTCTGGACAGCGTGGGAAGGCTCTGGCCCAAGCGAAGGCAGTGCTGGCAGCCAGGGAAGGAAGGCCCATTCTTGCATGAACCTTTGTGTATTAGGCCTCTAGTACTCACATGTGATTTTAATGTGCTTTTATGTGTGTGCTTGTTTTGCCTTATAAACAGTATTTCTTTCCAGAAAGGACATGTATGTTCATGACATGTACTTAGCACAATATGTGACACATGGTGTTTGTAAAATGCTTGTTAAATATTTGTTATGTCTTTGTTGAATCTCAATGAATGAAACAACTTTGAAAAGACCGAGTTTGGGAGAAGTAACAATAAAATACATATATCAAAATGTAAATTTCTTCTTCCATTGTTACCATCTTCTTTCTTTCTCTTATTTCATCTCTACTGTCACTTCTGAACATGCTAAAAACGTACACTTGTATTCTCTTCTTTTCTTCCTTTCTAAGGTAGGAGCCAAAGCTTTTCCTTTCCCTTACTGGCATCATCAATTTCTCCCTCCCTTTATATTTTTTCTCTCTAGCTATTTCAGCTTTAGGACAGTATTTCTATTTCTGTGGGTATCATTTAAATCCCTTTCCCTGACTGAGAAAGTTCCATTTGTTGATTGTGTTATTTAAAACAAATTCTTCCGTTTCCTTCCTGCTAACCTTCAAAATGCTTTGCAATTTCACTTTCGTTATTACATTCTACAACTGCCCTCATAAAGCCACACAGTGAATTCCTTCTGACAAATTCACAGCCACCCTTTCCATCCTCACTTTACTGGCCTTTTCTACTGCATTTTACTTCTTCAACCTTCCTTTCTACTTGTTAATCCTTTTTCGGGTATCTTTGATGACATCATAATTTCTTGCTTCTCATACATTTCAAAATGTAAGTATTTCTTGTTCAATGAAAGGAAATTGGACAAAACAATTATTTCTGGACCTACTATATAAATTATATTGTTTTAAATCTACTTATGGGAACTTAACAAACACCTATAACTTTATGTGAATATATTCTTGGACACTGGGATTATGAGTTGGTGATGAGTCAATTTTTCTAGTAATATATCCTTAAGAAGAGAGTAACAAGATGCTTATCAATGTTGATTTATAGGTCTGGTTTAATATAATAAGAACATAATATAATAAGAACAAATGTGGAGGAAAAAAGGGAAATAAAAGGTAAAGTCTTCAAAAATATCAGGAGAATAATATAATTGTGGCCCAATTATTAGAATAATCTAGAAGGATCAGACTTGACTGTTAATGCCAGTGAAAAGTCATAATCAAGGTGTTGGGTGGCTGGGCTCTTATCATGGAGCTCTGGGAAGAATCTTCTTTCAAACTCATTGAGATTATTTGGTCTACCACAGAAACACACTCAAACTTGTGTGAGAAAGCTTGAGAGCCACTGATATTTTTTTAAAAAAATGTTTTAAAAATATATTTTTATTGATTTCAGAAAGAAAGGGAGAGGGAGAAAGAGATAGAAACATTAATGATGAGAGAGAATCACTGATTGGCTGCCTCCTGCATGCTTCCTACTGGGAATCAAGCCTGCAACCCAAGCATGTGCCCTTGACTAGAATTGAACGCAGGACCCTTCAGTATGCAGGCCATTGCTTTATCTACTGAGCCAAACCTGCTAGGGCGAGAACCACTGATATTTTAATCTTAATGATGAGAGAAGTCAGGACATGGAGAGTGAACTGACATGCTAGAATTGATATAACAATTAATGACAGTTCTGCAATTAGAACCTTATGATCCTGAATTCCAGGACAATGATCTTTTCTGCCGAAGCAAGTTGTCATTCAATTTAATAACATATTTATAGTCTCTGCAGCAATTGCATTTAAACTTTGTACAATGACAAATGGAGAATAAAAAGGTCAGCAAAATAGCTGCAGTGTGTAAATATTTAAATACTTATATCCAATTGTTTAATATCTATAATAGGATTTTAATTAAATTTTTATCACTTGTTCCTCCAGATTTTTGGCATTGTTTCTGATCCAATCAGAACCTGGTAACTTATAAAGTGAGCCACACTCTCAGAAGGAGAGCCTCAATTAGTATTATACAAAAAAAAAAATGTCTAATGTAAAACCACTGTGATTTGCTGAAAGTTCAATGTTGATACTTATCATAACTGTGCTAAAAAGAACTCTGTAGCAGTTACTTATATTATCTTATAAACGCTGTTGTATAGTTGTGGCATGCAATCTCATACCTCACAGTGTAGCTGTACACTTAGGTGAAACGATAAAACTTTATACTGTACATCAAATTAATCTTGCACCACTGTGCTCAAGTGAAGCATACTTTGAATTTTTCAATAATTCTTCAGCACATGGAGGGAAACCAGATCACTACAAGGACTTATTGGGAGAAGGGGAGATGTTCAATTCCTGAAGGAAACAAATTTGCCTCATAAGGGCCCTAACAAAATACAGAAAAGCTGATCCTGTAGTTTTTCTTGTTTCCCCCTCTCTCCTTAGG
Source organism: Pipistrellus kuhlii (assembly GCF_014108245.1). Lineage (NCBI taxonomy): Eukaryota > Metazoa > Chordata > Mammalia > Chiroptera > Vespertilionidae > Pipistrellus > Pipistrellus kuhlii. Next base: position 27,248,958 of record NW_023425438.1, on the reverse strand, counting down.
CTTTCTCCTTTTCTTCTGTTTGTATCTTCGTTCTGCTCTGCTTGCTTCTCGATTCTTTTTCCTATAACCCTTGATTTCTCTCCCTAATTCTTGTATGAAATCAATGATGAGAATGATTAACTAGAAAGTATGTAGAGCATGAATTTAAGCCTACCTATGGCAGAGACTGTGATCACCAAATATTTCAACTGCTATAACTGCTATCTTATTTCCCTGTTTATCTTTCATTTAGATTGGGGCTATAAAATTAATCTAGCCAACGGACCTTGAGTGAGCATGTAATGGGTCACTTCCAGGTTAAGGTAGTTAGGAGCCAATGTGCCTCTTCCATCTCCTCCACTATTGTGTTGACCCCAATGCCCATGAGTTCTAGATGCTGAAGCTACAAGATGGAAGAGGGTTATGCAACCTATATTGGATTTTAAATGGACAAAAACAAAAATAAAACATTTTGTGTATTAAGCCTCAGAGATTTTGGATTTAATCTAGCCTATCATGGTTGATTCAGAAATTGGTAGCAGAAGCATTGTTTGAGAGATAGACAATAAGGAAACAGATACTGGTGGCTGCCAAAAATAAAATAAAATAAAATAAAATAAAATAAAATAAAATAAAATAAAATAAATGAATGAATGAATAAATAATAAATAAATAAATAAATAAATAAATAAATAAATAAATAAAGGAAGGGGTGAGATCCTTGTTCTACAGTGCCAAATTATTTGAGAAAACTATCATCAGAAATAATTGGAAAATGACTATGTTAGTGTGATCTAAGCTGGCAACCCTAGGTCAAAGTATTCTCTCTCACACTATGGGAAAGATATTATCCAGGACATCTACAGCAGGGATAGTAATTTTGGAGACCATCTCACAATTCTGTTTACCAGTGAGACAGAGAAAAAATGGGTGTGGGAGAGAGAAAATGGAAGCTGAAGAGATTACAAAGTTAGAAAATAAAGTACACCTGAGAACGGTATCATGAAAGTTTTAGTGTGAAAACTGGCAGGCACATATTACTGGAACAAAAAGATTATACGTCTAGTAACTTTTCAAGGGACATGAATCGCCCATAAAATCTTGACCTCAGGTTTTAAATGCCTTTGACTGTTTCACATTTAAAACAACCTTTGGACCCATATCTTCCAGAAGCCAGAAAGGAAAACTTTGCTGGAAACTTTGCTACTACGGAGAGCCTTTTCCCTTATGATTACCTTTATATAGACAAAAAAGATAATAATAAAAATTAAAAAAAAACAAAAAACACCTTCTTCAAGTGGCCATGGGGGCCACAAAGAACAACGGGTAAGGAGTTTCCTTCCAGAGTAGAATGAGGATCTCATCAAAGAAACTTCCCCTCACCTAGAGTAGAGGGTCTTTGGACTAGTGACTGCTATGTGCTTCCCATTTGCTATGGGCTGAACTGTGTACTTCACCAAACGCATATACTAGTATTGAAGCACTAACTCCCAGAACTTCTGAAAGTGACTGGAAATGGACACAAGAACTTTAAAGAGGTGATTAATTTAGAATGAGGCTGCTAGCGTGGGCCCTTATCCAATCTGTCCTTAAAAGAGGAGGAAATTTGGACACAAACAATAGGAATATAGACACAGTGTAAAAGCCATATAAGGACAGCAAGAAGGTGGTTGAATATAAGCCAAGGAAAGGAGCCTCAGAAGAACTCAATTTATTGACATCTTGATCTTGAACTATGTTTCCAGAGCTATGAGAAAATTAATTTCTCTAGTTTAAACCTCATAGTATGGGGCATTTTTATTATGGTAGCCCTAGCAAACTAAAATACTATTCTTCCGTTTTTATTTATTTATCTGTCTTGTTAGTGTTCCTGTGCTCTTGTGTGATGGTGAGATGGTGGGTCAAAGGCTTAGATAATAAAAGTGTTTTTCCTGCCAAAACCGGTTTGGCTCAGTGGTAGAGCATCGGTCTGCAGACTGAAAGGTCCCAGGTTCGATTCCGGTCAAGGGCATGTACATTGGTTGCGGGCACATCCCCGGTAGGGGGTGTGCAAGAGGCAGCTAGTCGATGTTTCTCTCTCATCGATGTTTCTAGCTCTCTATCCCTCTATCCTCCTCTCTGTAAAAAAATCAATAAAATATATATTTTTTTAAAGTGTTTTTCCTTTTGGTGCCTATGCCTCTAGAGAAAGAGAAACCACATCTGGACAAGAATCCTGGACTTTAAGTTGGATGAATTGACTTCATGGGACTTTGTAACATGTCCCTTGGGGAGGCACTGAATGTATTCTAGGTGTAGGAAGAAAGACAAAATGGATACTGAGTTATAAGAAGTATGGATTGTGACAACAAAATTCATCAATTTTCCATGTGCCCCTACATTTCCTAGCTAAAATAGTTTTGCTTTGAGAGGTCTTTTTATTGTTCTCAAATATTTGTTCTCTCCCTGTGAGAGGACAGGCATTCCTGCCCATTGCCATGGGGCTTGGAGGGCTCCCTTCTTCCAGAGGCGTATGCAACCCTGCCCATGGCACTAGCTGTAAATAAAGAAGTCTAAGGAGAAGTGATGGTGTCAATTTTTAGCAGAAGCTTAAAGAGACATTTATTTTCCCATGCATTGATTTGAATCCATGACGAAGACTAGGATAAAGGAAAGAAATTTCAAGTAGGGTGAATAAGATAAGCAGAATTTGAAATATTGTATTTAGCATATATTATAGGTACTATGAACAGAAATGACAGACAGGATAGAGTAATTATGTTGGGCTATTATATATATATATATATATATATGTGTGTGTGTGTGTGTGTGTGTATATATATATATATATATATATATATATAAATTTTTTTCCAGAAAAGGAGCTATTATGTACTAGACCATATGCTTGTTGATATGATGACAGTTTATAGTTCCAATCTAGACAAGAGGTCACAGTCAGGAGAGTCTGAAAAGGGGCAACCAATGGAGCTCTGAATAGGAAATGTTTTGTTTTTTAAAATTTTATTGATTTCAGAGAGGAAAGGAGGGTGGGAGGGTGGGAGGGCGGGAGTGAAGGAGGAAGGGATGGAGGGAGGGAGAGAGAGGTCAATGATGAGACAGAATCACTGGTTGCCTGCCTATTATCTGCCTCCAGCTGGGGATCAAGCCTGAAAAGTACATGTGTCCTGGCTGGGAATGGAACCGTGATCTTTGGAGTTCACAGATTGATTCAACCACTGAGCCATGCTGGCTGGGCTGAATGGGAAATCTTGAAGCAGGAAATCTGAGGAGGCACAGGCATATTTATAATCTGGATTTGTTTATAATCCAGGATATAAAGAGTATCCAAGAGAAATTACATTCAACTTCATACAGTATTTTTTCAAATTAGAAATTATGAGTATTCTATTGCTTTATTTGATATGTCTGGGTTTTCAAATTTGATGCATGAACTGGTTGAACCCATGTTATACTATGAAGAAACACTTTTTCATGTAGATACTTATCAAGCATCTCTGGAGGATTTCTGCTGTTACTTCTTAGTTGGGTGACCTTGAGCAAGTTAGTGGACTCTTACTATACATCAGTTTTCTCATGTGTTAACTGGTATAATTAACAGAGCCCCAGTCACAAATAAAATTTGCTAGAATAAGTAAGTGAAAAAACACTTAACAGAGTGCCTAGTCTGTGATAGGCATTATTAACTCTCTTCTCCTTTTCTTCTTCCTCCTCTTTGGTCTTTGGAAAAAAGGAATAGGGAAGAGTTGACTTCTTTGCTGTTTTATTTATTCATTCAATGAAATAATGAATTGGTGTTTTCCATTTTTCTCCCCAAATACTTTTCTATACAAATACTCCTAAGAACTTTCATGAGTTTCTTTGATCCTTTATTCTTTGTTTATAACTGGTTTAAGTGCTGTGTTTAATTATATGATACCCACCACTCCTAAACATGCACAAAAATGACCATTGTTTACCTAGTGTTAACAACTGGGATAAAGGATAGATAATATTGGGTAGAAAAGAAAAAGAAACCTGGGATTAGTGACCCTACAAACGACTGTAGCTATAAACATCTCCACGAGATGGATGTCATTAGAAGGAAGATGAGAATGTTGACATAATTAATGGCTAACATTATCTGTTACCTTTACATAGATGAGCGTTTTATTTAAAACTGTAACTCTTTCTTTCTTTCTTGGGCGGGAGGGTCGGGATCTGGCTGTAGGGCTGTCTTTTCTTTGCTTTCGTTTTTTGTTTATGTGCTATTTATTTTGTCTTTCTTCTTTTCTCTTTCTTTGTACTGATCTTCTTTGCTTATTTTGGTCGTTGATGGCGTTGACTATTGCTGTTTTTTTTTCGGGTTGCATCTTTCTTTCTCGTTTCTTTCACTTACTTCCTTCCTTCCTTCCTTCCTTCCTTCCTTCCTTCCTTCCTTCCTTCCTTCCTTCTCTTCTCTTCTCTTCTCTTCTCTTCTCTTCTCTTCTCTTCTCTTCTCTTCTCTTTTCTTTTCTTTTCTTTTTTCTTTTTTAACTTAGAGCAGGTATCATCAAAACCATAGGCCACAAGTTAAATCTGGCCCACTGCCTGTTTTGTGAATAAAATTTTATAGAACATAGCCACCCCATTTCATTTCCATATTGTCTACTGCTGCTTTTTGCTACAATGGTAGAGTTGAACTATTGCAACAACACCATATGGCCTACAAAGTCTAAAATGTTTCCTCTCTGATCCTTTACAGAACCAGTTTACGTAGAAGATCAGTATTTCTTTTACCTATAGTACAAACTATGCTTAGCCCTTTTCCCTTGGCCAAAAGACAGTTTGGGGAGAGAAAAGACCCCACACCTTTCTTTCCTTCCCTTTTGTTGTCTGGTGGCCTCAGGCGCATCATGCCTTTGACCTTGAAGTAGCCAGGTTCTCAATCATAGCATTGCTTACTGTCCCTTGCCACATTTAATAAATGACAATGAATCTGTGGAAAAGATTGTCCTTAAGGAAGGGCCAGAAGTTCTGTGATCATTGGATAATTAATGTCACAACTTCTAGGGTTTTTTTCTAGAATCCCAAGAGAGAAGCAAGGTTCTCCCTTGGTTGATTCTGAAACAGATCTTCTCACCTCTAAATCTAAAGTCTGCACTCAGGTAGATAGTGTTTTTCTGATATACCATGGTTGCAGGTTTGATCCCCTGTCAGGGCATATATAAAAATCAACCAATGAATGCATACTTAAGAGGAACAACAAATCGATGTTTCTCTTTCTCTCCCTTCCTATCTCTCTAAAACCAATAAAAAGATAAAATAAAGTAAGATTTGTACTCATGACCATAAACTTTCCTCATGCAGTTGACTGGTATGAAGACTGACAAATAGAGTATGCTATTTGCCATGAGGTTGGAAAGTAATGAAGTCTTAATAGGTAGTCTTGCTTAAAATTTTGCTTCTTAGACCTGTGCCCAGTGGTGTCATCTGCTAGACTGATCATGTCTGTACCCCTAATAGGATATTTAATGATAAAAAATAGGGTCAGTAAGACATATTCAAGCATTCAGTTTGATAGCTTCAGAATGACTAGCTACTAGAGGCAGTGGGATCATAAAAATGGATTCAGGGCTTGCTTCAGTTTATCAAAAAACTGTGAACTGTCCTTGAAACACTGTGGATTTTAATTGCTTAGGATGGCTATTTAAAATGAATTTGATATTTTCTCTTTTTCATGCAATAACAAATATATGTATATACGGGGGGAATCTACTGAATTGTCAGAACTGCAGCATCCCACTTTATGAACCCCGACGTAATGGCTCTGCAAGAGGCACATGTTATTGACTGTGAAGACATTCTGTGTCGGTTGACTGTGAACTGAAGTATCGTTTTCCCTCTCATCCCGGCACCTGGATAATATTAAATTTGGACCTTTGATTTGATTGATACATCTCAGCAGCAGGACATTTAGTCATTTATGTCATAAAACCAAAATGAAATATTTTATATCACTGAACACAGCCCTGCAAGGTACAGTACTTAAAACCAAATGAAGTTAGCATCAATTTTACAGTTATTTAAAAATATATACATACAGGCACACATGTGCACACAAACACATAAACCCACCTTAGAAATGCTCCCCTCTCTTTGTTTTGGAGTGACATTTAGTAAAAACATAAATGTACCTAAAGAAGCTAAGGTGGCAGCTTTAAAAGCAACAAACAGGGACCTACTTACATATGCAAAACAGGCACTCACAGGTGCAAGAAAGGTAATTGCTGGTGCAAAATATGCCATTACCTGTTTTACATGCACAACTGCCTGATTTGTAAGGGCAGCTAGCTGATTTTGTCTTCTTGTGCATACTTTTTATGCACAAATTAGTTGCATTGGAAAATTTGGCACCAATATTTCTGTTCTTGGACCTACAATATATTAGGTATAAAAGACAATAGAAACCTCACAGTGACCCAGTAAAATGCATTTGTTATCTATTTTTACAACAACTAAAAGACGGGAAGGTTCTTCTGGAATTTCCACCCCCTGGTAACAAGATTTTGTGCTTTTTTTTTTTCTTTTTCTTTTTTCTCAAGTGCAATGTATTTCATTAGCACTTTAAAATCTGCTGAAACCATGCAGCAACTTGCTTGCCTATTAGTTTAACTGAAGGCCCATCACAGCAGTGCATTATACACTGTCTTGGGAACAATTAAGACATGTCATCCCCCCAAAGCAGTTTTTAAGTGGGCAAAACATATTTAATGGGAGCATTTGGGGCATCCAGAATGAAAATACAATGAAAACTATAAGGAATATGTACTTACCCTAACAATAAACAGGCTCCTTATGATTCACATGTACCCTCTTGGGGATATGGTATCCTGTGTGTACATTCTAAGTGTTGTTAATGAAGTATTTATCATCTAGGGCAGCATAAGCTGAAGAATGTAATCTGTGGCCAGCTAAAGGGCACTGTTAACAACAGCGGCAATGCAAATTTAATATGTACATAATTATTGATCTCTTTAATACAAAGCTTATGAATAATACTCATATTTAGGGAATCAAGCATCAATAGCTCAGCAATTGATGGATTTAGACAGGTCAGACAGTGTCATTCTAATGGCATGTAATCGATATAGACAAATGTGTCAGAAAGGTGGTTTGAGAATACCTTTATAATGTATAAAAAGGTCCAGATTCAGTATTCCTTTTCCTTTCTTAATATGGTACACATGTTTCTAAAGCAAGAGTGTTTTTTTTAAATTAATTCTCTTACAAGCCCTAATAGTAAGTCAAATAAAAACACAAGTGTGTCCATGTCAGCTGTCCTGCTCTCCATCTATAATAATAAAAAAGTAATATGCTAATTAGATTGGACATCATTCCGGATGTCCTTTCTGACGAAGCCCGGGGCTGGAGAGAAGCCAGCCTGGGTCCTGGGTGCCAGAGGGAAGCCAGTGCCAGCAGCTGGGGGACGGAAGACCTACTCTTGCACAAATTTTCATGTTTCAGGCCTCTAGTATCATGTAATATGTTAAAAAATGTCAAAATCAGTGTAAAAGTCATGTCACTACATGTTTTTCAACACTGAATTTTATTTGCATTTTATTTTAAAAAATATTTATTGTTGAAAGTATTACAGATGTCCCCTTCACTTCCCCATGGATCCCTTCTATCCCCCCCAACCCCCACCCTTCACCCCAGGCCTTTACCATCCTATTGTCTGTGTCCATGGGTTATGCGTACATGCATACAGATTCTTTGGTTGTTCTCTTCCCACCCACCCACCCTCCCCCACCTTCCATCTGAGATCCAGAGACATGGAAGCATAGAACAGACTGTAGAATAGAAACATTGAAATTTGGGACCACACTCTATTTGAGGTCACAGCTTCCTTTAATACACTAACCTGATTTTTTAGTGAGGACATATCTTTTGTGACTGACAGGATTAACCATAGCTTTGTAGCATTTCAATGACCAGCTTTCTTACAATGGAGTTTAAAGTTGCTCTAGTTAACTGAAGTTTTGTATTACAGCTGAATTTCTACCTTAAGAGTCATTATTATAGGAAATCAGAATGAGAACTTGGTTTCAGGAGGCATTTAGATCCAGATGGCATGGCTGTGTTTCTTTCTAAGATCTATACAATAAAGTATACAAAATGTTACCAATGACTTTCTTGCTTGTGATTTTTATTTACTAGTCTTTTTAAAAGCAGGTCACAGATGAGGTCCAGGATACAAATTTAATTTCTGTGTGAAAGAAAAAGTTTAGTTAGCTTTATTATGTCTCATTGTCTCCTGTGAAATAATTTGATCTGTTTCTTTAGTCCTAGTAACTATCAGAAATACTTAGTAATACTCTTTCTAAGGAAATAACACATGAACGAAAGTATGTAAAGTCACATAGGAAGGAAGGAAAGGGAAGAAGAAAGACTCTGGAAAGTTTTGGAAAATATGTATTTTTTCTGTCTTGTATGAGAATATTTTTCTGTGTGGACAATAATCTTGTAAATGGTTTATGTTTCTGAAAGTAAAAGATACCCAAATAAAGTGTAAGATTTCTATTTTGAGAATAACTAGTATTTCAAAACTAAAGAAAGGTAATTTCAACATCTTGCCACCAAGTACAAATAATGATTAGCCAGCCTGCACAACAAAAAAAGTTATCTATGGCCAATAAAAGATTAAGCTATTTCTTGATAATTCAAATAGACTATTCTGACCTTTATAAGATATGTTCATAGACATTTTAAATGAATTAAGTATTACTGAGTTACCCAATTTTAAACATGTGAGAAAAAAATATGCCATTGAATTTGATAGTCAATGGACAAAATAAAATGCAATATCAGTATGTAACTGACACACTTTTTTTTTTGCTAAGATATGCATTTACTTTCACATAATATTATTATTTTTCAATAAAGGCATCTCTTTGTATATATAAATGAATAATTTTCACAACACAATATATTGATAACTATTTGAGAAAAAAATTTACAAACCAAAGACAATATTCTTTGTGGAGTCATGTTTTATTTGGAATACATGAACATCATATGTACATTTGATATGGAAAAAATATATATATTATCTGATTTGGAAAGTAATGATTCTGTTTCATTATATGAAAGTGCAACTGCAGATGATAGAGAAATAACACTAGCACTGAAGAAAAAGTGGAACTGAAGCCCTTTACAAACCAAGAATTGACCAGAGGGAGAATCAATAGATGTTTTCATATAAAAATTATATATAGTCTAAAAAAAGAAAATAAATAAAAATATTATACATACTCTTGGAAAATGCAATGAAAATACTAAAATCTGGAAAAAATGAACCCTCAAGAATAAAAGGCACTAAATGGAGACTTAGGTAAAGTGATGCAAAGTTGATTCTGAAAATATTGATTATGAGCCAATAAAACTAAGAGAATTGGCTATACTAGTGAAAGCCCATACTCTGTTAGAACGTAGTTTGCTTCCTCTTAACTCTTCCTTTCTCTACTCTTGTCTTCTCTTCCAGATCTCACTTCAAGTGCTACTTCAGGCCTCTCTCTCTTTTGTTCTCTGAATTTGAACTGCCTGTTTGCCCATAATCTGAAGGTTCTGAAATACCATGTCACACTTTAATGTGTGTTTGGATAATGAATCATTATTAGGGAGGAAAGTTACCCTAACCAGAGAACCGTCTCCAAAAGGAGAGTGAAAGCCCATTAGTTTTTCAAAGTCATAAGGAAATTAAAAGGAAAAATACTAATTTTAAAAAGAAAAAGAAAAAAAAAAAAAAGCTCAGTGGTCTATGATCTTCAGGTTTACATGCATGAATCTCTCATCTTGCTTCCGTGGATTGGGTAGATTTTCCTTGGGTGTGGATTTATGATAATCTTTTTATTAAAGCTAAGGCCTATCATAGAGGCCTTTTCCAGCTACTAACTAGATTGGTGTAATCTAAAGTACAAGCCATAAAAATTAATGATAAAAGTTAATATTCAGGGAAGTAAGAATGGGTTGTTGTTGTAATCAGCATCAATCTAATGATGCTTTTGTGGGACTCTGTTGTCTGAAAAGAGCAATTTCAACTACAAAATTACAAAGGGGTCCTTTCCTGTTAAGTCTCCTAACACCTTGTACAATTACTTCCATGCACTTAAGTTTTCAACTGAGTGAAAGTTCCTTGAAGTTCAAAGGTTGTGTCATGCTCAGGCTTCTCTCCCAAGTATGCAGTTCAGCATCTCAGTAAATATTTGTTGAAATTAAATGAATATGGTTTACCAATAAACATTTATTGAATATCTTTTATGGAAAAGGCAGTGTGGGTTAGGGTCTGGGAAAGGACAAAGAATAACATTTAAAGGCTTACAGTCTAGTTGAGTTGGTCAGTGTACATTTAGGAGATATAAACAATAATAGGAGATAGCATCTGCTAAATATCAAATGGGGATTGTTAACAAAGCTACCAGGAGTTAGTCACCCCTCAGGGCTGGGAAGTATGAAGAAAGCATGAATCTCTATTATGTATTTGAGACTTTCTGTTTTTCTGATGAAAAAAGGTTAGCAGAGTGTGTTCAATTCTATCACTTCTGAATTGGTCTTCTAGGCTACTCTTCGAATACTAAGTCAGAAGGCACTGTTACCTATTCTCTTGAAGTGCAAACAAGGTGTGTCCAGAGAGGATGGATAGATATCACAGTAGAATGGCGTGGGAGGAGGGAAGAACTAGACACCAGGAATTTGTACTGGGTGGAGCAGATGCTTCAGCTATCACTGTGATCAGGTGAGGAGAGAGAGCCCCATGAAATAAGGTGTGGCACGTAAAGAGTAGAAAAGCAGGCAGCAGCAACCCCATTAATGTTATAGGGTTTTAGCAAGACTTAAGTTCCATAGGTAAAGGCAGAACTGGATAACTAACATCTCGATTTTTATAAACTTTTAATTGAGTGCTTCCTATTCATTCATGTACTCATTCATTCATCCAATTAATGTTTAATGATCCCTTTGGGAATCTAAGGAAGGAACAATATAAAATATATCATGTACTACAGTGGAAATTAATAAGTAAATGGGAATTGAAATAAAGGAGTGCATAATTTTGCCTCAGGGAGGGGTTCTATAAAGGAAGTGACCTTTGAACTAGATATTAAAAGATGACAAGCTTTCACAAGAGGAGGAGAAAGGGCATTTCAGACAGTAATGAGTGAAAGTTGAATTATTTCACTTTGTACACACAACTGAAGAATGGACTTCTCTACTGCTTACTAACTGAGTGGCTTAGTAGGATTTTTTTGTGAAGAAAACTGAACATATGAACATGTTTTGAGCCACTTAATGTTCCCAAACTTATCATTATTTGCTAGTAACATTGGAAAAATCGGCCTATCTAAGATTCAAAAGAAACTATGCTGAGAGATAAAATATAAATGATAGAACTGGTTGAAAAATATATTTTATCAGAATAGATGTAAATGAGGAATAAACTCGAGAGTTAATACCTTTATTTTGGCCTCTTAGCATAACCGCAATCTCAGTATAGATTTATTATTTTAATAGATAATTTTACAATGGAATTTAATAAACACTTGATGAGATAATAATGGGTGGTAGCAAAAATAAAGATGACGACAATGATATTATTACATGTAGTAATTTTAGAATCTGTACCTTTCCTCTCTTTTGATTCCTTCTCATTTAAAGAGGATGGCTCAATTCCTGATGGATCAGCTGGCATTTGATGAGTGAATTGTCAGTTCTTTCTTAGGATCCAAATCCACTCAACTAATCTAAATCCCCTCAGACACAAGTAGCCTTAGGTTTCTAAAGTTTGAGTTAATTGAGTTGTATTGTATATGAGCAATTCAGAGGAGGTATTGAAAACAAGATTTTAGAGTTTACAGAGGATACTAAAACTGGAGGCTGAGCAAATAATGAGGAACAAAACAATCAGACTCAAAAGAATTTGGATTGTATAAGTAATTGGATCAGCAGATGGCAAATGCAGTTCAGTACAGGAAAATGTAAAAGAGACTTGAAGCAAAAGAAACAAACTGGAGAATGTGTGCTAAATGGAACCATCATCCAGAATGCTGACCAGGAAATGGGAAGGAGGGGCTACTATAAAAACATCAATCATGGCAACTCTTAGCTCGTGGCTAATTCTGTTGTTTTAATCCTATCAGAAAGCATGTGCATGCACATTACCCACCGTGGGGACTTGCTTGTACCCTATGGGAACTAGCAGTATGCTCCAAATTTCAATAATTTCACCACTCAGTTTTGTCAAGGCACCTTTCAGAAATTCTTACGGTGTTAACTTATTTTAATGCTGCCTTTTCTCCCTTTTGTTTAGGCTTTTGCTCATTATTCTATAATTACCTTTCTCAGACATTGCTAGAAAGATTCGGAGCCATGTTTTCAGGATATTTTACTAATTACCCTATATTTCACCATGTCATAAAATGCCCAGGAGGATCCACAGAAGGGTATCACTCTCCCCAGTTGCCCCATTCCCTGAAGGTATAAATGCACACTTTGCAGGGGTGGGAGATCAACTGTTTAGCGAGGCAGAGTGATAATGCTGTGCATTTGCAACCTTTTGTATGTGTGCTCAGAAGAATGGCCTGGGAAGCTAGTTTAAAAAATGGAAATACTTAGGTTCTTTTTCCACAGCCCAACTTAGATAAGCCTGGCAATTGGAGACTCCAAGAGTCTCCCCTGATGATGCTAATGTAGGTCATCTTTGGGAGGCATTGAAAAACACTAGGCATCTAGGGGAAAAAAGATAGAAAAAAACACCAAATCCTAGTCCTGTCTCATCTAACTGAATAATTAACTTGTTGACAGTGAAGCTGCTCAAGCTCCGTGTACTTTATCTAGAAAACGAGTATAATATCTGCCCAGCATTCTTGGCAGAGGAGCAACTGGAATAATGTCTGACATCTTATTGCATGTATTGTAAATATGAACCCAAGGTAAAAAAGCTTGCCAAAACGTAATGTGTGCTTTTGTGATCCCACAGTAATGCGCTTTTAAACGGATGGTGGAGGCAGCCATCTCCACCCAGCCGGGAGTTAGTTTCCTTTTCATCTGCTGCCACTGGAATCCTCACCCATAGTTGATCTCTGCAACCAAATAGGTACTGAAAGTAGTAGATGTTTTTCCTTTGTATACTTTTTTTTTTTTTTTTTTTTTTAAGTGCTAATAGAAGATCACTCACTGTGTCCCCATGGCTCTGTTACTCCCAGGGAGCAAGGTTTGAATAGTGTTTAGATTCAGGCGCATACCCTAGGCTCACTGATACTCTACTCCAGCTTTTGTTGTTGGGGATGAAAATGACTTCCACTGGCCTGATAACCACCCTTTTATCATCTACTACTGAGGTCAGATACTCAACGGCAGAAAGCAAAACTGAAGTCTGTTTACAAATCATACTGAATCCATGGAGCAAAGTAACATGCGAAGTCAATTAATCCCAAGAATATGTAAAAATGTCCATAGTTCTCTCCCCCCCCTCACCCCCGTTGTTCTTTTCTTTCTGAAATTCTGTATTATCCAGGCAGTCTCATGTAAAGTGTATTGGTGGCTGAATTAAACAATGATAAACCCCAAAACGATATGAATCAGCTACACCGAGGCACCCAAAGACACTGCTTTAGGATGAGAGTTACAATAAGCACGTGGGAAGAGTGCATGCACAGCTTCTTCAGCGCTTGTCTTCCTACCGTAACCCTCTCTTTGGAAAAGTCTGTGAACATGGCTACCATGTAATTAGCTGGGCAATATTAGGTGTTTAAAAATATTTTTTCAGGTGCTTTTTTGTATTCAGGATAGATCTCAATACCAAAAATCAATCTCAATCAAAGCAGCAACCGAGTTTATCATAAATTAACATGAAAAGGTTTTCTACTGAGTAGATAGTTAATTACTATCTAATTTGAATATTTTTGCATATTAATGAGAAATAGATGAAAATCATTTTTAGATTTTTACTTCAGCTGAGAAACCCATGGAGATAATGGATCCTTTTTTAAGAGGCAGGTGATCTCTATTACTAAACAAGAGACCATTTTAAAAAAATTTACTGACTTGTTTTAAGTTGATTAATGGATTAGAATTTTGCCATTAATAAACTATATTCAAATGAAAGACAACTTCATTATGTGATTCTGTAGCTCCTAGCTGCTTGCCAAGTAAGAAAAATGAAAAATAGATGAAGAGTTTGCTAAGAAAAAATATAACCTTGAGCAGTCCTTCAAAATGTCTGGGTGTAAACATTTCTATGTTTCTAAATGTAAATGAAGTTTTATAACTTATAATTCGTTTATAACACGAAGTTCTATGTATATTGTTTACAAATGATATTTAGATTTAGAATCTGCATGTTGGACTGAAGTAGGGGTACACTCTTGAAACTATTACCGCATTCTCTAATTTGAAAAAGTGACTGACAACTGCCTCAGGGCTCAGAAATTACAGCCAGCTAGACGTTGAAAGTCACTGGTATAAAATATCCTTGAAAACTTCTTTTAGCATTGCATACAAAGAATAATATTTCTATTATTTTATACCCATTTAGGAAAAAATAATTTAAAGAACTATTTAGCTTTCTTCAGTTTTCTTTTACCTTTACTTATTCCATATTCATTGTTTGATATATACTTTTAGGCTACCTTCCTTTCTCTCTTTGTGAAGGACTTGCTATTATCTAATAATTCTATGCATTCAATTGGCTCTGGCCGCTATTTCTTACAGACTAATGCAGACCAGTCATGATGAATAAAATTAGATAAGTATTTTCAGACTTTTGAAACCAAACACTTCATCCAAGATGGGTAATGTAACAAGGTATTTTTTCTTTCAGTCCACATTCAATTTTAATACATTGGCTATTTTAATCATGTTGCTACCACACCAGCCCAACTTTGATTTTGTTAAACCTTACATATGTAGGAATATTCTTGCAAATAAGTTAGTTGGCATTGTATTTTACCAAGAAGAGAGTCGGGGTTGGATTGAACTCATGGACATTCAATTAGCATCTGGCCTTGTAGCAGGAGTTGAAGAGATGCTTTTGGGTTAACTCAAATTATTTAACTCAAGAGAAAAAAAGTAGAAGAGTATTTTCTGTAGGCTAAGGAACACCTCCTTTATATTACGAAAGAGTCCAAGAACTTGAGATCGATCATTCCTGAAAAAGAAACTACTTAGATGGATATGTTCACAGTTAATTCCATACTCATCTCATTCACTGGTTGCCTATCATCATGGTCAGGACCTTTGATGCCAGGAAATGAAAAGAATTTTACCCATACACAGGTGATAGACTCTAAAAGTGGCATTGACAATACATCTGAAGAAAAGTCTGGAAAAGAGGCAAGCCATTTAAAAAAGAACTAAAAACCTTGATGTTTCCAATTGAGCCATATGCCAGGGTAACTCTCAGGATAAGAAATGAACTATATTTTATATGCACAAAGTAGGATTTTTTAACAAAAATATGAAATCAAGAGTGGCATTAGCATGAGCTGTCCACTCCCCCTCTCCTCCTTCTGGTCTCTTCCAGTTTCTTTTGCCAAAGAACTGAGAACGAATTTTTGAGAGCCAAGGAAATGGGAAGGAAGACAAAATAAAGCTGGGAGAATTTTGGCGGAATTACATGCTTAACATACTGCACCATTTCTTTAATATATTTAAATAGTCCTGTGTCATCAGTTAGTGGCTTTACTTTTCAACAATTTGTGATGTATTTTGTTTTTCCTTAATTAAGTTTCACATGCTGGAATTAATTACTTCTGGGTAGTTGAAATCTGGTGGTCTAATTTTCAACTTCAGTTAATAGAGCTCAAAGTCTACAATCACCTCTGAAATTACCAACCTTATCAGATTATATTTGCCTACCTATATCTTCTACATCATTAATATACAGGGCGCCTGCAAAGTCTGATTATTATTTATGTGTGACTCAAGTCTCACTACATATAGAGAAATGTTGTTTATCACATACAAGATTTCTGTATTTTAGGATTGCATATAAAAACAGAAAGGGTGTACTTGTACCTCTAAAACATTAAAAACCATTTCTTTTCCTAGTAATTAAAGTAAAGCTATATAAAAATCGCATTTTTCCAAAGATAATGTGAAAATAATGTGAAGAAATTCAGTATGCCACCCTAGAGTAGTTTGAAATATTTAGATATCATTATTCAAAATTAAATGTTCAAAGGTTCCGAAAACTTCAGTTTGAATAGGTTCAAGGAAAGAATCCAGCTAAATGCACCTAAAATGCCCAGTTTTAGATCATAAAATGCACACATACACACATATAATAAATTATTCTGACATGTCTGACTATGCACACAGGAAGGTATTATTATCTTTGTTCTGCAGACAGATATATTAAGAGTAAGTGGAATTAATTGAGACTACCCTATGAATAACTGGTCTTTAACTTGCGTTATTTAAATTCATAGCCTGAGTTAATACTTACATTTATACTGCAAGTAATCGTTATAAACGTAGAAAAGGAGGAATTAGAGACCAGAAAGTAGAGGCTGATCAAGGGAAAGAGGAAGTGGGACCTGTACTGACACCTCTTTGCCTTTCTCTTTTCTCTATATATCATTATATTTCAACCAAATTCTCTCCCACATTGTTGGCATTTTCTTTATCGAATCTCTCTAAGTAGCTGGATCAATGTTAAGGCATTATTGAACTTGACTTAATTTTAGTAGATAATAGTTATATCCCTAATATAAAAATTTGCCAACTAGTCGAATGTGCTCTGAAGAGTCTACATTTGAAAACCAACATTGATTATGTTTGTTTCACCTTCTCACTTACTACTTAGTAGATCCCTAAAACGATGCTTTATATACAGCTGTCCATTTGATTCCTTGCCTTATGAAGTAGGTACTACTCTGATCCTTATTTTAAAATGAGAAAAGAGGCTCAGAGAATTCAAATGACTTCCCCAATGACAGCACTAAGATTTGAACTTGCATCTATTCAAATTCAGAGACAAAGAGTCACTTCCCTCTTTGGCAAATAGCTCTCCCCTACCCAGATTCAATAAAACACATAGTCTAAGCTTCCTCATATCTGAGCTGTGTCTCCTTGGGCAAGATAGTTAATTTGCCAAGTCAGTTCCCTTCTTATTTGTCAAATAGGATTAGTGACAACAGAGGCTTTTCTTTCTTAAAAAAAAAATGGACCATTAAGTAATATCATAAATGTAAAGAGTGATTATTATTATTATTATTATTATTATTATTATTATTACCAGCATTAGGCTAAGGAGGATGGCTTGATAGAGTGAACATGCAGAGTCTATAGGCAGGCTAACCTGGAGTAAAAATCAGTTGCTTACAGGATTATGGTTCTCTGGGGGTTGGTTTTAAGATTGAAACTGAGTGGAGGCATTTCCTTATGTTAGTAGTATGAGTCATCAATGCAGTTTTAGCTTCCTATGACAAGTAGAGCTTATCACAAATGACTATCTGGGAAAGTTTTAGTCAGACACTGGCATTCGTTTTTGTTCATCAGGCTATTTGCTCATCATTGTCTCATTTTCTGTCTTGGAAAGGAAGTGAAGTTGGGTAAAGTGAAAATCTTTCGGCTGCAGTCTTTTTTTCGTATAACTGTACCATCCTACTGAGCACATATGTCTATATTTCTTGTTGCTTTTATTTTTTTTAGTTTAGTCATTGGGTTTCTTTAAATATATGATAGTATATGCTGATGAAACTTGCCACTTTTTTTTTTAACATATATTTTTATTTATTTCAGAGAGGAAGGGAGGGGGAGAGATAGAAACATTAATGATGAATCATTGATGGGCTGCTTCCTGCAACGCCCCCTACTGGGGATCGAACCCACAACCTGAGTATGTGCCCTTGACCTGAATCTAATTGGGACCTTTCTGTCCATAGGCCCATGCTCTATCCACTGAGCCAAACCAGATAGGGTGAAATTTGCCACCCTGAAGCTAAATTCACTGTAGGTAACCCTGGGCCTGATTTTTAGAAGCCAAATAATAGGATTATTACTTTATAGTTGTTAGGTTATAAATGCTTTCATATTTGCAATGTGTTTTTAGATTTCTGTAGAATCATGTGTGGTGAGTAACTGTAAAGATTCATAATAACTGGAACGGACATTAATGTATTTTGCTTTGTTAATATCATTTTCAACTGAAACATGTATTTGGTCTTTTTGGTTCTGCACTGACTATTCCTATTTAGAGATAGAACTTCTAAAACTATAATTCTATTTTGCTATTTCCAATTCTGCCCTTTTTATTTGAATACATATTACATACAGTTTATTTTATACTGCAGTTATTTTTCAGTATAATATAAATACTGCTGTAAACTTGCACCATTTTTGTGTATGCAGATCTTGAAATAATCAACAGTAACCACCACAACTACAGCTGCATTTTTAAATATTTTATAATCCAATCAAATTGTTTGAGTAGTAATGCATTTAGACATTGTTATGGAATCCCCTCCAGACTTTTTAAAATTGTTACTCTGTTCCTGGGTATGCTATTTATGAAATTCATATAAGGGATGACATTTTAATAATAGAGCATGTGACTTAGAGAGCAGTGTTTCTTTTTCATGTTTTAATATAATCTATACTTTTCTGGTTAACTTTCAAAGGGACACAACTACAAATTATACTTTTATTAATGAACATATATACATCTGTTATTGTTGCTGTAATTAAAATTACCTTAAATGAAAATTTCCATCTGAGTCATTTGGCATATTTTCAGACATTCGGATAAAGAAGCAGTTTTACCTAAAGCAGTGGTCGGCAAACTGTGGCTCGAGAGCCACATGCGGCTCTTTGGCCCCTTGAGTGTGGCTCTTCCACAAAATACCACATGTGAGGCGTGCACGGACAGTGCGATTGAAACTTCATGGTCCATGTGAAGAAGTCAGTTTTTGGCTCTCAAAAGAAATTTCAATCGTTGTACTGTTGATATTTGGCTCTGATGACTAATGAGTTTGCCGACCACTGACCTAAGGCAATAAGGTACAAAGCTGAAACAAAGTGAGAAAAATAAATTTATAAAAGACTCAAAGCATAGGTCATCTATAATTAAGTACAATGTGATTTTTAGGTCAGGTCTAGGTTCCTGAAAAAGTTTAGTTTATTTGTAAATTTTACAGGCCAGAAAACATAATTTGGAGAGAGTCCTATTATTACTACTATCAGCAGAGCTAACATTAACTGAAGCCTTACTTTGTCCTATGTCCTGGGCTAAAGCACTTTACACCATCTCTGTTGAAATTTTATGAGGTGACTAAAGGCCCAGTGCATGACATTCATGCACTGGAGGGTCCCTCAGCCCAGTCTATGCCCTCTAAAAGTCTGGGGCCCTGAAGGGTCCTTTGCACTGCCACAGAGATGGGAGAGGCTCCTGCCTCCCTGCCACCACCACTGTGCTTGCCAGCCATGAGCCTGGCTTCTGGCTGAGTAGCACTCCCTCTATGGGAGCGCACTGACCACCAGGGGCAGCTCCTGTGCTCTGCATCTGCCCCCTGGTGGTCATTGATGTAATAGCAGCCAGTGGTTCTGCCCTTCAGTCTATTTGCATATTAGAGTTTTATTATATAGGATTTCCTTTTTTTTTTTTTTTAATTTTTTTTTGACGAGGAACTTAAGCCAAATAGTAAATGTCAAGATCTGGCTGACCTCATGCTAATACATAAATATTTAACTAGCACACGTGTATTTCATTGAACACATGTATTTAATACAACAAATGAACTGGGGTGCTCATTTTCAGAAGCAAATATTCTTGAATTTTTTAAAAGACTAATACTCAATAAAATGGACCTTTAGAAGTTGGAATGCTTGCTGTTTAATTTATTAAATTGAGCTAAAATATTTAAACAATTTTGTGTTTGATTTAAGACTAAGAAAAATAAATTGACATTAACTTTTGCAGAGAAAAACTAATAACTCCTTTTGTGGTTGGTTACATTTTAACATGACTCATTCAACTGATGCTTTATTACATAATCTCAGATAAATATGATTCATCACCATTCAAGGGTGCTTTCATCTTTAAACTGAAATATGTTATAGAAACAATATTTTAAGAAAAATGTTTAAGAAGAGAAAATAACAAGGATTTGCATACTTTGGGATTCTCTGTGCTTCTTTGACGTATATGTCTATTTCCTTCACCAGGTTAAGAAAGTTTTCTGTCATTAGTTTTTCCACATAGGTTTTCAATTTCTTATTATCTCTTTTCTCCTTCTGCCCCCACCCCCATGTACCTGTTGGAATGCTTCAAGTTGTACCAGAGGCTCCTTACACTACCCTCATTTTTTAAAGAAGATCTACTTTTTTGTTTTTGTTTTAATTGTTGTTTAGAGAGAGAAAATTCATTGAGTATCCTTAATAACTATTGTTTTGAACTCTGTATCTGATAGTCTGCTTGCCTCCATTTCATTTAGTTGTGTGTGTATATGTGTGTGTGTGTCTGTGTGTATGTGTGTGTGTGTGTGTGTGTGTGTGTGTGTGTGTTTTGGAGATTTATCCTGTTCTTTCATTTGGACTTGTTTTTCTCTGCATTTTGGCTCTTTCCCTATATATTTTTCTTTTTGTAAAAAAAACACATATTTTTATTGACTTCAGAGAGAGCGAGAGAGAGCTAGAAACATCAATGATGAGAGAGAATGACTGATTGGCTGCATCCTGCATGACTCACACTGGGATTCAAGCCCGCAACCTGGGCATGTGACCTGACCAAGAATTGAACTATGATCTCCTGGTCCTAGGTTGATGCTCAACCACTGAGCAATGCTGGCTGGGCTATATTTGTTTCTATGTATTAAGTAGAGCTGTTACCTATCCCAGATTTGGTAGAGTGGCTTTGTGTAATAGGTGTCTTGTCGTGTCCTGAGCTGGGTGCTCCAGGTGCACTGCTGTGCGGGCTATGTGCACTGCCCTACTGTAGTTGAGCCTTGATTGCTGTTGGCATCATTGGGAAGAAATGACCCCCAGGCCAATCAGCTGTGAGGACTGGCTGTGACTGTAGCAGAGGAGCTGCTGTTCAGGTGCTGACCCTATAGAGATTTGCTTCATTGGGCTTTGGGACTGGCCAATTCTGCCCCTTGAGTGTGTCACTCATGAAGGCGGTAGGATTGTCCTAAAGTTCTTATATCAGAATAAATATATACTGAATGGGCAAAAACACTGGACAGTATAGCAGTTTCATTGCACCTGAAGTTTTAGTAACATTTGGGTGCAATATAACATAATCAGAGGGGACAGCAAAATGTAAAGTCATAAAGATATGTAGTTACCAGTAGTCCACCAAACTGCTCTCTTTGTTCAACTTTTTTCCCTTGAAATTTAGTGGGCAGATACATTTTCATGAAAATGGAAAAAATATAGACACATTGGCCTATTCTGTCAAATAAAACAATTTGCTGATATAATAAACAATGAAATATTTAGCAGATCCTTTTTAAAATGCATATTGTGTGGGAGGCAATGCATAAAACACTTTTATAGACAAATTACTTAACTTTCACATAATCACTACAAAATATCTATTGTTAACCAACTGAGTTTCTAAAAACTGTGAAGTTTAATTTCTTACCTAATGTCACATAACTAGAAATAAATGGGAGGGCCAAGATTGAATCCCAGGTCTCCCACCCAAATACAATATATTCTGGCCACTTCCAGATGACCTTAGAATGTTCCTATGGGTTAATGCACCCCTGCCTTTAACCCCCAACTCTCATTTTAAGAAATTTGTGTGATTGAATTGTTTCCCATGAAAATTTCAGTATACCAGAAGCTAACTTGTCTGCTATAATTATAGTAACACAAGCCATTGCTCTTTAGTCAAATTACGAATACCTAATTGAACCATAAAGAACACTTGATATAAAATGTATTGGTGTGCATTAAATGGGACCTTCTCATTATCATCAGCACTGGGCTAAAGAGGTTGGTTTGCTCTGGTTCCAGATTGGGCTTTGCTCCTGAACATTATGGGCTGTTTTTTTCCTTCCATATCTGCACTCCTCATTCTGGTTTATGACTTTACTCTATCCTCAAGCTTTAGTCTTTCTTATTGAAAAAAATCTTCCTCATGGAAGACGTCCTTGTTTATTCCTCCGATAGACTCTAACCCAAACTCCAGGCAGTAATTGAGACTTTGTATGGTGATGTTTCCCTGTGAGAGTTTTGGCTCCATGTTGGCCATAAGATTTCACTAAAAGTATGATTCCAGATGTTTGAGTTCTTTAGGTAAGTTACATACTTTGTTCACTATAGACCTACACCACAATTACAGTGGGTTCATTTTTTTTCCGTGCAAAACTCAGACTAGCTCTTTTCTAGCTTTTATATAACTAGCAAGTTAACATCTGATTGAAAATTTGATTGAAACTATTTGCTTTGCATATAAGTCAATTAACACTAGACATTATTAATAAATAATACCTGTGCAGTCTTCTCTTAAATTTTAATGTAAAATCCAGACTTTTGGATCCTAGTAAAACTGCTTATCTTAGTCTGTTCATATATTCAGCAAATATTTACCAATGGCCTATTATGGGCCAGATACTCTTCCACTCTTCTAGGAGAGCAGGTATATGTCATAAATCACTGCAAACCAAGGGAGTAGTAATAAATCTTATTAACTGTGACTCCCCAAGAAAGTGGTATAAATTTTAGTGTTTCACAAATGTATTCGGCCATAGAATTCTTTTATTATTTTTTTTCTCAGACAATCTCTAAGGATAAGTGTTTAAGGAAATGTGGGGAATCTACCTGGGGAACTCCAAAACACAGGGTCACAAAAACTAAACAGTATAGATCAAGAATCTCTCAAAGAATCTTAATTCAAGCTGTTGCTAATATTACATGACATTATATTAGCCTGAAGTAACTGTTGTGAGTTAAGAGTGTATCTTTTTTTTTTTTTCTTTCATATTTGGTGATGAGGAAACAAATGTTGAAAATTCAAGTAGATTTCCAAAGGTTTCTCTGTTGAAAAATGCTAAAAGACAAAAAAAAAAAAAGAAAAAAAAGAAAAAAAGAACACAAGTCTGTCTGATAAATCTGACAGCCATTCTCCCATACTGTCCACTTTTCACTGGCTTTTTATAATAACTGGTACTTCAGGGCAGGGAAATAATGCTAGTCTGGACCTTCCCTGTTCCTGGGTGATAGATTTAAAACCAAATCTGAATTTAATCTCAATTTAGAATTAGCCCTTAAGGTGTAAGAGGATGATATCTACAGAGGAAATTTCCAATGACTTTAATTTACAGACCCCCATTCTTGCCCACAGGGGAAGATTAGCTTTGGATCCTACAAATGATTTTAACCACCACAATCACCACCATCACCACCACCACCACCACCATCACAGCCAGAGCCACAGTATTTATTATACATTGGGTTCAATAAAAACAGTTACAATCATATATACTTTACCTCATTTAATCTCCCCCGACCCAATCCTATGAGGTTGGTAGCATTAAAATGAAATAGATTCAGAGAACTTAAACAAATTATCAAAAGTCAAATAGTTAGTAAACAGAGAAGCTAGGAATCAAATCCAGATCTGATTGATTGCAAAGCCCTCAGGCTTTTACTAACCATTTTGTCTCCAAAATCTACAGGGATAATCCCTGTTTAAATTTCTCCCAGGGTCATGAATAAGTTGGGGTATGAAAATGGCTATAAATAGCCTTTCTCTACAAATGTACCTATTTCTGAAGCTGAGCACTGTGTTTTATTGTCATAATCCAGGACAGAAGAAAACGGGAATCAGCATCCTAGCAATTCTGGTAGAATGCACCTTGACTCTGGGTCAGACTCCAGAGTTGACCTTCCTGTGTGCTAAAAATCAGCACAGAGAAAGGAGTTCATCTGGAATTGTGACAGCCTTGACATTTAGGCAAGTCCGAAGGCTTAGTTAGGTGCTTATTTTGTGGAAAACAGAGTCTAATGGATCCCCCAAGGGATTGTTTTCTTCTACTCTCATTCAAGGTTGTAAGTACTATGGGTTACTTTATACAGCAGGCTAATTATAAATGATTTAACACTATAATCTGGGATAAAACTCATTAGTTTTTGTCAATTGACCCTGCGGATAAAACATATTCCTTCTCATTCCTAGAATACCTGACATTATGGTTTACTGAATGTTTTTTACATTTCACAAAGCTAAGAAGATCTGAACATAGATGAATACTAGAAGTTCGAATGAAACTATTCAGAAAGTCAATAACAACATTTTCAGAAAGTGTGTATTATCAATTCTCAATGAAATCTCTAAGATAGATTTCTTCATTAAAAATCTATTAAGAGTTAGAAGAAATTTATTAAACAAATTATTAATATTTCAAGGCACTGCTAAATAGCAAATTAAAACAAAGCTAAAATAGCACAGAAAAATATATTTCATGATTAAAAATGAATTTCACCTGACAGTGAGTTTTACTAAAGGCTAATTATTTCTCAAATATTTCAATTTGGAATCTTAATCTTTTTATTTTTTCCACCTTGCTTCATTTTGAAATGTAAGTGTTTATTGAGGTGAGGTAGTCTGTTTTTTCCCTCCATTACCATTTTGAGTCTTTTTGAAAAAGAAAAACACACATACACTTACATTGACTATTTCTACTGGCTATTTTTCTTTATATATGCAAATCACCGCAAATTATAATAATGGAACACTTTTCTTCTTCTTGGACACCATGTGTGACACTTGATGCCCTTGGTATATGGTTAGAATAATAGGTGTGCATTCTATATTTGTATAATAAATAATAAAATATTTTCTAAAATGTTAAACAGATGACAGTCTTAAAGTTTTTGCGATGTTTGCTTTTTACACCAGATCAAATGAATTCAAGCAATAAACTTCATTAAGCATGATTTCATTAAAAAACTACTTTGAAAAACTACTCTTTAAATCTGATCAAATATTTCTTTCAATTAATTAAAAACTGTTAAGTGCAGCTTGGCAACACTTGGTTGAATTTTTAACAATATAAAAAGTTCAGTAAGAGTCAGTTATTTGAATTTAAACATTTTGAGACATTACTAATATATGTAGACACAATGGAACTCATTTTGAATATTTTCATCCATCTATCTATGTACACACACATGCATGTATGCAAGCCTCAGATATTTTTTATCATATTTTATATAAAACAGTTAATTTCATAAAGGGTCATTAAGACAAAATTGTGACTATATAAAAAAAACTTACAGATTAGCCACGAGGATGGGCAAAATCACAGCTGCAAATTTCTGAATTTTGCCAGACATGTAATTATAATACATTATAGAAAACAGTGTGTAGCAAAAGTGTCAGTTTTAAGAGGCTCATGAAGGATGAGAAGAATATTGGTATGTTGAGATAGAGTCAGTGAGGACTATATTTTGGAATGAAGGAAATAGCATACTACGCTTGTGCGGACAACTGTAGAAATAGAATTCTGGATACGAGTTGTGAATTGAAGAATGTGAATAGCTAGGTTTGGAGGGAGTTTAGAATATTTAAGTCATCATAGTTGCTTCATTTTGAAATGTGAATGTTTATTTGAGCAGAGGTGAGATTATGATAAAAACCTTTCATAACGGAATAGGGGCTGAGTTAGAATTGAGAAATAAAAAACTATTATGACAGTCATTGGAGATGTCCCAACATTGGCTGGTGACAACTTTGAAGAACAGTTGAAGGATAAAGCTAAAATAAACAGGGAGTGGACTAGCTCTTGAAGTTTGTTCCAGCTATGAATTAGAGAATTAGGGTAGAATATTGGGATCTGGTCTCTAATTTGCATGCTGATTTCACCTTTAATCTGACTATAACCTTGGGCAAATTACTTAGTTCTGCAAGTCCTCCATGGTTTACTCATCTGTAAAATAGGATCAATTTTAGAATCTATTTCATCAGGTAAAATATAAGGTTTAAACAGGGTAGCATATATAAAACCTTTAACACAGGGCTTCAAACAGTTAAGACCTCAGTAAACGTTTGCCTGTACTGTTATTCAGCTGCTAAATGTTAAGGTTCTGAGCTGTACTAATTGAAAGAGGAGTAAATTCATTTGACCATTCAATGTAGATCAAACTGGGGCAGAAGAAATGAAAAAAAAAGGAGATTTTAAGAATGCATAACTATGAAGATTGGATTATATCTATTGAAAACTAGAAAGAGAGATTTAAAAAAGATTTCTCAGGGCAGGGATGGGTAGAATTGGAAGAGGGTATAGTGGGGATAGATAGTGATAGGGGAATTTAAAATGACAAAGGCAGTTTCACTTACTGATTATTTCTGGTTTAATATTTTTACCACTAAAATCTACACTCCATGTACTTTAATAAATCACATTTTACAAAGGGAATAAATAAATAAGATAGGTTTCTCTGAGCTTTCAGAATTGATGAAGTTTTTAAAACTCAAATTGATGAACACACACACACACACACACAGTGCAGCAAAAGTAGGTTTACAGTTGTTCTTATGGAAAAACAATACAATAAGTAATATACACTAATACAAGAATAAATTATTTTGTGTACTGACAACTGTAAGCCTACTTTTGTTCCACCCTCTACATGTATGCATATGTGTGTTGTTTTTAAATTGCCTGCTTCTAATTTGAACAAATAATCAGGCATTTGACTTTTTTTCTGGCTGAGCTAAAACCTTATAAGTGATCCGTTCAATTGCCTATGGACACTGACTGAGCATTTTGGTACTTAGTGCAACAGCATAGACTAGTGGTAGGAAGGAAGACTGTAACTAGGAGGTTGGACACTACTTTTTCTCCTATGTCAGCTGTAGGCAACAATTAGAACAAAATGATCTATGGCTATAGATACAGACCGTTTGACAAAACAAAAGTAGTTTAACGGATATATTTTAATAACGTAAGACTTGTTTACTACTGATTAGGGTATTTGGAAAATTATTTTTTAACAACGCAGTAAGTAGCTTAATAGCACTGATCACATACTGATACTTTAAAAGGTATTTTTTCCCCTCCAACTGAAAACTTTATCTATTTCAGAGAAGTCATATCCTGAGTTCTGAATCCTGCAAAGATTTCCCACTTCTCCTCTCCTCCTCCCTAAAGAGTTTACTAATCCCTTCATCCTCTGTGCTTTAAATTTTCCATTAGTTTTTAGGTTTGTCTTATGGGGGAAATTGGTGTCATTTTCATACACTAAATCTCCTATCCAGATTATATATATATATATATATATATATATATATATATATATATATATATATATATATCTCCAAACATTTGTGTGCAATACAGACACTACAGGGGAAAACAAAATTAACGTATGAAAGAAATAAGTGCTATCTCATCAGCCTAAAGAGCCTTGGAAGCACAGAGGATAAAGGGATTAATAAATTTCTTAGGGGTGGGGGATCTTTGCAGGATTTAGTACTCAGGATATTGCCCAGCACAGAGTGGATAGTCAATAAATATTTGATAAATGAATGATATAAAGATATTTCCCCAAACTTTTTGGTTCAAAACAACGGTTTGATTATTTCTCACTAGAGGCCCATTGCACAAAATTGTGCAGGGGTGCCGTCCCTAGGTCTAGCCAACAATTGAAGTGTGAGTGTCTAGGGTAGAAAAGCAGGTCCCAGGTGACCTCTGGGTCCTGGGCAGCACCTGGCCCCCCAGGCCACCATGCGACCCCCTCCACCTTAGACATCGATCCCTGTCTGGCTACCTCAGTACCTGAGTGGCAGCCCCTTCCCCTGCTGCCACCACTGGTCGCTGTCTGTGGGGCAATTGGTGGGGCAATTGGGCCCCACTTGCACCCACCTTGGCCTGGCACTGCCCACTCACCTGCTCCACCACCCTGTCTTGGTCCCACTCTCATCAGGGCCCATAGGGCTCGGCAGCACCTCCACTGCTGCCTGCTGCCAGCACCATGTCACAGATGCCTGCCATGGTCTGTGCCGCCCTCTGGTGATCAGTGTATGTCATAGCAAGCAGTCGAACTCTGGGCCCATAGGACAATTTGCATATTAGGCTTTTATTATATAGGACTAGAGGCCCGATGCACAAAATTTGTGCAAGAGTAGGCCTTCCTTCCCCCAGCTGCTGGCATTGGCCTCCCTCTGGCACCCGGGACCTGGGCTTCCCTCACAGCCTCAGTCCAGAAGGTCATCCAGAAGGTTGTCCCGAAGGATGTCTGGTCTAATCAGCATATTATGCTTTTATTATTATTATAGATGGAATCTGTAGGTTGGAATTAGGAAGGGTATCTGCGGGGTAGTTTTGGCTCAGGTTGTCTCTTGGGATTGTAGTCAGATGGCAGTTAGAGCTAGAACCAGACCTAGAAAAATGGGAGTCCCAAGCAGAGACTGACTATATATATCTCCTCTTCTTGTAGTCTCACAACCTCAATATGGTTTCTACTTTCCGGTGGGTTTAGGCTTTCTCACAGCATGGTGGCTTCTGTGCAT
Source organism: Pipistrellus kuhlii (assembly GCF_014108245.1). NCBI lineage: Eukaryota > Metazoa > Chordata > Mammalia > Chiroptera > Vespertilionidae > Pipistrellus > Pipistrellus kuhlii. The sequence goes on along the minus strand of NW_023425438.1, from coordinate 27,220,502 downwards.
CCGGCTTTGTGCAAACTTTCAAGAATAAGCATTTTAGTTAACAAAGCAGAAACTTCATGACCTAACGACCTAGCCATAAAATCAATAGCTTTACATCTGCCATACCTTGTAAATCCAAGCAGTCACAAAGTCAGCCCCTTTTAAGGGAGGGCCCGTAGATCGCATCTTTTGATGGGGTAGTGTAAAAGTCGCATAGGGGAGGGAGGGACTGTGGTTACCCGGGGGGGAAAAATCACCACAGTGAATTCAACTTTTTAAGACATGTAATATAATATTCTAACAAAATAGTCCCTTTTCCTTTATTATTTAAAGAAATATGTCATGAAATCTGAAAAAAAAATTAGAAGTGGATTTGGAATCAGAAGGCAGTAAAAACTGTTTATGAACCCTTACTTTCTACTCAGTTTATATAGTGACTTCATATCTTTTAATATGTAAAGTCCTCCATTAGGCTATATCTATAAGATAGTGTGCTTATAGCTATAAGATAGTGTAAATAAAACAACCTGTTTAATTAAGTCATACCATGACAAAAAAATTAATCTATCACATCAAGTGTTTAACATCATATAACAAAAAAACAAAACAAACTGAAACAAACACACACACACACACACACACGAACCAAGACAAAAAATCATCACATGTATAAATTACTTTTTACTTGTTAATAAGTTGCTTTAATATGACATAGAAGATAATGTTGTATTTGACAAAGAATACATCTCAAATTTGATTTTTAGTAGAATGTGATGAGGATTACAACGAAATGGGTTTTATTTCATATACAAGAATCTCTTGATTCCAAGAGCTTTGTGAGATACATATAATATTTCAGGCCAATACTATATCACTTGGTAGATAATTCATTTCTTTCCCTTTGTATACCAAGAGAGTAGAAACATTGAAAAAACTGCCACACCCCTAATGACTGAAAGAGAGCATAGTGATAATTGTCTTCTGATCATGTGACCATGAAAGCCATTTCATGGCAAATGTGAAATAATAGATATTTTAGTAATATCTTCTGATTTCTGATGCTATAGTTCACAAAGGAAAATGTCAAGTGCAATATGTATACTAATATTTTTTAAACAAGAAAGATAAGAGCATATTTTCAAGTGGAATCCATGATACTCTTTGGATTAAAAACATTTGACTACTTTTAATATTTTCTTTTAAAAAATTAAGTATATTTAGCTCTTCCTGTCTCTCATCATGGCGCAGGACCAAGGGGAGAATGAGAACCCCATGTGGGAACTGCACATCCGCAAGCTCTGCCTCAACATCTGCGTGGGGGAGAGCGGGGACAGGCTGACGCGGGCGGCCAAGGTGCTGGAGCAGCTCACGGGCCAGACCCCGGTCTTCTCCAAAGCCAGGTACACCGTCAGATCCTTTGGCATCAGGAGAAATGAGAAGATTGCTGTCCACTGCACAGTCCGCGGGGCCAAGGCAGAAGAAATCTTGGAGAAAGGTCTAAAGGTGTGAGAATACGAATTACGGAAAAACAACTTCTCGGATACTGGAAACTTTGGTTTTGGGATCCAGGAACACATCAACCTGGGGATCAAGTATGACCCGAGCATTGGTATCTACGGCCTGGACTTCTATGTGGTGCTGGGTAGGCCAGGTTTCTGCATCGCAGACAAGAAACGCAGGACAGGCTGCATTGGGGCCAAACACAGAATCAGCAAAGAGGAGGCCATGCGCTGGTTCCAGCAGAAGTATGATGGCATCATCCTTCCTGGCAAATAAATTCCCGTTTCTATGCAAAAGGCCAATAAAATGTTTTCAGTGAAAAAAAAAAATTAAGTATATTTAAAACTTAAAGGTTTTTTTTTTTAATAAACTATGATTTGATTAGAGTTTAGGATAGGGAAGAAGTCCTAAAAGGAAATATTTTGCTCCAAGTTTACCTTTATTATTATTGCTACAGGGAAGAAAGCTTATTAAAGGAAATATTCTGAAAATAGCATCTGATGTAGACATAGCTGATAAATAAAAACAAAATTTTATTTAATTATTAAAATATTTAAATATGCAATAGTGTTGATATAATATTGCTATTGGAGTCTGAAAGTTATTTGGTGTTGAGAAACTGGGTACTGATTTTATTTTCAAGTGTTTGTGTGTTTTTTTGTTATAAGTATCTCATAGCATCACAAAAAATAATAGCTGAGCATCTATCTCTTCGGCTGCAAATATCTTTTCCGTTCATTCATCTCCTTCATGTGTTCTGAGTTGCTACATTCAGACCTGGGGAAAAATATTTTTTCTCTTTTCCTTCAGTATTTCTTGCTTTGTTTTAGCTACCTCAATAACTCTTCCCTTTGTTCTCCTTTAGAAGGCATGGCCATTAAAGACGTTTACAACTTGTATTTTCTGTCTGAGGCTCAGAAAAGTTCCTCAGCATTTTCTCAGAGGCACATGGGTAACCTTATCACTTATGAAATTCAGGTGCAAAGTCCATATTTTAGCTAAAAATAAGTATACAGTTTCTTTCCTGCGGGTTCAACAACATTCTAGGTAACAATGATGGGTATAGAGAACTTTGTGTACAATATAATTATAGTTAAAATATTTGTTCTGGCTCATTTTATCGGAACTATTTTCCTTTGTCCCTTTAAGAAATACTAAGTGCTTTGATTTTCTATAGTAAAAATCAACCTTTTAAATATTAAAACTACTAATTATAACAAAACGACAGAACTCCCCACCCTCACCCCCAAGTGCAATCTACAAGGAAACCCATCCTGCCAGCACTCCCTTCCCCCTACAAGTCCCCCCCCCCCCCCCCCCCCCCGCCCCATGCACATCTGATTAGGTTGGGGAGGTAGCACAGGCACTTTTCTGTATAGTCCCCCTACGTGGCCAGTGCCTCCTTGTGCACAGAACAGCCCTTGTGGACCCCGTCGGCTTGAACTTGACCTTTTTTGCTCACCTTGGGCAGTGTGAACAGCTTGAATAGCTACTCGGATGCGATGAGCACCGAGTAGCCATCCTGCTTGTCAGGTGCCTCCTCCAAGTCTCGCGAGACCCTGGCAGGTAGTCCAGAAGCACGTGCAGTCCCGCGAGGGGCGGGTGCACATGCGCACACGGGGCGGGGTGGGAGCTGGAGGTGCACGTGCGTGCCCGGGAGGTGCACTGCGCGTCAGCTACACATCCTTGCCCTCTGATCACTCTGGCCGCTTCTGGCCTCCCTCACCTCCGGAACGTAGGCGAGCAACGGAGCCCAAGTTTGTGCCGCATGGTGGGTCCGAGGTGGGGCGGATGAAGAAACGTGTCAGCGCAGTAAACGCAGCACAAGTGGCCTAAGGAGTGAGGTGGAAGTTGCACCCTGGCGTTATTCTCACGTTCTGCAATGTGCTGTCGGCACTGGCGCAGGCTTTCTCCTCAAGATTTGGCTTTTGCGGAGATTTCTGGGATGGCTGTCCAGGAGAGCGGTCCCTCTGAGGCTAGGAAGTCATTGGGGGGAAGGCCGCACTTGGTCAACACAGGGCTCTTGGGTTGCTAATAGAAGAGGCCAAGGCTGTGACTACTGCCAAAGGCCAGCAGGCTCTGCCCAGCGTGGGCAGAGGCTCAGACTCTTACATGTGATGCCCTCGCGGTTCTGGAGGACATCTACGCTGACCACGTTGACGCCTGCTCACAGGCACGTCGCTCAGTCCATGCACCAGCAAAGCACCTTGAGTAGAGTGCAGGCTGCGCGGGGTATTTGCAAAGAATCGTCCCTGTAGAAGGCCAAGTGGCCTGCCATGCATCAGGACGGCCAGTCGTCCTCAGTGGCCTGGGCTAGGCTGTTGGCTAGATTGCAGTCGGTCTGGAAGAGGCCAGCTGTGCTCAGCTTGGAGAGCAGCAGCAGCACCACGTGGAGGCTTTGCAGAACCGCACAGAGCTGTCCTCATGGTTGGTCAGCAAGAGCCCTCACTGCGATGGCTCCTGGGCCATGTTCTGGCCTAGTGCTGAGCCAGCCAGAGGCTGGCTGGAGTCTCTTCTGCTCACCAGCGCTCACCAAACGGCACTACCTCCTGGCGGGGACGACAGGGACGTAGACTGAGCAGGTAATAGAGAATGCTTACTGTGTTTTAATGCTAAACTCCTACAGGAGAGTAATTTTTCTAGCTCGTGACCATATCATTTCTCAATACATGGCTAAGCAGTCACATCTAAACATGCCGGACACTCGGTGAGCAGTTGAGCATACTCTTTATTTGAAACAGAAGCTAGGTATAAAGAAAGTTGGAGTAATCAGAGCATTAAATATACTACCTGTGCTTTGAGACATCTCTTAGTTCTTACCAACAATATTGTTATATCAATATTGTAATTTCTTAAGTCATTCTCTCATTAAATTAGTGGTTGAGCAGGTGTAGCTAAAAATGCCTTAAATCACTTCCACCTTAATTTGAGAGAAGAGTTTTGCAAATCATTGAAATTTAATTTTAGAATCTCATTCAGTAAGCTGGGGGAAAAAATAAAGGAAGGCAAACTGGAGTTTTTGGTTTTGCTATTACATCTGGAAGGATAATTAAGGCTTTTACAATCAAAGAAAAGAGATAAGCACAGAAGAAAATTAGGATATTTCTAACATTCAGTAGCATAAAAGGCTTTATATACACTTTCAAACTCTCCTCAGAATCTCTGGAAAGGAGAAGGGTTTCTATTTGCATTTTACACAAAAGTCAGTATTACTAAAGACTATATATATATATATATATATATATATATATAATGATAATATATATTTTAAATGTGAATATATATACTATATGTATATACATATAAGCATACACACACACACACACACACACACACACACAGAATGAGAACAACTTAGCTTTCCCAGTTTTCAAATTTTCTCTTCCTCATTAAGGGTTTCCTTGAAGGTTGTTTTTCATGTAAGCATCCCAGAATGTTGTTTCCCACCTCATTTATCATTTAATTGTCATATTTTACTCTTTGTTTTATCTGGGTAATGTTAAGAGATTGATGGTCCAATACACGAACTGATCAGAGGGGCCAGAGATGACAGGGCAATGCTCACAATGAAACCCTTCTTAATGACATTTCCCTTCTGAATGCAGCCCGCCAAAAAGCTTTTATTGAATCAAGGTTATACCACCAAACAGAGGTTTAAAATAACCCCATCCCCACTCCCCTGCACCTCCACTCCTCCAAGGATACAACAAGTATACAAATTCTGTATTTTGATAGCTGCCTTTTACTTAGGTCCCTAGACCTTGCCACTAATCTCTCTGTTGAACAAGGGAAAGTACCTCTGCTTTCTAAAAAGCTCCCACTGAATGACGAATGCATGCCATAATTTCTTTTTGCAGTAATCCACAAACATTAGCTTTGCTCCCAAACTACGTTGAGTATGGAAAATAAATCACGAGTCACACAATAATTGCTCCAAAGCCATGCCTGTCCTTCATATGAACACTTTTCAGAAATTATGCAGATTCATGAGTAACACTGATACTCTCACTGAAAATAGGCTGACATTCTGGATTCAGTATTTTTCAAGGGCATAGCCTAAGGAATACTTTATCACACAGGAGTTTTAAAGTTTATCTTTTAAGATCTCTACTCATTCCTGTCAGATTTCCTTTTGCATAGGTGCCCTTTTGATGGCCAAGATCAACATTAAGAAACATATTGACTGGTAGATAAATGACGACATCTGTTTTAGTTTTTTGTTATTGTTGTTTTGTTTGTTTTTAGCAGCAAAACAGCCCAACATTTTCTTGGTAACTTACTTTTGGTATCAGTACCATTCCATTTTCTCCATTCTGTCCTTTTGAAGTACATTTTAATCTTCCTTTAAATATGGTAAGCACTCTCCTAGAAAATGCCTATTTTAGTTCCTTTGATTTGTAATGCAAAGCTTTAGCAATACATCTCAACATATTATTTGTCTTTATCATTGAACCTTTATGTTCCTATGAGATCTCAGAAGTTTGCTTTTTTAGGATAACTTCCTAGACCGTCAGGTTTCTACTTAGGATTCATTGCCTTCTGACTGGCATAACGTGCAGATTATTTAAATTTTCTTCATTTTATTATTTTGGGGAGTGTCATGAGACCATTCTGGGTTCCAAAACTTATACATATTTAGTGCATTAAGAAAAACAGTGCATTTCTAACTAGGGCCTCAGGATGAATGAGAGACAGAGCAGTGGAAGAATCAATGTCTGGTGTTAGCAGCAGTAACCGGGAAATGGATAGGCAATGTTGCCAAAGGGCATCTCATATCTAACAGCATGACCACTGATAACTTTAAAGAAACTGTTATATGGAATGCTTCTTCATTCATTTCCTGTAAGTTCACATCAAGTCCAGCAGCAGAAGGGATTTGATTTTCTTGGGGAGGCAATCCATCATTAATTGCCAGAACAGGTGCCAGGTAATGGTGGAGTTTGGAATTTACTATTGCAAGGCTGACATCACTTGCTTACATCATTCTAAGTAATCCATTAGGTAATGCATTTTACATATCTCCCATTAACAGAGGCAGTCTTAAAGAAAACAATTATGGGAGTAAATGTGTTGTACTAATTGACAGGTGTTTTGACCACTAGACCACTTTTAAATTCTCAACATGATATATTTACATGTGTGTATCGTACCTATCCCCAATGCTGTGCTGCCTGCTAATTTAGTTCAATCTATAATCTCGCAAATGATTCATTTCATTCCAAGATCCCAGTCATTACTGTGAATAATGAAAAAGCTATTTTACTGGTCACTTCTTTCAATCTTGAAATAATCCCATTTACTGGCACCGTTGTGGTCATACCTGACCCTTCACCTAGCTGCCTGGCTTCTTTGCCAGCTGCCTGCCTATTGTGGTTCTGTACTTTAAGCATTCACTTTCTTTGTTGAAATGTTTCCTGACAATTTAAGTGTAATATTAAATGTTCATGAAGTTCCTCAGATGTTCCTCCTTTGTGCCAATTATCTACCTTGATTTAGTCTTTTATGTCTAGTTTTCGTACCTTACACAGCTTCTCTTCTTCAGCAACAAAGTATGTGCAGCACCAGCTAGTGTCCTTCTGCAAATCCTCTCCCTAGTCTCTCAAGGTGCAAGCTTTTTTATTTTATTTTATTAGTGCCAGACTTTCCCTTTCTCAGGCTGCTTGGAAATTCTGTGACATCCATTGTCTGTTGTTTCCAGAAGATACCCAATAAATATTTGCTGAATTAAAATATGTATTTCATTAAACTTTAACTTCCTTGGGGACATGGACTGTGCCTTAATGCAACTTGCAATTTATATGCATTTAGAAAGGTTAGATTTATGAATTGTCCAAACTCTTTGTAAGCCCTCTATTTCAGATAGTAGGTCCTCTCAGGGCTCAGCTATTTCCCTACTATAGCACTATCCAATTTCTGGTTTCTGTGGGTTTTCCTGTGTGTATCTTATGGGAAAAAAATTGTCCAGTCTGATTCTTTGTAGGAATAACTGAAAGGGCAATAACGGGGCATTTCTTAGTTTTTAAAAAATGGAAGGGGAGGCTCTTAATTGTATGGGGAAATTTAATTAGATTTAAACTAATTAAATTCATTTTTATATTAACATGTTCACAAATATTATTGCATCTAGTTAGGTTTCATTCTTCTAGCTTTACTGAACAATATTCAGTAGTAGTTTTAGATTACAATAAGTTCATTATGAAGATAAGGTGGAATTAGTGTAGGAAGCTCAGCTGGTTGAAGGGGTCTGTACTTTAATTACTGCAGAGGGTGTGCATATTAATTACAACACAAGTGATATTTACTGTACCTCAGGAACATATGACAGGGTAAAGATACTGACAGCACCAGCTAATAAACTCAGTATGATAATGAGGAGAAAAGACCATAAAAATAGAAGGAAATAAAATTATTCATAAAGTATATTGATCCCAAAGTAAAGACATTAAGCTCTGATGAAGGGCAACAAAAGGGAAGCTCCTCACTTTATCAAACAAATAACCAAAGTAGAGAAATGTTAGCAGGGAGACAGATTGTCATTATACTGGTCACATGATCGCACTCCAGAGAGTACACAGGAGCCATAAAATGGGAGATTTTTAATAAATCAGCAGAAAGCCATACTGTCACCTGCAGGAACTGAGGTCACCGTGGCTAAGGACAGCTCCTTGGCGTAGAGAAGCCAGATACACTGCAGTGAAAACTGGAAGGAGCCGAATGAATACTGAGCTTGGTTAAGAGCCACTGCCCGCTTTGGAAAAGAGTACTGTGAGAATGGCTTGCAGCAGCACCCCGGAAGCCATCTCCCTCTTTTCCCTGTGGTTTGAAGTCACCAGCTATGGGGAACACGTGGGAATTTATTGCATATTTTTTCCCCACAAATGCTCAATGATCCTGTCTAAATCTATAGGGCTCAGAGGGAAGTTCAAATGTTAGCCTCCAGTGATGAAATCTGAAGTTTTGTTTTTACATGGGCTTTCTAAAGCAATGACCATTTTTTTTATTTTTTACAATTATTTAATCAACTACTAACATTTACACAATCTTATTTTAGAAAAAAGAACAGCTGAAATGCTCATTCTTTAATTTACATCAAATAATTAATGTAATCAGGTTTTTGTTAAATGTTTGTTATTTTGGACTTTATTGGCCAAAATCTGATACAAATTGTGCTCATGGATAGAATGTGTATTAGTTACCTATTTACTTTAACACATGGAATAATGATGTTGATCATATTCTTAGAATTGCTATAAGTTAATTTTCTGAAGAAAATACTTTTCTGGGTGTATATAGGAATAGCTATTTTAATGCAGTATAGGGAATATGTGATATACTATATTCACGTAGTGAACTTGAATCTATATATAATAGCAGATGCAGTTCTGGTTAAAATGCTTCAAAATAATAGCGAACCCAGAGAAAATGGAGAGAAGGGCATACCTAATACAGTGCCTAATCTGGGACTGCAACTGTACGTTTGTCTTGAGGAAGAAAACAAAGGTCATCATCTTGGTTTGAATCTATAAAATTGTAATCAAAAGTATTAGACACCAATTTATAGAATAAAATTATGGAAAAATTTCACTTTGCAACTTGGGCAAGACAAAGAAAAGCCAATTCACTCAGATCTGAAGGATTTTAGTTTATTCATCCTGGAACCGAGGTGAAGATATCCCCTGACACCTTCAGGAAGTAGGGCTGCCATCCCTTGTTTCCTGTTTCTCCCTTTGCCTATTTTGGGGCCTTTCTCTACCATTAATATTCTAATATTTTCAGGCTAGCCTTTCTTTCCTTTTGTGGTGCGGTTGAGAGGCTATTTCAATCACATTATGGCGAACTATATCCAGGATTATTGTTAGCTCAAGAGAACAATGCTTCATGTTCTTTATATAACATGACTATTCATGAAGTAGTTATGTATGAGCAGAAGGATCCACCTGAAATTACTCATATATATCAAATAGTTATTAACATGACCTGCATGAAAGGCCAGGCATAATTAGAACGTGGGAGGAAGAGGTGGTAATTCAAGTTTTATAATGGTTATTGTTATGAACTGGGCTATTTTCACCACTATCTGTGTGATATTATGATGCTAAGACAGGGAGGCTGTCGTACTATATACTCCTGAGAAATGGTGTTTGATAAGTATTTATTGAATGAAGGAATAACAAACGATTGAATGATTGAGGGGATTTACCTCAGGTGTTGGTTCATCAGTCCTTGAAAATTACTGGCGGTGTTTCTGTTGTTCCTAATGAACTGGGTACTGTCTATATAACACTTCCGTTTGGCTTTTGTGCTAGTATTTATTAATAACAATATCTCTATCATCATCTGAGATGTAAAAACTTGGCAGAGTGGATTACCACTGTCCTGTGGCTAAGCCTTTGAACTGTATTTAGATGTAAAGGATATAGGTGATAATGGGAGACTGGTGTTAAATATGGAATATAAAGTCCTCTGCAGTTTTTACCCCTTGGAAGGTCCAAATAGTTTTATAATAAATATAAATATCTTTAGCAGACTTTCAATTAAAGAGATGTTGATGTATGCTTTTTGTCCAAAATATTCTGACACTGGGGCGGAAAAAAGAATAGTTTAGATGCATACAAATCACATGTACAAGCTCCTCTGGAACAGATGGGGAATTTCAAGGCTTCTAACCCCTATTAATTAGAATTTAGGCGAAGCTATTTGTTGGTAGTCAAGGATCAGAACAAAATAGAGGCAAAATAGAGGGGAAATTTATTTAAAATTTAGTCGAGTATAATTCTGATTTTCTGTGTACTTTATGGGTTCCTGATATAAATTGACTTCTCTTTATCAAGGTTTTACATTTTTCCCCCTTAGTATTTTTTTCCTGAATCCTCTTGCAAAGTTCCTGCTGCCCTTGTGCCATTTCATTTGCCCTTAGTGACTTCTCTTTCCTCATGAGAAGCTCCAGCAATCCATAGTTCATTGTTCAGCATTACTTTTTATCCTCCTCCCATCTCAGTTGGTTTTGATATTTATTTATGCAGACTTCCTCTTTTCCAGGTTGGCACGTTAATGACTAAATTTTGAACTTGACATTCTAGGACTGCTCTTCTCTTTCCTATCAGAGAAAGAGTTGAGTTTTTTGAGAAACTAATTTGGGAGTTTCTATCGGTGTCTGAAAAGGGAGAGCACTTCTTAGCTTGCTTTCTTTACTTCTTCTGTGAATAATGAGATAAAGAATATTTGATGAAAATATGAAATAGACATGGAGTCTGATGTTCAACATGTTTGTAGAAAGCAGAGGATTTAGGAACTAAATCAGTGAGACAAAATGGATTGTATCACCCGAAAACTGGGGTATCTAACCTACATCATCAAGTTAAGGAAATCATTATTTTTACATATGAGATAAGCATGTGGATAATCTTGCCACACTATTTAGGTTGAAATTAAGTATTTAAGTTCAAACAAATGAAGTGGCCTTTAAAAATGTGATGTTACAGGCCCTGTTTGGGTGGCTCAGTTGGTTGGAGCATTGTCCCATACACTGAAAAGGTGTGCATTTGATTCCTGGACTGGGCATTTCCAGTAGGCAACCAATCGATGTCTCTGTCTCTCTCTCTGTCTCTCTCTCTCTCTCTCTCTCTCTCTCTCTCTCTCTCTCTCTCTCTCTCTCTCTCTCTCTCTCTCTCACACACACACACACACACACACACACACTGATGTTTCTCTCTCTTGCTCTCAAAATCAATAGACATATCCCCAGGTGAGAAGAAAAAAAAATCTGATATTACATTTGACCAAATATGCTCTATTATCTCTGAGGTTACAGAGTCACAAAATTCTGTTTCCCCCACAGAGAAAAGCTTAATCTTCATTGACGTGAAATACAATTTACAAAATGTCTCTAAAGCCGTTGAACCTCAGTGCAGAGTTTCACTCCTTTAAGCACCTCAGGCTCCATGTAATGTTAGAGATTGACATTTTAGAAGGTTAAGTTTCAGTTATAAACAGATTTGTGTGTGCTGATAATTAGAAAAAAAAGTATTTCATGAAAATCTAAGGAAGTAAGATTAAATAGATAATTAAAAATTGCAACAACTTCATCAATAAAAGAGATGGATATGATTGTTACTGCCATTCTAGTTCTTGGATCTTGTAAATCTTCATAAGACTCCCACCCCTCTTTTCCCTAAAGAGTGTGTTGTATACTCATAGTTAAGTTTCCTGTAAGTCTTTGTTATATAGCTCCAAAGAGTGTTTTAAAATAATAATTCCTTGAGAAACCTCAAAAGTGCCTCATTGAATAATATTAATAGAAATAAGAGGACAGAAAAAGGCAGCCTCTGTTAGAAAATTTTCAGATCTCTTAGAAATCGTCAGATTGATCAGTATCACTAGGAAGTATTGAGAAGAGTGAAGGTACTGTGCTTGTTATTTAACAATAGCAAGTACAAAAAAAAAATGCTTGATTTCATTTGGGAAAGAGCATTTTTTTTTAGTTACCTTTTCTGAAACAATCCCTACCCTCTGTTCCATCGTTCCTGTTACAATTAGTCATTACCTACTGCTGCCTGTGGTTTGTTGGCAGTTTCTAACTGCAATCTGTTGCTCTGTGACAGATCAGTTCTTTCAGTCCACAGACTCATTCCTGAATTCAGCCAAAATTAGTGTGTGTGTGTGTGTGTGTGTGTGTGTGTGTGTGTGTGTGTATCTGAGTGACATTGCTCTGGCTAATGTGGCAGACCATTCTTTTGAAAGGGTGCTCTTATGGACACTATTAAGGAACCCTGCATGTAGGTAAAGGGATTGAAAAACATTGATTGACCCACCCTCATGCAGGACAGATTCAGAGGCCACATGTGTAGACTCTAGAATTGGAAGTATGTTCACTTACTCTCGTCACTTCGTCACTGGAAGGAGAAAATTTCAGAGGAATATTTTAGTTAGAGGAGTGCTTCTGAGCCTACTGGAGAGAATTTGTAGAAATCGTGTTGTTTATACCCACACACATAGATGTATACACACACCACTGAGTTTAAGTAATCCCAGTAAGATTCATATTGCTAGGGTTTTTCAGCAAAAGAAATTATAGTTTTGTTGCAATCAATTTAACAGTCAGATCTTTGCTGTAGCAAAATATATGCTTCATAGCCCTTCAAAATTTACGCAGTTTGCACATATAGATATATGCTGTATATATTTTGAAGTGATACGTATGTTGAAATTTTTCCTCACTTAAAATCATGCTGCATAATTGATTGGAAGAGTTACTCTCGTCACAGTCTATTTTTATAGCAGAGCAGAGGCTGTTTGAGATACTTGTGGTATTTTTTTTTCCTTCTCAAATGCTTTACTCGATTGCAAGAAAAGGAAAAACTAGTCATTATATAGCAAGATACTATTCATTGTTGATTTGTTCAGAACAACACTGAATTAAGTAATGTTACTATGTGGCAAGATAAATATGTAACAAACAATCTCTCTATTAGCTTTTGTCCCCGTTGTTGGACTCAGTGGGACCCTCTTTGGGATACACACACACACACACACACACACACACACACACACGCACATTGACATTTTTAAAATGTGTAGTTCCTTGAGTTTGCTACCCTAGGAATAGTTGCTTCTCAACATTTCTGTCCATATAATAAGGTCACCTCAATTGCAAGTCCAGAATCACAAGAGCTGCCAAATTAAGGAAATTGGTAGACTTTTAAAGAAAACACTTCCATTGAACCCAAAAGCAGATGTTTCACTGTGTGTTATATATTTGTGGAACACCCTCAGTTTGTCAACCTGCATTTTCTTAAAGTATAAACTAGCTACTGTCTTGGTTCCTTTTTCCATTTAGAGTTCTTAAAGGGGTCCCCTTCTTTGGCTCCTGGCAAATTATTAGTTTTCCTCCCTCTCAACATACCATAGGGTAGTCATTTACAAGAAGTTACTCTAACCACTTGAAAAATAGTTAAATTTTTTTTTTCAAGCTCAGTTTGGGAGGATGCCACAGATAATATGGTCATTATGCAACTCTACAAATAAGTCATGGCAGCTGAAGCAAAATGTATTTATTTTTTTATCTAATAATTCTTTATTGTTGACAATATTACATATGTCCCCTTTCCCCCTCGTTGACCCCAGCAGCCTGCCCCTGCTTCAGCACCCTATTGTCTGTGTCCATGGTTATGCATATATGCACACAAGATCTTTAGTTGATTACCTCCCACCCACCCACCCACCCTTCCCCACTTTCCTTAATGAGGTTCCACACTCTGTTCCATGCTGAAGCAGAATTTAGAAGGTAAACCAATATAGGCATACCTCATTTTATTATGCTTTGCTTTATTGCACTTAAAAGAGCTTGTTTTTGTTTGTTTGTTTTTTTACAAACTGAAGGTAAGACCCTCCACCGACTTGCTTTATTGCAGTGGTCCAAAACCATACCTGTAATCTCTCTGAGTTATGTCTATATACACAAGCCTATAGGAGCTGGTAGATAGCATACATAGGATTAGGTTATAAAATGCTTTTTTAGTCTAATTGCTCTTTTTTCCAAATCCTTTTATAAAGAAAAGGGAAAGTTCTTAAACAACAACAACAAAAAAATGTGGAAATCGAGGACTGAAAATGTTACTTTAACCCAGTGGCCGGTGGTTTGCTGCTGTTCACTAGAGTTTGCTGACCACTGCTTTAACCAAAGGACATAGAAAGGCAGTTCTGATATACTTCATTTTACATTATCACTTCCTTTGCAATCATTTAGGAGAATCTTTTTTTCTCTCTCAAAATTATAAATTTCTTTACAAAAAATTTTTAAAATAATTTTATACTTTTTATAGAATTAAGGCTAGAAACACATTTTAAGTGAATATATTAATTCAATGGAACATTATATAAGGTTAAAGTTTACTTTAAATGTGTTTTTACTGCACATAGACTAAAGACTTTATAAAATTATTTGAATTTTATGAGATCAGTATAAATAGCAAAAAACACACAGAAACTAATTCAAACATATTCCTTTGTTCTGGTAAATTACTATATATGCCTCTAGCTCCCTCATATGTGAGATTTTATAAAAGGATATATGTATATTTTTGCCCTCCCAGTGTGTTTTATTCACCATTTAAAAACACATTTGAGACATATTTCAATTGTGTGAGAAATGATATAAATAGTACATTTGGTGATTAATATTTATTTGATCAACCGTGAGTGCAACAATATGACTTCTAATTTGAAACCACACAAGCTTCCTTTTCAGTAATCCTGCCTTTCATTTGCTATATATCACAGGCTGATCTTGGAAAGAGAATTTGTTAGGTATACCTTTACCTACTCTTTTTTCAACTTGAACTGTTGAAACAGGAGAACAGCAGAGTGGCCTATAGTCCTATTTCCAGGTGTGCCATATTGAAACGTGTAAAATGTCTGAGGGAATTAGAAAACTCTTAAACTCTAGGCCTGTAGGTGATTCCTGAGAGCTTGGCCTATTGAAATGTGCACCCTGCAGCATATGCATATATATATATATTCTACAGCATATAAACATGCTTACAGACACTTTCTATCAAAATGGCGGAGTAGCTGTCAAGATGTCATTTCCCAATGTTAAATAACGATCCTGCTCTTTTTTGTATTATTATTCCTATTGTTTTATTTCTATTCCCTGTTCTAGTGGTGCCTTGTGTGGCACTTCAGCTGTGATGAGATGGGCGGGTGAGCAACTTCCCCCAGAATTGACGCCAGCTGGTTTGGAAGACTGGCAAGCCCTCAGCTCTCCTCTATTAGAGATTGACTTTATTATCTGCTGTAGCTCCATGCCATGCCAGTCTCCAATGGCACAGGATGCAGGCACATAACACAGCCCTGTTCACCACCACACTTATTTTGATCTATTCCTAACTTCAGGAATTGCCTTTTAAAAACAACTACCAGAAAAAGTGAGGGTCATCCACTTCTAATGCTGGAAACCCTGTGATAATCTGTTCCATGCATTCAAATGAAAATATGACTTCTTGGCAGAGAGTAGCATTATAATGTAAAATCCCATATGCTGTTATACAGTATGTTGCAATCTGTTTTACGGTTGCCTCTATTCTAACGAGTGAATACTGCCAATAAAGCAATTGAAGATAACACTAAT
Source organism: Pipistrellus kuhlii (assembly GCF_014108245.1). Taxonomy (NCBI): domain Eukaryota; kingdom Metazoa; phylum Chordata; class Mammalia; order Chiroptera; family Vespertilionidae; genus Pipistrellus; species Pipistrellus kuhlii. Next base: position 27,204,895 of record NW_023425438.1, on the reverse strand, counting down.
TGCTTATTTCTGTGATCCATAATTTTTATGGCTGCCTTATAGCTCTTTAGTTAAATAGATGCTTTTTTGGCCTTTAAGATCTAGAACTCATGTATGATAGCAACTGAAAGTTGTATATGCTAGCCTGAGAGGCTTTTCTGTACTTGATGAATTGGATGCAGCAGAAAAATAACGAAAAGATATGAAAGAGAAGAAAAATCTTAAATTGGCTATAACAGATAAACACTAGATTTTATCAATATTTAGGTAACTTCAAATAAATGCATAAACATCTGGCTGTGTATGAGACTCCAATCGGCTGTTAGGGCTTCTTTGGCTTCATGCATTTTTGGAGCCTGGTGAAAGCAAAGGTGACCATGGAACATGTGGAGGTATGTGAGCTCAGTTGGTTGGAGATGAGGTTCTACATTTGACCCTGGCTTTGCCACATATGCACAATATTACATGTGACCTTGAGCTGGTGATTCAACTTTTCTGAGTTTAGGTTCCTCTCAGAAATGCTGTGATGACTTCTTAGTTAACTGTAAAGTACTAGACCCTTGTTAGTGTTTGTGCTTGACCCCTGTTTGGAGCCATCATGACATGTCTTCTTATGAGTAATTTCATAGAAACCTTAAATTGTAAATCATTTGTTCAATGATTTATTTACTCCTTTGCTACCAGCATCACTGGCATCACATAGGAGCTTGATGGAAGTGCAGAGTCTCTGGCCTTACCCAAGAGTCTGCTAATCAGACTCTTATCAGAATCTCTAGGTAATTAGTATGAACACTAAAGACTGAGAAGCTCTGATCTAGTCTTACCTCATAGGTTGAGAAGGTTGAGGTTCAGCAAGATGATGTGATTCACAAGAGGTCACGTGTATTCAGTGCCAAAATGAGAGCTTGGGTCTTCTGATCTTTAACCCACAGTCTTTACCTTAAATATGGAAGGTTTATATATATAGTGTGACAGATTTCAGATGAACTACATAGGCTCAAAAATGGGCAACATATTTGTAGCTTAAACCTAGTCTAAGTCCAAAAAGCCATCTGTCTATGCTTTATTTGGTCTGATAGTGAAAATTAAAGCAAACAATCAATAGGTTGTATTACTGAGCTTAAATTATCTATTAAAAGTGTCTGAATACCCATAGATTTTTATTCAAGAAGTATGGCAAATACATTCTCAAATCCCCAAATGGAAGATTTTAGCTATTGAAAGTGCATATGCAAAGATCACAGGTACCTAGTATTCCATTTTTCTATTCCTTTTTTTTTTTTTTTTTTTTTTTTTTTTTTTTTTTTTAGCTATTCTGATCTCTTTGGTAAGAAAAAAAATTATGCTTATGTATAAATACGTATTTATCTCTGTTCTAATGAAAATATACCAGGTGCTATGCCCAAATGAGGTGCCAAAGGAGCTTCCAAAACAATAGCTTAAAAATGCACACAATTCCCCAATGAAATATATATGTACTAGGCAAGCAGTTCTGATAAATAACACTGCATTAGTTTAATTATAAATATATGTGATTACTATGTTATTGGACACACTGGCAGTGTTTTTTTTATATTTATTAAGAGCTGATCAGTGTGAATTACATATAAATGATCACATTTAATCTTCACCAGAATTCTATGGGGTGCTATTATTATCCTTATTTTATAAGAAAAAGGGTGAACCCCACCTTTAGAGAGGTCAAGAAAAGAACTTGACCAAGGACACAGCAGCAAGATAAAACAGAGGGAGAAACTCAAGAATGAGGAGTTTAAGTGAACCTTCCAAATTAATGTTGTGATTTGGGAGTTAAGTCTTTTTATTCATAATTTCTTAAGTTTTGACTTAATTAGATCTCTTCTCAAGATGTGAACTTCTACCATAATTTTGTGCAGGGATTTGGACTGGTGGTGACCATTCTCCCTTTTGCACCATGCACGCAGGAGGGTAAAAAGAACACATGCCCTGGACACTGAGAGGCATCTTTAGCCATGGCAGGAAGGTGACTTAAACTACTCTCTCCATATTCAGCTGCTGCTTTCCTAACGAGGCTGCTTTTCCAAGTTCTTGTTTCAGTCGCTCTTACTTTCTGGTGCTGAGATGGACAACAAGTAAGATTTGCAGTAAAAAAAAAAAGCTAACATATTTGTGAATGAAAAGTGCTTACTTTTCATACTTTTCCTAATGAAATCAGCTGCATGGGCATTCACAGAGAATTGGGTATTTAGGAGAGAAGGAGGACACAGAGACCTAAATTGGCTCTAGAGACAGCTGGGGGCATTTTATAACTAAAGTTGAGGAGCTAGACACACATGTGTCAAACACAAGGCCCGCGGGCCAAATCCATCCCTCCAGGCCTTGCAATGTGGCCCGCACCGCACTGTCATCACTGCACTCCGCTGCGTTTCCATCACAATGACAGTTTATGACTGTTCAGTAAACCATTCGGCCCGCGATTTAGGCTGGATTTTAGATTTTGGCCCCTTCTCTGATTGAGTTCGACACCCCTAAGCTAGAGAGAAATGCTTGAGAGGAAAAGAAGCAAGAACAAGAACGAACCAGTACTACCCGTGTTTCCACGAAAATGAGACATCCTCCAAAAATAAGACCTAGTGCATTGGAAAGATAAGACATCCCCTGAAAATAAGACCTAGCACAACTTTGGGAGAAAAAATTAATATAAGA